>NW_006408540.1:11124225-11129883 GCF_000296735.1 Chrysochloris asiatica
GATAAGCACTAGACTGCTAACCACAAATTCAGTGATCCAAACCCACCAGTTACTCTTCTGAGACCCTATGTAGGGTCACTATGAGTCAGAACTGACTAGTCAGCATTTAACAAAATATATAATATATAATAATCATATGGATTATGACAAGATACTTCATTGATATATTTTTGTTGTTATTGCTGTTGGTTGGTTGGTTGGTTTGGGATGTGTGTTTCTGTGTGTTCAGAAGAAAATATTCATGATTTGAAGCACATTATTATTATTTTTTTAATTTTTTATTAGGAATTGAGTGACAGTTTACATGGGAGAACATCGGTTTTACACTCATTGTTTCATTGCAATGATTACAATCACTTCTGTGAATCACATCATTCAACAGTATTTGTTTCTATTACCTCTGTTTTTGCTTTTTGCAGAGGGGATGTACACCAAAACACCCAGGGATATATAATAATTTAAACAACCAAAGGGCACATTCTGCAAGTCTGCCTCCTGGTTGCAAGCAAACCATCTTTCTCTTTTCATGAGTCTAGAGTACTCAGCTGCTGTAGCTCTTCATGCCCTCATCTCGGCCTCCATCTCTGGTGTCACTGCTTCTCTGGAAAGCATTCCCCATTCCACTTGTGCTCTTCTTCCTTGAAGGTCCTAGGATCCTCTGTTTCTGGAATATAAGATTAACTATTTCTTTCTTTATGTTACAACTGAAGGACATCATTTTTTAATGAATAGTAAAAACCTTTGGATTTGCTTTAAGAGTTATTTTTACATTGTGCAGTATATTATTTTTTATTCTTATATCAAGTAGGAAGGAAATGTACTGTTTTACTGACTCAAACATCTTTACTTCTCTCCCTTCTCATCTACCTCTCTCCATGTTAATAATGGAGTGGGATGGGGAGCACTGTGAGAATTTATCATTACTGTTCAAGGCTTGTGAGAGAGAAGCACCAGAAAGGCTCACCACATTATTATTTCTCATTTATCTTACTCAGAACATAACAAAATCAAATCTCAATAGTAGGTACTTACCTTGCACTAAACAGATCAATCTATTCCATTAGATTTGTCACATGAGACATGAGCTCAACTATAATTGATTTCAAAGTCATGTGGCACAACAGCCACTCTAGCATTTTTCGTATGATAGTCTCAATCAATAAGCCTAGCAGCTTAACAAAAATAATTACATCAACATATCTGCTTTCCTGACACCATTTTGTTCTTGTGTGTTAGAAACAGTCTGGTATTAGAAGAAATTCAATAAGTTTGAAGTGAGAAGGCTAAGCGTCTGGGTAGCTAAGTGCTTATACCTCCTGGGTTCTGATGATACTGATTCCCTCATTTTCAGAATCTTTTCACAGCTCACAGCTCAGTCCATCAGTCTTACATGCAGTTCTAATAGTTCCTGGATTTGGAGTTTGATGCAGGCTTTGTATGAGCAGATGCTTATATAAAAGCGAAAATAGGCGGGTATTAAAAGGATTAAGTGATTCAGTAGAGTATCTCAGCCAGCCATAATTCAAGACACAATAGTTCAAATCTTTCATTGCTGTTTTCTTTGATAAAATGTAGGTTTTAACCTTTGAGGAAGTCTTTTTCTACAGTGTCAGCAGTAACTCCAGACCTGTCAACTCAACAATACTTTACAACTAATGCCTTTCACAATGTCTGAGGTAGAGAAAGGAATTGCAATAATACTGCCTAGGATTCTGTGAGATTGGAAATGTCTTAGCATACATTGGCTAGTTACTTTGTGTATGGAAATGAGTGACTCTACAATGACATGAGGAAAAAAAAAAAAGGGAAGCTGCAGTAGAAAATCAAATCAGTGGAGAAAATAAAAGTGTCGGCAGATGCCAATAACCAGTACCTGCCATGCCTGAGTTAAAGAGAGAAGTTACTGACATCCTATTTCAGTGTCTGTCTTATGTGTCTCCAAAGACTGATTTTTGCTTATGTCAGAGAAGCAAATATGAATTTAATCACTAAAATATTAAAAATTAACCTGTATTTATTGAGGAGTTTGTTTATACTTGTTATTTACTTTTTTTAAGGTACTTATTTCTTCTGTTAACCTTACAGAATGTGAACATCAATTTTGACTTCCACTATGTTTTACTCATTACACAAATATTTGCAATCTTATATTTCCTCTGCCTTGGAGTCCTGGTGTGGCACTGTGGGTTAATGCATCAGACCGTAAAGCTGTTGAACTGCAAGGTTGGCGGTTCAAGCTCACCAGCTTCTCCTCAGAAACCCTATACAGGGTCGCTATGGGTCGGAATCGACTCAACAGGACTTAACAACAACAACAATCACAACTTTGGAGTCCTGGTGTGATGCTGTGGGTTAATGTGCCAGACTGTAAAGCCATTTGAACTGTAAGGTCGGCAGTTCAAGTTCACCAGCTGCTCCTCGGAAACCCTATACAGGGTTGCTATGGGTCAGAAACGACTCGGCGACATTTAACAACAGCAACATCAGAACTATGGAGTCCTGATGTGGTGCTGTAGGAAAGGTACTGGATTGCAAGGTTGGTTTGAATCTCAAGATCAGCAGTTCAGACTCACCAGCTGCTCCTCAGAAACCCTATGTTGTTTTTGTTGTTGTTAACTGCTATGGAATTGGTTCTGACTCACAGTGACCCTGTATAGGGTTTCTGAGGAGCTGCTGGTGGGTTTGAACCACCAACCTTGCAGTTAAAATCTACCTTGATGTTCAACGCATTAACTCACAGCACCACACCAGGATTCCCATGAGTAGGATTCAACTGCATGGGTATTTAAGAATAACATCAAAACTTAATTTCACTGACAAATGTAAAAAGTAAATAAGTAATGCAATGTACGAAGCAGTCCTGGTGTGGTGCTGTGGGTTAAGGTGCTGAACTGCAGAGTCCTTTGAACCGAATGGTCAGTGGCTCAAGCTCACCAACCACTCCTTGGAAACCCTATATAGGGTCACTGTGGGTCACAACTGACTTGATGACACTTAACTAAAACAACAACAAATATAAGAATATAAGAATATTTCCACAAAAACATTCTTCAGCATTCCTTCATCATTCATTTGAGCCATACATTATCAATCAACAGGCATTCAAGGAATGGCTATTATTATTCAACTATTGGATTAAAGTAAATAGACACTGTGTCTGCTGAGAAAAGACTAGAAAACACACAGATGGAAACTTGATGCTAGTGATGATTAGAAGACAGATAAATAAATTTTCTCACCCTAGTAAGGAAAGACAAAGTAAGAAAATAATAAAATAAGAAAAAGTAATTTAATTTATTCATATAAGGAGCTCTGGTAGCATAGTGGTTACAAATTGGGCTGCTAACCTCAGGGTCTCTGGTAGCGTAGTGGTTACGAATCATGTTGCGAACCTTAAGGCCAGCAGTTCGAAACTACCAGCTGCTCTGCAGGAGAAAGATGAGGCGTTCTGCTCCTGTAAAGATTTATAGCCCTTTACAGGGTCGCTATGGGTCGGAACCAACTCGACAACACTTAACAACAACAACAACAACCTCAGGGTCAGCAGTTCAAAACTACCAGCTGTTCTGCAGGAGAAAGATGAGGCTTTCTGCTCTTGTAAAGATTTACAGCCTTGGAAACCCTGTACTGGGTCGCTATGAGTCAGAACCAACTCTACGGCACATAACAACAATAACCCTGTATATAATTTCTGAGGAGTGGTTGATAAGTTTGAATCACAGACCTTGTGGTTCAAGCTGACCTTGATGTACAGTGCTTACCCTACAGTGTTATATCACGACTCCAGTGCTTAGTAAATTAATGCAAATATATAATATGATTTGAAATATATGATTTCAAAATCATATTCAAATAAATACAATATTATTTTGGAACTGCTCCACTCTATAATCATAATTCCTATAAAACCCAAAAGTGCTGCCCCTGAGTCAATTCTATCTTATAGCGACCCTATAGAGCAGAGTAGACCTGCCCACAGGGTTTCCATGGCTGAAAATCTATTGAAAAAACAGACTATCACTGCTTTCTCTTGTGGTTAATTGTGGACTTTTTGGTAAGCAACTCAACATTTTAACCGTAGAGCCACTATGACTACTGATATTTCCTATACAATACTTGAATTTCTTAACAAAGTATGAATATATTGGGGTTAAAACCAATCTTCTTTTAAAGTGCAAATTCATGTAAAAGAACAACAAATTGATATCGGTAGTTGTTTGTGATTTAATTTAATTCTTGTGACTGTTGTTAATTGCCATCAAGTCGGTTTTGACACACAACACCCCTGTACAGAGTCTCTGAGGCTGGTGGGTTTCAATCATTGACCGTGCAGATAACAGACCAGTACTCATTCTACAGCACCACACCAAGACTTAATTTGTTGGTGTTAAGTGAGTGGAGTTGGCTCCAATTCACAGCAACCTATATAGAGTTTCTGAGGAACACCTATCCAATCCAATGCTTATCCTACAGCATCACACCAGGAGACCAATTAGTTTGGGGTTAATTAAAGTATAGCCAGAGTGCTCCTTGGAAGCCAGGATGACCAGACTTCCATCTCTCATACTTTGGACATGCTGTTAGGAGGGACCAGTCACTGGAGAAGGATATCATGTTTGGTAAGGTGGAGGGTCAGAGAAAAAGAGAAGGATCCCCCAGCAAAATGGATTGGCAAAGTGGCAGCATCAATGGGCTCAAACGTAGCAACAATTGTGAGGTTGACCCAGGACTGGGCAGTGTTTTGTTCTGTTGTACATAGGGTCGCTATGAGTCAGTACCGACTAGATGGCGCCTAGCAACAACAACAACGAAGTCCACTTAAAAAAGAGCACTGGTTTTCAGTGAGGAAAAAAAATGTAACTATCACGTTACTTGGGAGATCTTATATAGTGAATACACTGAGAACATTTTGTGGCAGAAAGGTATGGAAAGTCGGAAGCTAATATTCCATAGAGAAACTTTCCTTATGTTTGTCGTTAAACTCATGATGCTCGGAGAGAGAACCAACTCGACAATACTTAACATCAACTCTTACGAGTCACCACAACTTTGTTGTGGGTGAAATTCATTATTAGAATTTATTTAAAACAATACAGGAGCAAGACCAAAACTCCTGGTCTTGTGTTAACACAAACTCATAGTGACCATCTGAAACACAGTAGAACCGCCCCCATGGGGTGGCAAGATTGTAAATCTTAACAGAAGCAGACTACCTCATATTTCTCCCCTAGTCCAGCAGTTCTTCCCTACAAAAGTGTTTTCAAACTGCTTTTCAGTTAGCAACTGAGTGCTTAACCACAGCAACACAGGACTCGTTAGCTAGGGCAATACAGAAATAATTCCATGAGATAATTGACAATATTATTCTCTCTGTCCAATGGAGAAAATGGTATGATGGATACATGACTGAGATGGTGAGGTTCATCAATGAGAAACAAGGATAACCAATTTTACATTTGATGTTTCTTTTTTTATATCAAAATAGCTTCCTTCTTTTAGTTAGCGTCCTTTCTTCCTATTCCTTTTCTTCTTTTACCACTTGCTTCTCTATTCTTTTAGTCATGCTCATCATCTTTATCACTGAACTCAAAACACAAAACTCAGGAATAGTTTTTAAACAGAAAATCAGGTTCCCATTCAACAATTCATACACAAATC
>NW_006408540.1:11156653-11158775 GCF_000296735.1 Chrysochloris asiatica
TTTCATGGTAAGTTGTGAAGTTTTAATTTTCTTTGGGGTTACCCTATAGTCTGTTAAGTCTTCCATGTGTTTAAGACAGTCTATTGCATCCTGCCATATACTCGACCTCCTCATCACGTGGATCTCTGTTCCTATATTTTCCCCTCCTTTAATATTGTTAATATTTTGATCTTTGGTTGGCCTCACAGGTCCTCTAAACTCATTGCTGTAATTGTTCCAATCTGAATTCTGCTCTCCATCAACTGAGTTCCAGGTGGTGGTGTTGCCACATCTGTCAACCTCTGGTTATTGTCTGCTCTTGCTAGTTTCCAATCCAAATAACTCCCTTTAGGATGTTTTGAAGCCCTGGATTGGCTTTAACAAAATATGTTAGCTTCTGTTTAGCCTGGGTTGTTGTAATTGCACCAACATATTTGTTTGACAGTTTTGCTGGATAGATGATTCTTGGTTAGCAGTTTTTTTCTTTTAGGGTTTTGTATATGTCTCTACATTTCCTTCTTGCCTGCATAGTTTCTACTGAGAAGTCAAAGCTTAATCTGATTTGCTTGCCTTTGTAGATGATACTTCTCTTTTCCTTGGCTGCTTTTAGGATTCTCTCCTTGTCATTGATTTTAGATAGCTTGATTATGATATGTCCTGGTGATTTTCTTTTGGGGTCTATCCTTACTGGGGTTCTTTCAATTTCTTGAATGTTTATCCTTTCATCCTTAAAGATGTTAGGAAAAGTTTCTTCCAGTAGCTCTTCAACAATCTCTTCTCTGGACTTCTGTGATTCTTCCTGTTCTGGAATGCCAATAATTCTTAAGTTATTCCTCTTTATGTTATCTAGCATAAATCTTAGACTCTCTTCAGATTTTTTAATCATTTTTTCTGCTTGTTCTCCTATCTTAGCAGTATTGAGAGCTTTGTCTTCCAGCTTGGTGGTTCTGGCTTCCATGTCTTCCATTTTGCTCCTTTGCCCTTTCAGTGTGTTGTCCACTTCTGATATTTTATTATTAATCATCTGGACTTCTTTTTGCAGGTTTTGTATTATTTCCAATGCCACAGCTATCTTGTTTGATTGCTCCTCAAGCACTTCCCTGACATCTTCCTTATTTTCCTCCACCACTTTTCAGAGCTTTTGAATTTGCTTCCATATTATTCCTCTGAATTCATTCTCAGGCAGATCCAGAGCCTGCTCTTCTACTGAAAAGTCTGTGTCTCATTCTAGCTCATTTGTCTTCATTATTTTTTTCTGGTTTTGGACATGTGTTGAGATCTTTATGTTTTCTTGGACATTTTCAACAGTTATGTGAGTTTTTAATGCTTAAATGGATACATGTTGCTTTTTGTTAAGCTTGCTGAGCATTTCCTGGTGGATATGATCTGGAGAAAGGATTCCCTTTTCACATGTAATGCCTAGCAGCTGGGTTGGCTCTTGTCCAGATGGTGAGGTACTACAGGGTTTGCTTGTAGCATGGCTATAAGAGCACAGTTACTGTCTTTTCTTGGGTAAGGTAGGAGGAGAAAACTCCCACCCCTGTAAAAGAGTGAGGCCTAAAAGGACCACAGACAGAAACAATATAAAAGCAGAAACCACCAATCAAAAACAAAAATAAAATTGTGATTGACACTGTTCACTGGCCTTTAGCTTTGCAGTGATAAACTATGGGGTGAGTTCCCAGGGTCAAAACGTCATAAGAAGCAGCCCGCGGGTTTCCTTTCTGTGCTGTTGGAAAACAGTGGGTGCAATGCTGGACCCTTTTGGGGGTGTGATCCCATCTGCCTGAAGGTGTCTGGGCTGTATGGTGAGGGTGCAATCGGGGTGCAGAGGAGAGATACATGCAAAAAGAAAAGTGAATGATAAAAAATTGGTCACATCTCTCCCTTCAGAAGCTCTGCTCTGCAGTGTCTTCTAGTGCTGGGTCTCTGCCTCTGCCTGGCTGTGGCCCCACCCTCAGGCCTGAGGACTTCTGACTGCTGGCCGCAGCAGCTGAGTAAATTCAGAAATCACCGTATTTTGCTTCCACCTCCAGATTTCCTCTCAATGGGTGTGGGGAACTAGTGCCCGGAACCTTAACAAAGACCCAAAGCTCCGCTGTTTTTCTGCGGACTACTCTTTCTCTGCTTTTTTTTTTTTTTT
>NW_006408540.1:11158905-11195342 GCF_000296735.1 Chrysochloris asiatica
TTTTTTTTTTTCCCTTGAATCTTTGGGATTTTCTATGTATAGGCTATCAACGGGAACATAAATTTGTTGTTGTATGTATCTTAATTAGTTGAATGTATATGGGATGTATTCACAAGTACTCTTCAATTAACTCCTGGTAGGTGTGATCAGTAGATGGGCTTCTCTGTTCACTGCTCAGACTGCATACTTCAGAGTATTTTTAACAGGTGTTGGTTGTAGAGCCTGCTCTGGTGTGCAGTAGTTAGTATTGGCTCTACCCAGTTGGAGGGTTTTTTTAGAGTGTGCAACTGAAGCTTTGTTATACGGCTTTCAGGCAAGGCAAGGAGAGAAAGAGATCCTAGAAGATAGAAGAAGGCCCCAAGAGCAAGACTAAAAATAAAATTAATAAAAATCCAGGGGGCAAATATACATATAAAACTGAAGTAATTCTTTATCACCACCTAATGGACACTCGCCTTCAAAGGCACCTGAGAAATTTCACCATATTCTCATTGTACTTCTCTAATCTAACACCATTTTTTTTTTTTTTTTTTCTTTTTCTCCACTCTATTCAATTCTATTCAGCTGTTTCTTCTAGTGAGCACCAGCCCAGGGCTGACCAGGCCTGATTTGGAAGATACTCCAGGTGCAGGCTCTTACTGTTGTCTCCTCCCACCTTTGATTCTTCATCGAGTGATCCATGACCCACAGACCCTCCATGCGTGTCCCAGAACACTCCACACAGAACACAGAGCCCCTTCTTCCCCACAGACCACAGAAGCCTCTATGTGGGGCTCATACTCTCTGCGTGCAAGCAGTAGAAGAACTTCCCTGGGGGTGTCTACTCAAACTAGTCTCACCTCTGGTTACCAGAGTGGCAGTTAGTGGATAGAGGAAGAGAGAAAAAAAAAAAAAAATAAATAAATAAATAAATAAATAAATAAATAAATAAATAAATAAATAAATACTCACACCTGTGTCTCTGCAAATCTCTGCCAGGTTTCTGCAATGGCAAGAGTATCTTGTCTCTCTCTCTTTCTCTCGCTGCTTACTCCCATCCAAAATGGTTGCTGTAGGACATGTTTGATACTCTCAATCAGAAGACACCCCTTTTTGTGCCTCTCTTCTAATATTTCTCCCCGTAAGAACTCAGTCCACATATTAGTATCATTATCTGAAGTTTGGAGTTCTGGGACCACCCTTTGAATCTGTTTCATCCAGTTTTCTTTGTTTTTAATGAAGAGTGCCTACACAGTCTTTCTGCCTAGTCCACCACCAAGCCCAGCCTCCCTGCATATATATATATATATATACATATATGTTTCTTGATCTAGTGATGTTATTTATTTAGAGATCGTTTATGACTAGTTACTGATTGGGATATAAGAATAATTGAAATAGTAGTATAAGGTTACATTCATCAGGAATATCTCCTTGAAGAAGGAATTAAGATTACTGCTAAAAGAGCTGATATGCAACAGAGGACTTTAAGGATTACATAACAGAAAAGATTCACTAGTTTGTCCGATGGAATGCATTCTACAATTCCTGTTTTTTTTGTTTTTGTTTTTGTTCTTGTTTTCATGCCACTGGATATTTGAATGACCCATCTTCAGAAGCCAGAAGTCACAAAGACATGGCTCCATAGAGTTTAGTTTGGCAGGAAAAGTACTCTTCTGTTTTGATAATTTTAGATAGTATAGGCAATGCTCAGTTTGTCCTTGTTTCTAAACTCTATGCTGTCTTATATTTAGACTGAAAGTGGTTATTTTTTCTGTTCCTGATTCTAACCCATATGTTTATTGAGTGAGGAGTTCTGGTGTGATGCTGTGCAATAAAGCACTGGACTGCAATGTCAGTTTGAACTACAAGGCCAATGGTTGAATCTCACAAGCCGCTCCTCAAGAGATAAAAATCTCAAGTCTATCTATGCCTACTTTGAGAATCAAGTATGATCAGGCAGAGAGACTCTGGTAAGAATCATTGGTTTCAGCTCCCCAGACATCAATTGCAATCTTCACACTTCCTCCCTGTGTTTACCATTTCCCCTCACTATTCTTTCCTGTCTTCTGAGATTTATCCCTGAGCAATTGCTACCCTTTTAATCTAGTATGGTTGGTTGTTCTAAGAACACCATACCTCTCTGGTGTTATGGGTTTTTGTTAGTAAGTGCCAACTCATAGTGGTTCCAACTCATAGTGACCCATAGGGTTTATAAAACTGTAAATTTTGGAAGGAACAGAAAGCCTCATCTTTCTCTCCAAGAGCAGCTGAAGGACTCAATTCTACAAGTGGTTTGCAGTCCAGTACTTATCCTATGGTGCCACTACATTTCCCTTGAAGGCCTGTCTATTGTTTGGCTGAAAGTTGAGCCTCAGGGATAAGTTCAGTTCATGTTTGAAGGGTGTCTAAGGGTCATAGTCTCCAGGCTTACATCAGTCACCAAGCAACCAATAAGGTAGGTCTTTGTATGATTGTTTCAGTTTTGTACCACATTTTTCTCCCACTCAATCCTAGACCTTCTATTGTGATTGCTTTAATAGTGGTTGGTAGTGGTAGCTGGTTTCAGGGTAATGAAAGTTGGGGTTTGTGTGGCCTACTAGTCCTTCGTGGTGATGATGGTGGTTATATGCTGTCGAGCCAGTTATGACTCCTAACGACCCTGTATAGGGTTTCTTAGACTATAAATCTTTAGTAGTAGTTGGTACATTCAAACTGCTGACCTTGTTGTTAGCAGCTGAACTCAAAACCCACTATGCTACTAGAGCTATTAACCCTTAGGACTAATTATTTTTGTCTTTGATTTTCTTCACTCTTCTTTAGTTTTGATGGGGAGAATCCAATAGCTACATATTAGATGGCCACTCACAAGTTATTAAGATCCGGTTGCTACTCATTTTCTTTGTGGACAGTGTTATGCCAGCTGATCTTAATGTTCACTGAAATTTTCCTGAGCCCCCAGACCCAACATCATTCTCTCAAGGTATTTGGTTACATCTAAGAAGTTTCCACAGTCCTAGTGTGGTTCTGTAGGATAAGCACTGAACTACTAACAGCAAGGTTGGTAGTTAAAACCCTGTACAGGGTCATAATGACTTGGAACCTATTCAACAGCACACAACAGCAACAAGAGCAAGTTGTCATAACTTTGCCCCTTTATGCCCTATTTTTGCAGCACCTAGAAACACATGCAAAGATTGTCTTTTAAAATCTTGTGATTTTGATGTAAGTTTATCTAAGCTTGTTGTTGTTGTTGTTAGATGCAGTCCAATAGATTTTGACTCAGAGTGACCCCATTGTCCCAAGATTTCCATAGACTGTAATCTTTACTGACCAAATCACCAGGTCTTTCTACTATATTGTTGCCGGGTGGGTTTGAACCATCAACATTTTGGTTAGCTAGTACTAAACAATTGTACCAATAGGGTTCCTTTGATCTAACCTAGAGGATGACACTATATATTCTTTTACCCCTTTACTTGGTTTACTACCCTAATTAAGGTTCATAGTAGACAGAGATTCTACAAGTTAAATATATCCAATTCCACCCCAAATGATCTACTTCTAAATATGGAGAATTGAGGAGACAGTGAAATGAAATTACTTAACACTTAGGTTTTTCTCTATGCTACATCTTGTTCTTACTTCTAAGTATATACTAACTAATTTAATTCTCATACCAAAGCTATGAGTGAAATACTAGTATTCTAATTATTTCATAGATTAGAAAGCAATGTCATAATGATCACAATTAAATTAGCCCACATCCTACAAATATTGAATAGCAAATTAGGGTTAGAATTTAGGAATGTAGTTCTATAACCTGTGGACATTTTAGAAATTATCTCAGGTATTAACCTGTACTCTAAACTTTAATTAGTCGGTACCAGTTGTGAGAATTTGGATATTCTACTGGTCTCTGAAACCCAGTTTCTTCCTTTTTTTTTATTTTATTAAAAAAAAAAAAAAAGCTTTTAATTGTGAATTGTGTGGAGGTTTACAGAGTCACTCCATTTTTTCATTCAATAATGCATACACATTTTGTTTCATGCCATTGATTGCAATACCCTCAATGTGAAATCAGTTATCCCATTTCCTCCCTGTGTTTCCTGTTTCCACTTGTCTTGTCCTACCCCCTATGAACCATGCTGTTGTTGTTGTTATGTGCCGTGGAGTCGATTCTGACTCATAGCGACCCTGTACAATGTTTCTGAGGCTGTAAATCTTTACGGGAGCAGAAAGACTTATCTTTCTCCTGTGGAACAGCTGGTAGTTTCAAACTGCTGACCCTGAGGTTAGCAGTCCAATTCATAACCACTACACTACATTCCTTGAGTGAATGCTGTTCTTTTGATCTCAAATGGTTGATTATTCCAATTATGCAGCAAATAGTATATCTCTCCATAGGGTGGTTTTCTTTATAAATCTGTCTATTGTTTGACTGAAAATTGAGTCATTTTCAATTGGTGCCTTCAATTCCATACCTAAAGGATGAAAAAGAGCTATAGTATCAGAGGTTGCACCAGTTTCATCTGACCAATGAACTTGGTATTTTTGTTATTCTGAATTTTATTCCACATTTTTCTCCCATGATATCCAGGATCTTCTAATGTAATTCCGTTCAGAAAAGTTGGCTGTGGTAGTGGGGCACCATCTAGTTTTTCTCCTTAAAGGGGTTTGGAGATTGATATTCTAGTGGTCAATTAATACATCGGGACCATTTATTTCCATGCATCTTCTTTACTTCAGACAGGGAGAGATCAAAAGTTGTACCTTAGGTGGCTGATCAGGTAGCTCATTTCTCTTTTCTTTTCTTAATTTTTCATTATGAACTGCATGAAGGCTTATAGGGAAGATCATCAGTTTTTCTGTTTCATTAAGATAAAACTAAGTCATACGCTTTGTTTCATCTCAGTGATTGTGAATTCCTCCATGTAACAACCATTATTCCACTTTTTTCTTATGGTTCTATTTCCATTGCATTATCCTTCCCATCCCTTCTGAAATTTACCCTTAGGTAAATGTAGCCCTTCTCATTTTGAATGGTTTGGAGTCCTGGTGTGGCGCTGTGGGTTAATACACCAGACTGCAAAGCCATTTGAACTGCAAGGTCAGTGGTTCAAGTTCACCAGCTGATTCATGGAAACCTTATACAGGGTCGCTATGGGTTGGAACTGATGCGACAGCACTTAACAACAACAACCTTACTAGTGTTACCTTGCCCTACTCCCCGTATTACCCATATACTGCTTGGCTGAGGATTGGCCATTCTATGCCTGAAGGATCATATTGTTTGGTTCCTTTAGTCTATTCTGACCAGTAAGCCTGAACTTTTTATAATTTTGAATTTTGCTCTACATTTTCTAACATTCTATCTGGGACCTTCCAATGTGAACCCTTTTAGAGAAGTTGGTAGTGGTCCCAAACACCATCTAATTTTTATGGTCTCAGAGTAATTGGTCCCAAGTGCCTTAAAATTTCATCACTCTCTTTCCACCACCCAGGGAAATATTAGTAGCTGTACCTTAGATGGATGCACAGGAGCTTTTAAAATCCCAGTGTTGTTGTTGTTGTTAACTGTCGTCTAGTCAGTTCCGACCCATAGCAACCCTGTAGAGGGTTTCCAAGGAGCAGCTGGTGAGCTTGAATCCCCGACCTTGCAGTTCAAATGACTTTTCAGTCCAACACATTAGTGCACCTCTCCAGGACTCCATAGGTACTCACAAAAGTAGGTTGTAGAACATTGTGTTTGTGGATCCTGTTAAGTCAAATGACCGTGGTGTTCTTTAAAATTATGATCATGAGTCCTAGGCTCAAAACTTCATTCCCTCAAGGTGTTGGGTAATGTCTAAGATGTTGAAACCCAATTTCTTAATTTGTAAAATGAGGATAATATTACATATCCTCATAAGGTTACTGTGAGGATTGATTGTGATGGCCCAAATAAAAGAATCTTAGGGTCAACACACAGAGAGCCCTCTACATGATCAAGTACTAAAAACATGATGATATTATTGTAAAATTGTAATTATACCTCTGGTTATGGTATGATCTTTTCAGCCTTCTATCCACTCATTTCAATAAAGATAATTGTGTATCCTCCAATGGGGTTCAGTGAAGACAGTAGTGAAAATATGAAATTGTTCCTATAATAAATATCCTTAGATTGAAATTATAAAAAAAAATTCAGAGTATTTTATCAACTTAAAAAAGAAAACAAAATTCTATTTTTATTGACTTAAAAGAATTTCAAGTTGTAAAGTGGATTCCTTGGCAGTTAAAAATTGCTGCTGATTTATCCTCTTGCTTATCATCTATTCTTCTCTCCACTGTGAACAAAGGTTATATTTCTAAAGTCATCCCTATGAGGGACATGTTATCATTATCCTTTGTTACTCTATTTCTACAGCTTTTTTAGACGATTACAATGGTCTGTAGTAGAAATGATGAGAACATAGAGCATAAAAAAAGTAAAATGCAACCCACTAACATCCTGTCAATTCCAACTCAGTAACCCTATGGGAAGGAGTTGTTGATGTTGTTAGGTGCCATCAAGTCAGTACTGAATCACAGTGACCCTATGCACAACAGAACGAAACACTGCTCGATCCTGGGCCAACCTAACAATTTTGCCACTCTTAAGTCCATTGATGCTGCCACTTTGCCAATCCATCTCACTGGGGGTCATCCTCTTTTTCTCTGACCCTCCACCTTACCAAACATGATATCTTTCTCCAGTGACTGGTCCCTCCTGACAATATGTCTGAAGTATGAGAGACAAAGCTTGGCCATCCTGGCCTCCAAGGAGCACTCTGGCTGCACTTCTTCCAAAACAGATCCATTGGTTCTTTTGGCAACACATGGCACTTTCAATATTCTCCTCCAACACCATAACTCAAAAGCATCAATTCTTCTACAGTCTTCCTTATTCACTGTCCAGCTTTTGCATGCATATGAGGTTATTGAAAATACCATAGCTTGGGTCAGGCACACCTTAGTCCTCAAGCTGACATCTTTGCTCTTCAACCTTTAAAAACATCTTGTGAAGCAGATTTGCCTAATGCAATAATTCATTTGATTTCTTGGCTGCTGCTTCCATGAGTGTTGGTAGTTGATCCAAAAAGAATGAAGTCCTTGACAACTTCAATCTTTTCTCCATTGATGAGAATGTTTTTCTTGGCCCAGTGGTAGGGATGGAGTAGAACTATACTATTGGGTTTTTTAAGGCTGTAATCTTCAGGAAGTGTGATAGCTTTGTAGGATAAATAATGGACTGCAAACCACAAGTTCAATTGATAGAGACCACCAGTCCCACTCAACAGCTAACACCCCATACCCTGTGAGAGAAAGATGAAGCTTTCTGCTCCAGCAAAGCTTGGTGGTGGTGGTTGTGTGCAGTGGAGTTGGTTCCAACTCTTAGTAACCAAGCGTAGGGTTCCTGAGGCTATAAATCTTTACAGGAGCAGAAAGCCTTGTCTTTCTCCTGCAGAACCTCTGGTAGTTTTGAACTGCTGACCTTAAGGTTATCAACCTGATTCATAATCACTACACTTTCAGAGCTCCCCCAGCAAAGATTACAGCCTCGAAACTTCCAGAATGTCATTAGGAGTTTGGAACTGACTCAATGGCACTTACCTAATAGCAACAACAACAATCTTTGTAGAGACGAATTATTACATCTGTGAGGGTTAGTTTTTTCTCAAAGAGCAGTTAGGGAGTTTTAACCACAGAATATAGATGAATAGTCAAATAGTGATGCCAGTAGTTCAAATATAAGGACAAAAAGAGGAGTAGATTTGATTGGAAACGTAATGCATTTGTTTCTGAGCATGTTTAGAGTGTATTGCCTGAAATCAAAAGAAAGATAGAGGCGCAGGACAAAGATTGAGGATTGCCAAGCATATGTTGCTGTCATAGACAATTTACTATACAAAACTTTCTAGGGAAAAATTTCATTCCACCTACAATTTTCATCCCAGAATCTTTTATTCTGTATATATCATGTCTGATTATTGAATGGAATAATTATCCAAGGAGTGCCTTCTTAGAATGCAGCTTAACTTCCACAGAAGGAAAAAGACAATCTCAATTATCACATGGCACTGACAACCTGAAAACCAAAGTAGTTTATAAGATAAGATTTTTCATGTTCCATGTAACATATCGGTTTTCCTTTAGTGTCTTCCCTTTTCTGTAAGAGTTAATGACCTTGATGTTTTCTTAAACTTGGTTTTATCTATATACCAATTATAATTTATGGGAAGTGGTGAGAACAGGATGCAGTGTGGATTTCCCTGGTTTCAGCATCCCTAAATGTTGCTCTACACTCCACATTTTGACTGTTGAACTGATATTTCATTTATCCACAGTTTGACCTATGCACCACTTCAGCTCAGAGTCCACAGATATACTCCCTTGATTTTTTTCCTCCTGACATATAATCAATAATAAGAGCATTATTCATGTTTCCAACACCTATGTGATGACAAAAGTTCCTACATTCACCACAAATCTGGGGCAGCCCTCCTGCTGACCAAACCTGAACCCTGACATTTAGACTGTCCTCCCCTTAAAATATTTAATGTAAAGTTGATTCCTTCATGGTGCCCCAATACTAACGTGTCAAAGTCAGTTTTCGAAGATATGAAATTGCTCAAGAAAGTCTTCATTTTCTATTCTATGGGCAAAGCTGTTGTTCTTTATTTAATCAATTTTTGAAATAAGAGGCAAATGAGTAAGCAATATAAAATCATCCAATTACTTTGCAAGGTTATACTAATAAAAATAAAGAGCTTCAGTCTACGGATTGTACAATTTGACTGGCTCTAAATTATAAATGCCAATTCTTATCCTACAAATACAAACTCACTGAGGGAATATCAATGGAAAACAATTACTGGGTGGATTTTTGTGCTCTGGTTCCACAAAATAAAATACATTTAGTGTTTTCAAATCAATGCTGGAGGAAATGTCAAGGCAGGGGTGCACATTTACTCATTTTGCAGAGATGTCCAAAGCTATTAACTTTCTACACTTTAATTAGGAAAGCAATGCAAAACCATTCCCTGGTTCAATTCTAAGAAATTCAAGACATTTGATATTGGGAAAGAGTCCTGAATTTGTGAAATCTTATAGATCCAAATGTATTTTTAGTATAATGGCAACAGTTACTAAAAATGTGTTTCTATTTTTATGGCTATAGCTTGATTCTTTAAGCATAAACTCTAGTCAGAGAGAGATAATGGATATTGGAAGAGGAAGATAATTATAGGAAAATTAGGATGCTTTCTCAGTTTTAAAAATAATATAATGCAAATTTCTTACACAATTTATGAAAGTACTTGGTTTTAACTTACTTTTAGGGTAGGCATCGCTATAGTGGCTAGAGTATTTCTTAAAGATCATTACTAACATATTGTGGATTTCCTGTTTATTTATATTGCATTTTCCTCCCTCCTATATGCAACTATTTAAGAAGGAAGGTATCATTCTGATATTTAGCCATATTGAAGTGAGCTAGCAATACAATATCATATGCCTTAAACAGGAGATATTTTCAGTTGTTACCAATGTTTGAATTATGAGCGTAGGAAAAGGAAACATGAATGATGAATGCCTTATGGTAATCCTCATTTTTTCTTAGAATCTTTATTTTTTGAATTGCAGTTTACGGAATCCCAGCAACTAACTCAAATGTAGAAGGTTCAAGGTGATTCAGAGATTTGTCCAAAGAAAAGCCCAGAGATCAGTCATTGAAAACCCTATGTAGTTTCTACTCTGATAAACCTGGGGTCATCATCAGTTGGACTTGCTTCCACAGTAACTGCTTTTGTTTTGTAAAGCCTGACGTAAGCAACAGGAGCCCTGGTGTTGCAATCATTTCAGGATCAGTTGCTAATCCAAAGTCACTTGTTCAAACTCTTCAGTGTTTGTGTGGGAGAAAAGTTCTGGCAATCAACTTCTATAAAGACTTTAGTAAACCTCAGGGGGCTGTTCTACTTTGTCACTCTGGGTCACTATAAGTCAGAATTAATTTGACAGTATGCAATAACAACAGCAACGTATGTGAACAATGAGGAAATGGGAGGCCAGAGGAGAGTTCAATAAAAAGAAGAACAAACACTGACTCCTTTGGAATTCATAAAGAGATTGCCAGGTGCAACAGAATAGGAAAACCGCTCTTCTCAATTCTAAAAATAATTTAAAAGTAGTTGGCTAGGGTTTATGAAAATGATTTGTTTAACTGAGCTTTAAATAACAAGCTACTGTTGAATCTATTCCTCTTCTATTAAGAACAGTCTTATTGTTGACCTAAGAACACGACATAGAATCAAGAAATTTTCAAGAACAATCCATATCCAAGGACAGGAATTTATGCCATAATGATAAATAAAACCATTCTGTATATTTCATTCAAATTCAGCTACTGTATTCCAACTATGGGTCATGTACTGTGTTAGTGTAGAAAGAAGCTTAACAGATAGCCTGCCTGCTAAAAATTTATGGTATGTAATTTCTGTTGGTATCCTAGAATTTTGAGTCTGGTATAAATTACGTAGTTAAAGGAGTTTCAGACGGAAACAAAAAACTCAATAACAACAAAAACCTTCTATGGAAAGACTGTAGACTTTGAAGTCAGGTGACCCTGATCATTTCACCTATACTTTCTTCACATCCATTTTTTCACTCGTAATACAAGACTAGGGAGCTCTGGTAGTGTAGTGGGTTATGAGTTAGCCTGTTAACCATAATGTCAGCAGTTCAAGTCCACTGGTGCTCTGTGAGAGAAGGATAAGGTTTTCTGCACCTATAAAGATTTATATTCTAGGAAACCCTAGAAAGGGTCACTGTGAGTCAGAACTGACTCAAAAGCACACCAACCAGAACACAAGACTTCCACCTATTCTACCTCTGGCTAGAATCTACTTGGAATATTTACCTTTGCTTTGTTTCAATTTCAAGAGTTAAATTGCCTATTTAAATTTCAAATGATTCAAAATAAATCCATTATTATGTAAAGGTCTCCTTCATTTTTGTCACCCAATAAAATCTCTTTCTTGAACTATCACCCTGGTATGTATTATTCATTTTTATTAGTAAGACTAACCCCTGAACAGATAAGAGGTGAAGAATATGTCTACCTTGCAGAGTTTTTCATTAATGGGAAACCCTTCAAATTATAAAATGAAATTAATTTAACTATAGTACAACATATTCTAGGATGTGCCAAAATAATTGCTATGTATAAATATGTGTTTATTATTTAAAATAGGCTTTCTCTTATATAGCTTAAATATGCACCTTACCAAAGCAAATATCCATTAGGTCTTGGTATAGAAAAAACACACACACATATATATAATGTGTGCAATAAACGGATTAGAATAGCTGGCTCAGAAAACAAACATCCTAGGTTCGTATTCCAATTCAAACACCCAATAAATGTGTAACTTTGGAAATTTGCCTCAGCTTCTTTTATCAATTTCCTCACTATGCACTAAATTAATAATAACACTTATTTTACAAAATTTTTGTATCAAAGGAGTTAATACATACAAAGCAATGGCCTAGAAAACTCACTCATTAATTTCAAAAATGATATTCTCTATTAAAATAGAATTAATAAAATTAGCTTTAACAAACAACAAAAAAAGCAAATTAGATGAAAGTTTCTTTTTCCCTTTAGATGCTGCAATTAACTTCTACCTTGAAAAATATTTGGATTAATAAAATAAAACATGCTTAAAATCTGTGTCCTAAATAACATTCAAAGTGTATTATCTCATGTATGGGAATTCACAAAGACTTTGTGTTACTAGACAGCAAGTGGAATACTTACCTTTTGGACTATTACTACAACTTTTTGATATGTCTTAATAATTATTTAAATAATTTTACGAACAAAAGCATCTTGTCTGTAAATATGTGGATCATGTATCTGTTTGCCATCATGGTACTTAGGATATTTTTATCCTTTTGATGAGAGGTGTTTAGTATACTACTTATTTTATTATCTCTAACTGGTGTTTTTTATCAGAATGCTGGGTTTTTTATTTTGTTTTTTTTCTTCTCAGCTGAAGCAGGTACCTGTCAAACTTGCTAACTCATGCAACCGATTATAAACTAAGCCAACAATATAATGGCAGGAAATCAATCTTAAATTGTAGACAATATGGACATATTAATTTTGTGTCCTTGAACACAGACAGTCGGTTTTTAAGATAAAGGATTATTTAGTACTTAAAACTGAACAACCATCATAACCGCATATGAAGATAAAAAGTAATGTCCTATGTTCTTAACCTTCAATCACCCTTTATGTCTCATAAATCTTCATATACATAAACATGAAACAATTTGTTTTGATGATTAAAGATAAAATCAAATTTCAGTTATTTGAATTTGATAGTTCTAAATTTTAATAAGGCTTATAATTAAAATATAGGAATCAAGATAGACACCATTTTTAGTATTATAGTTCTATAACATTATTTTACATACAGGGCAGAAAGAACATAGGCAGCTATGGGCAAAACTTAAACCTCTGCTTTCAAATTAGAAAGTTACTTGATTACTCTGCTTCATTTAAAAACATATGTATTAAATCGGAATAATAATAGTACCTATCTGAAAGAGTTCAATATGGAGGACTGAAAGTGCTAGACCATTCTGAGGACTCTATTTGTGTTTGCTACAATTACTATAGTTGCATGTGTACAGTTTTTTGGGGTTTTTCTTTGTTTTTGTTTTTTTTAAGACAATATTATTATAGTTGTTTCTGTTAACTATGGATGCTTGGTTTAGTAGTTTGAAGATTCGTGCCTAGTTTATTGTACCCTAAATTGGCGTGCTACTGATAATGGCCAATGTCTGTCAATCTCCATTCCATTTAGTTAATTTCATCCACAATTGTTGAGTGATTGGTGTTTGTGATTGTGAAATTTGAAAATCATACCATGAAACCATCTTGCTGAAAAGGATCTGATTTTACTCCTGAAGTTCAAGCTTTGCTACAACCAAGCTCCTACAGGACCTAAGTTCCGAAATGACATTCTCCAGCAGTTATTATTGTGATGCAGAATGCCAGCCAAAATATTCTGGTGGAGAAAGGTGTTGCTGGTTGGGAAGGTAGGCTTAAACTATGGAAATATGCTGGAATTAAGATACGTTTCAGAAAATAGCAGGGATTAAAGATCACTGAAATAAAGATGAAACTTTCTGAATGTTACATCAATTTAATCACTTGCGGTGAGGTGATTTAAATGGTCCAAGACTCCCTTTTTTCAGTAATAAACGGTTGACATTGTTGGTGAGTTTACTGTAAGTCATCCAGAGAAAATGTTTGGGAACAAATTGGGACGAGATTTAAACTTGAGGGTCATTTGCACATGTTGTTGCTTTTTCAGCTTCTAGATTATGTAACTTTAACTCTAGAACAAAAATTTCCACACTGTATCTTATTTCTCTGTTTAATTCTTTACCTGCCTTCATGCCCTCCACCAGTACCTAATGAGCTTTTTAAGAATAAGTATCATTCTAATTATCTATGCACAAAGCACATAGTACAAGGCTTGTTACTGAATTTTCCATAAACGATGTCACGATCAATAATTTATTATTCACACTCATAATATGTTAAAATATTGTACTAGTTCTTGATATTAACTACCAAAATCCATCAGTGACACACAATGTCATGATGAACAACAAAATAGAACACTGTTTGGACTATGACATCTCCTTGATTTGTTATGGATCAGACTAATTAACTAGTAAACTCACTGGCATCGAACAGATTCCAACTCACAGTGACACTACATAGAACAGAGTAGGGCTGCTCCTTAGGGTTTGTGAGAATGTAAATATTTATGGAGCAGATAATTGGTTTGAACTACTGATCTTACAGTTAACAGCCTAACCTTTAACCAACAGCATCACCAGCACTCATTGATACACTAGTTGCTGTTTAATTCCTAGTGACCCAGTACAGGGCTTCTGAGGACTAGCTGATGAGTTAGAATGACTAACCTTGTAGTTCAAACTGAACTCGTGGTCCTGCATGTATCCTACAGCACCACACCAGGAATGAAGGGTCACTGAAATATATATTGTGAATAAACTGTAAAAGTTAAGAACATAATTCTTAACAATCCTATGGAGAGAACTTAATGTTAAAAGGCTATGGGGACTATAAATGGATTACAAAACACAAAAATAAAAGAAATATATGAGAACTTGCATACTATAGTGACATGGAATCAAAAAGAAGATAATTTAAAAGTCTGAAGTATGGAAAAACAGGGCCATCATCAAAGAGAGATCAAAGAGGACAGACAAAATAAAGTCTTTCTATAGCAATGAGGAAATGATTGGTAAATGGAGAAGTTAATAATTTTAAATTTATAAAATTTTATCAGAATTGTTAAATAAATACAATAGGTACAAAATCATAAAATTTTCTTTGTGTGTTTTTTTATGAATATAAAGGAGAAAAAGAAATTAAAACCTAAGATTGAACAATGATACAAGATTAATTTCCCAAAAAGAGATATTCAAGAGAATTATGAGTATTCAGGAGTAGCAAGATGAATCTTAGAGAGTAGGATTAGCACTTCTACCTCTGAGAAAAATTTGGTGGTCAGAAGGTACTATCTTAAATTTAATGTTCTGTTTTGAGAAAAATTGACTGTACACATGAATGTGCATTAGATCTTGTCAACTGCTTTCTCTTTTACTGCATCTTTAGCCTTCCTTGCTATAAAGAAAGGTTTTACAAAGTTTCTATAGGACTTCTAATCGGTCTGCTCCTTAGTCTCTGCTTCCAAGGTGAGCTTATCTTCACCCCTCTAGCTTAAGCATCAAATACTGAGGTCCTGTAAAGATTTCTTTTACACCTACTTATATGCTCATGCTATGTATTAGGGTAATTAAAAATGTATTGCTAGTAGGGCTCCAATTCATACATGCACAGATCTATTCCAAATGAAATGTATTTGAACATGTCTCTGTGATAAATAGATGGCTTAGGTGGCTGTGGACCAGTTTTCTCAGTAATACACTTGTCTTAAGCTCATTGTAGTGTCTTAAAAAAGAAGAAGAATATTTTTTGTTCCATGGGAAAAATTACAATTTTGAGGTCAGAGCTAATACGAAAATCTTAACAAAACTTAAGTGGACATATTACCAAAACACTGAAGCTTTGCAACAAGTTTGGCAATGGGAATGCTGCCCTACAATGGATTCAGTTTTTTTTTAAAGGTTTGGAAGGTATCAAACATGAATTAAAGACAGAGAAGTCAACTCAGACGTTTACAAAGACATGCTGAGGACTTATTGTTTTCCATCATGATAATGTACCTGCTCTCTTTTAAAGGGTAGCAAGAGCTGTCCTAAAACCATTCCAGTGGGATACATCACCCCATCCACTCTATAGTCCTGATCTTGTTCCTTCAGACATATGTTTGTTCCTAAAACTCAAATAATATTTGGAAAGAACAAGATTTGAGTCTCTTGCAGATGCCAAAACTGTAGTTTTGACATATTGTAAATGAAAGCATTAAGACATTTGTGGGAAACAGTTTACAGAGATGGAAATACCATATAGAACTTGTTGTTTTCAAGTGCTGTCTAGTTGGTTCTGATGTATAGCAGCAACCCTGTATATGATTTCCAAGAAGTATCTAGGGGCTGTGAACTTCCCTGTGGTCAGCAGCACAACACTAGGAGTCTAGTATAGATCTAGTTGTTGTTGCTGTTAAGTGACTTCAAGTTGGTTCTGACTTATAGAGTACCTCGTATAGGGTAACTAAGGAGCAGCTGATGATTTGAACATTGACTTTGTGGTTCAAGCCGACATTGAGGTGGAGTGCTTATCTTATTGTGCCACACCAAGACTTCAGTATAGACATTGGTGGAGGAGGATATTTTGAGAAACAGTAGATTCACATTTGATATTTTTGTTTAAAACAAATTTCTATAATATTGGAGCAATACTTTTTGACTCACTCTCATACTTCCTTACAATCAAGTTGAATTTCTTATAGGTTTTTGGAATGCAACATATTCAAAACTTATCATTTTATCCAACCCAATATTGATACTAACTATCAGTAAATATTTCCCATCTCAGAATAGAAGGAGACTTCAAAACTTTGTGGAAAATGGAATGAAAGATAATAGACTTTTGTAGCTGTTTTATACAGTACCATCTAACAACATGTCCAAGTAATAAGCCAGGGAGTTATTCTTGATTTCTCCCTTTATTTCAGCACAACAAATAACTAAGTCTTGCCTGTTAATTGTTGTTAAGTGTCCTTGAATCAATTCTGACTCATAACAACCCTATATAGAGTTTCCAAGAGTGGGTAGTGAATTTGAACTATTGACATTACGGTTAGCTATAAAGTGCTTATTTTATAGTGTCACATGTTTCAAAACATGCCTTAATCTTCTTTCAAGTGTTCCACCTCCATGACCATCACCCTATTCCAAGCTATTATTATCTTTTGCCTTAAGTACCACACTTTACTTCTTCCTTGCTCCATTCCTGTTCTTTGCCAATAAATTCTCCATATAATAACAAGACAATACATTACTCTTAGCTTGTGATTGTCATACTCAATTTAAAAAAAATTGAGTCATTTCTCACTACTGTTTGTCTGAAATCCAATTCCTCCTCATGATCCATAAGCCCCTCTGTAACCTGGCACTTCCAAAGCTGCTCATTATGCTGGATTTCTGTCACTTCACGCAATGCAAAAGGAATTAAATAGTTTTATTTTAAATTAATATATATCTTTATAATTTTCCTATTTCACTATTTAGATTTACTTGATTTTTTTTTTTTTTTTTAATTCGTGATAGGATGTTAACTCTCTTGGGTCAAAGGAAATATGTTAATTGCTCATTTCTTACAGGTAGCTCCAAGTTCAATGTTGTACATACTCAGTGTATAAGAAAAGTATCCTGTAAAATGTTTTCAAAATAAAAGAAATTAGCTGATTCCTATCATATCTTTCAAAATGAAAATGAAGTTGATATGCCCCAAACCTTGATTTCTAGTTCACACCCTTTCAAAAACTTCATGTTTGTTTATCTGAATTTCTGTTAAACACTTTACTTAAAAATTCCAAAGGAATAAAAAAAAAAAGAACATTTCCAACATAATTTATAGGCATTCCCTCTTCCTTTTCTCAAGCTTCCATATTACTCTTAGTTGTTGGTATCATTGTCAAACCAGACAATTAAAAACAAATCACACTAGTCACTTTTACCTTCCTCTCTAACCACTTATATTGAGAAAATGAACAAATAAACATCTGTCTTGCAAATTTTACCATATCATATCACTAAAGAGTATTTATGAATCTCCAGGAGAAACATTAAAATAAAAGGAGTTCAAAGATACTCTCAGAGAAGAACAGAGGCAAGGAGCCTGATGCAACTTATATCCATGTCTGCAGTCAGTCTTGGTGGAGGGAAGTACAAGAGGTATAATGAGTTATGGCAGTTTATATGCAGAAAGAAAATAATACAGCAATGACGTCTGAAATATGAAGTATTAGCCAAGGGTCAAAAAGTAGATTCTAGAAAACCAGAAATATTTGGTATTTGTAGATCATTTAGTTCATGCCCAGTGTTTCAAATATATTATCTTATTTTTCATAATACATTCCTCTTCTAGATACTCTTTGTGAGGGAAAACTTTAACTTTCATAACTACCAAAGGATTCCTGGTATGCTGCTGTAAGATCAGCACTGGATTGAGAACCACAAGGTCAGCAGTTCAAACCCACCAGTTACAAGCTCTCAAGTGAAATACTTTCTCTATTCAAAAGGTTCCAGGAGTCTTGCATCTTCAATTAAAGTTTTCTGATAAATTGTTGTAAGGTGCCATCTTTGAGATGGTCCCGACTCTTAGTGACCCTATGCACAACAGAACGAAACACTGACCAGACCTGCAGCATTCTCACAATGGTTCTTTTACTTGTGCCCACTGTAGCTGTGACTGTGCCACTCCATCTCGTTGGGGGTTGTGCTCTTTTTCGTTGACTCTCCACTTACCAAGCATGATGTCCTTATTAAGGAACTGGTCCATCTTGATGATGTGTCCTAGGTCTGATAAGTAGCAGTAAATAATTTCAGTGATTAATTTGGGACTTAAAAAAAAAAAAAAAAAAGTCAAAGTTGATTACTACTTTTAAAACATGGAACCAGGAGGATGAATTTACCACTGAAATGTTATTGTTTTTAAGTGTCGTTGAGTGGGTTCAGATTCACAGCCTTCCTATACAGGGTATTCAAGAAGCAGCTGGTGAGTTTGAACCACTGACCTTGCAGTTTAAACCACCTCATAGTCCAGCACATTAACCTGAAGCAGCACACCACTGATGGAAGTGCTCAAGTTTGTGGATTTTTTTTTTTTTTTAAGTGTAAGAAAATGTATTTCATCACAAATTTAGAGTTTAAGAATACAATAAGACCTGGAAGTGACTGAAAACTTTGATAGCTGCAGAAAACTTGGTATCATATTTTTAAAGTATTTGGAGTTAAAGATAAATGCTTAAGGGAATAAACATGGAGGTGTGGTTAAAGCACAAGAAAAGGGTTGATTCTCCTTATCAGGGAGTATAGAGGAAGAAGAGAGTTGAAGACAATTTAAGAAATAGTTTCAGGGAACAGACAGACAAGAAAATGGAATCAGCAAGTAACACAAAGAGAATACATAACCCTACAATATATATATGGATTGTTGTTGTTGTGAAGTGTCATTGAGTCAATCTGACCTATAGTGACCTGTATAGGTTTGCTGAGGAGTGCCTGGTGAGCTTGAACCACTGACCTTGTGGTTCAAACAGATCTTGTAGTCAAACACATTAACCTCCATAGCCACACCTGGACTCGTGTGTGTGTGTGTATATATATATATATACATACATACATATATACTCTGATAGAGTAGTAGGCTATGAGTTGGACTGTGAACCACAGGTCTATAGTTCAAATCTGCCAGCTGCTTGGTAGATTTGAACCATCACCATATGTATATAGAGAGGAAGAAACAGAGAGAACCCTGTATAATAAGCATTAGACTATATACCACAATGTTGGTGATTCGAATCCACCAGTTGCCCCTTGGTAACCCTCTGCAAGGTCATTGCCCCTTGGAAATCCTATACAGGGTCGCTATGAGTTGGAATGAACTTGATGGCACTTAAAAACCACAATCACACACAAACACACACACACACACACATATTGTGATTTGAATCAGTTCTGACTCATAACAATGCTGCATAGGGCTTTCAAGGATCAACTGGTGGGTTTGAACTGCTGATATTGTAGTTAGCAGTCCAGTGTTTATATACGTAGTTATATAGTTGTTCCGATACCAGCTGGACAGTGGTGCCAGCAGAAAGGCAGTAGTTCTGGTCACAGAAGTTTTCCAAAGTGTAGATATGCTAAAGTAGACTCATATCTCCAAATGAAGATCGGAAATAAGATGGAACTGAAGAGAAATTCTTAGTTCTAACATTGAATCAGAGCCAGTTGTACTCTCTGAGATATTCTATGCTAGCTGCCAAGAAAAGAAAGCAAAAACCCTTCACTACCAATTTTTCTGGCAGTTGTTTGGATGTTTCATGTTAAACCTTGAGCAAAATCTGTACCTTTGCTCCCTGTAGTATTCTCAGATCCTAGCAAAAAAGCAATGGGACAGCTTGTAGGTAGTCAGGATGATGAATTAATACACACATGCAGATTGAAGCAGTCTGTCCTACCTGCCAGACACACCCTGCCTGGTCAGCAGCTGCTTAAGTAGTTGAAGAACTCAATAACCTGGAAGAAATAAATTACATTAAATCTGAGATTCTCAAACATTGTAGTAAATTGGAATCATCTGTAGCATTTGTTAAAATTCTAATTTTCAGGTTTCACCCCAGAGTGTTTTATGTAATAGATCTGCGTTGACATTGGGCCAGTCTCTACTTCCATGCTCTCCCAAAATAAGGTTTCTGTTGCTAGGTTATCTTCTGACCAGCTTTCTAAAATGCATGACCCTAATAGTTAGTAGTGAGAAAATATTGTTGAACTGGATTCAAACACATATGACTAGAGATACTCTTTTCCAGCTTATAAATACCACTTTAATTATTAACGCTATATTAGTATATCACATATTTCAAGACAAATAATTTGTATGCAATACATTAATTCAATCTTATTACAACTGAATGATATTAGATGCACTTTTTTTTTTCTTTCCTAAGACCAAGAGTGACCAAAATTAATCAAATTTTAAGAAGACTGAGACTATCATAAATCATGACCTAAACACTCTCATATTTTCACTCTGATAGATTACTGAGGGAAGCCTGTTCAGGAGGCAATGGCGCTCCACTGAGAATAACCTGCTTCAGATTCAAGTCTAAGAATAGATAAGACTCCAGTCAGCTGTAACTGACATGACATGGAGCAGGGGATGAAGTACTTCCAGTCGTAATTAGGTCCCAGCACATTCAGAATGTTATAAATAATAAACGAAACCTTGAAATGGCCAAAGAAACAGAATTATCGTGAACTAGAGAGCACAGGTGTTTTGTGTTTGGAATGCCTTGCCTTGCCCATGAGGCAAGCAGATATGTTCAATACAACTTAATGAATCTTCTGGGAAGGCCTCAAATAGATTACCTCGCAGGAATCCAGTTCAGGAAGTATCAAAGACAGGCTAACCATAGTGTGTTGCATAGCTAAGGACAGAAGAAACACTCTTGAAAGTTATCGACTTATAGAGGCAGAGTAATTCACTGTTATACACAAAAGCCCTGATGGGTCCCATAATGACTTCTTAGAATCAATCAGAGCAACAGATAAGATTCCTACATACTCATATTTTGTTGTGAAACTGTTTCTTGTAATTCCATTTTTTAAAAGGAATGTTGGCAGTCATTAAGGTGGCAATCTCACTAATTTTATGAAGACCTTAATAGTGTCATTTTTGTTTTGGTTGGTTTCCTTTTTAATGTCCAGTCATTATTCTAGTTACCTTACAAGCACCACATCTTCTATTCCTTATATCCATTTTATGGACAAGAAATCGAGGCATACAATCATCAGGCAGATTGTCCAAGGCTACCTAGCAAGAAGCGATATTAATAGACCTGGAATCATACCTGACAGACCAACATTCCCCCAAACCAGGGATTGAGAGTCCATGTGCTATTTCATCACAGACAAATAATAGACATGTAAGTTTTGTAGGATAGTTCAATAATTTTGTAAGGCATACCCATGCTGATTTGAGCCATACCATGAAATGGTAGTGGTACTAGCAGAAGGTCAATAGTGTAGGTCAGCCAAACTAACGAGTACTCTACATATACTGAGATCTGACCTCTAGTTTCTTTTGCTCCTTTTGATTAAAGATAAAGTGATAGATAAAAATCTCAAAAAACAACTGGAAGGCTCTTATGTTGTTTCAACTCTTGGTGTGGTGCTCTAGGATCAGCACTGGATTGTGAACCACAAGGTTGACAGTTCAAACCCACCATCTGCTCCTTAGAAACCCTACTATAGCAGGTCACTATGAGTCAGAATTGACTCAATGGCATTTGACAGTAACAGCAATGTTGTTCACCATCTCTTATATCTCTCTCTGGTTACGTATATAACATTTGAGCAGACATGTTAAAATTTTGGTGTGAGGCCAAGAAATTAGAATTTTAATAAGTCAGGCTCAACAGTCACTACAAGTCATTAGTGATTTCCATTGCTTTTAGCAGAACCCTATTTTACAAGAAAAACAGTTCACACTTCATGTGGACGCCAGTATATAAAGAAAATTAAAGCAGAATCTTGATAGTTACAAAGTAGAAGATGGTGATTTAGAAAAAGCATGGTTTTATTTTGACCTTCTTTTACCAAATGATTCTAAGGCTCTTAATAGGAACTGCATAGTTACACTCTTACTTTTGAAAATATTACTTGCTTATTATTATTTGTGCCACAGTTCTGATTCCAGACTATGGTTGGTTTTCTAAATTAAAATAGGATAGAAATTCTCTTCCCAGAGCCCAGGAACAATCACCACATAAGTTATCTCTGCAGTCACAGTATATATCTTTGATATGAATGATTAAAGGCTTTATAAAATCACTAAACATTATTAAATTTATTCCAATGTAATGTCAACTAAGCTTCACAATATTGAATGCTGCCCCCACCTAAATTTAGAGATCATTTCAAAAACAGATTTGATGTACTAGACACTAATTATGAAGACAAGAAGAGTTGTCGAATGGCATCAAGAACATCATACAGGAAGAAAGCAAATATCACTAAGAAGACAAGAAAGAAGGAAAAGACCAAAATGGATGTCAGAATAAAATCTGAAACTTGTTCTCCAGTGTAGAATAGTAAAGCAAATGGAAGTAATGATGAACTAAAAGAGCTGAACAGAACATTTTAAAGGACAGCTTGAGAAGACAAAATCAAGTATTTTAATGCAATGTGCAAAGACATTTAGAAAACCAAAATGAAAGAACATGTTAAGTATTTCTCAAGCCTAAAGGACAAAAAACATAATTCAATGTTGACTTGAAATATTGCAGGATTCTATGGGCAAAATATTGAATGATGCAGAAAACATCAAAAGAAAATGGAAGAAAAATGCAGAGTCATTGCACCAAAAAGAAATGGTCGGTATTCAGCAACTGCAAAATATAGCATATGATCAAGAGTCAACTACAGTGAAGGAAGAAGTCCAAAGTTCCCTGAAAGCATTGGCAAAGAACAAGGCTCTGAAAATTGATGGGCTGCAAATTAAAATCTTTCAACAAAATGATGCAGCACTGGAAACACTCATCTATGCCAAAAAAATTAGAAGACAACTACCTGGCCAATTGACTGAGAGAGATCCATATCTGTGCCCATTTCAAATAGCGGTGACCCAAAGGAATGCAGAAATTATTCGACAATGTTATTAATCTCACATGCAAGTAGACTTCTGTGAACAATAATACAAAAGCGACTACATTGACAGAAAACAGCCAGAGGTTCAAGCTGGATTCAGACAAGGACGTGGAATGAGGGATATCATTGCTTACATCACATGGATCTTGACTGAAAGCAGAGAATGCCAGAAAGATGGCTATTGACAACGCAAAGGCTCTGTAGATCATGACAAATTATGGACAATATTGCTGAGAATGAGTATTCCAGAATACATAACTGTGCTCATGAGGAACCTGTACGTAGACCAAAAGTCAGTCGCTCAAACAGAATAAGGGGATATTGAATGGTTTAAAATTAGGAAAGTTGTGTGCCAGGGTTTTATTCTTTCACCACATTTATTAAATCTCCGCTACGGTAACGTAGTGGTTACGAGTCAGCCTGCTAACATCAAGGTCAGCAGATTGATACTACCAGCTGCACCACGGGAGAAAGATGAGACTTTCTGCACCTGTAAAGAATTACAGCCTTGGAAGCACTGTACAGAGTCACTATGAGTCGGAACTGACTTCACGGCGCATAACCAACCAACCATACTATGCAAATAATTTAAAAAGCTGGATTATATGAAGAAGACCCTGACATGAGGATCTGAGAAAGACTTATTAATAGCCTATGATATGTAGATGTATACCCTTGTTTACTGAAAGTGAAGAGGACTTATATTATAATACTTACAGAGAAAAATAAAAGACTACAACCTTCATTTATGAGTTGCATCTTGATGTAAAGATAAAACAACTACTCACTACTAGACCAATGAATAACATCATGATAAACAGAGAAGATTGAATTTATTAAAGACTTCATTTTGCTTGGATCCTCCAACAACACTCAAGGAACGCAGTAGTCAAGAAATCAAATGACATACTGCATTAGACAAATCTGTTGCACAAGACCTCTTTAAAGTGTTCAAAAGCAAAGATGTCAGTTTGAGGACTACTGTGCATGTAACCCAAGCAATGGTATTTTCAATAGCTTCATATGTATGTGAAAGTTTGACAATGAATAAAGAAGACTGTAGAAGAATTGATGCATTTCAGGTATGGTGTTGGATAAGAGTATTGAAATTACTATGGACTGCGGATAGAACACACAAATCTGTATTGGAAGAAGTACAGCCAGAATGATCCTTAGAAGTCAGGATGGCGAGACTTCATCTCTCATACTTTGGACGTATTACTAGGAGGGACCAGTCTCTGGGAAAGGACATTATGCTTGGTGAAGTGGATGGTCAACAGAGAAGAGGAAGTCCTCCAATGAGATGGACTGACACAGTGGCAGCAGAAATGGGCTTAAGTGTAACAATGATTGTGAGGATGTAGCAGGACTGGGCAGTGTTTTTTTCTGGCGTACATAACATCTCTATGAATAGGAATTGACTACACGATATGTAACAACAAAAACATCCCAAAGATATAACTGATTTTTTTTCAGAAATGAAGTTATCACTAAAGATGTTGTCAGTGCATTATCCACACTGGAGTTGATTTGCTAGTTTCCCAATAGAATTTACCAATGAAAGGGTGGATGGCGTTGGATTGAACAGTGACAGCAAATTACCAGTTGCCATCAAGTTGACTCCTATTCCTGGAGACCCATTTGTGTTAGAGTAGAAATGCTCCATTGGATTTTTCAGTGACCAACTTCCTGGAAGATCTTCAGGCATTTATTTCTTCCACGGTGTTTCTGGATGGTAAGGAACCTGTAACCTTGCAGTTAACAGTTGAGTGTGTTAGCCATTTGCACTACCCAGGGACTTCCTGATAACTAACATCAATAGCCACATTAAGTTTTGTTTATCTTATAACTTATATTTATCCTTATTAAATTAAAACTTGAACTTTATTAATCAAAAACACATTTTCTATTCTTTTTTTTCTTTTCTTGGCAAACCAAGATTAGAAACACAAAGTGCTCAGAATATGGGTATCCTTATGGAACATCAAAACAACTACTAAGGGAAATATTAAAACTGATCCATCTCAATGAAAATCATTGTTGTTAAATAAAATTGTAAAAGTTATTAAACATCTATATCTCAGTGTTGTTAACCTTAAAGAGTTAGAAAAAAAAAAAAACAACAACCCTCAAGTAAGTTAGCATTGAATCTATTTTTTTATTCTATCAAACTTTAAATTTTTATGTATAGATTTCCTTTGAGAATTATTTCATTACTAACTTTGCATTCTAGTCACTGTCTTTCATTGAGGTTAAGTTTGAAAATGTTAGTTTTCAATAAATCATAATTGTAAATATGTGATACAGACCATTCCTCTTTGTAAAAGATCATGGGGAACTGACTACATAGGAAGTCATAAGTGAAAAATACTGCCCCTGGTTGTTTGTACAAAGTGACTTCAAAAAGTGCTGGATATTTCTGATTGTTTTTCAATTCTATTTTTCCATATTCTTGTTGAAGCCGCTTTGTATTTGCAAATTAATGAATGCTATATATGAAATTATAAATAAATATATAAAACACTCTCTATAAAATATAAGCATTTTATATGTCACTATTGCTGTTGCATGCTATCAAGCAGATTCTGACTCCTAGTAACACTTGTAATTATGTGACAGAGTAGAACTGCTCCAGAGGGTTTTCTGGGCTGTAGGTTTCAGGTCTGGCAATATACTTCATGCATAACCAACACCTTCTATCAGTGGAGGTTTGCATGTTGCTATAATGCTGGTGCAGTGTTGTGCAATACACATTTGGTTGTGAACTGAAAGGTTAGAAGTTTAACCCCCTTCTTGGAAAACCTAGGCACAGTAGCTTTAGACAGAACTGACTCAACATCACTGAACAATAACAACAACATAATACTGAACTGGTTTAAGCAGAACTTTCAGAACTCCCAGAATAGGACACACAATAAAGAAAGTCTTGGTGATCTACTTTCAAAATTAGCCAATGAAAACACTATAGATTGCAACAATAGCTGCAACAATGATCTGAAATATACCAATATGCATAAAGTTATCAACAACCAGGGCAACAATTCATTCTGTTATACATAAGATGACTAGAAGGGGAAGTCAACAACCACATATGCTAAGGACCAGCACCTGTGACTTCTCTAATGGGTCTCCCTGTTAGGAAGCAGGTTTTTTGGACAATGAAAGCATTAAGTGTGTAAGGAGCTCTGGTAGCATAGTGATTACGACTTGGGCTATAAACCTTAAGGTCAGCAATTCAAAACTACCAGCTGTTCCGTGAGAGAAAGATGAGACTTTCTGCTCCTGTAAAGATTTACAGCCTCAGAAACCCTGTACACTGTTGCTATGAGTCGGAACTGACTCCACGGCACATAACCAACCAAGTGTTTTAAAGGAGTTGTTGCTGGTTTTTCCTACGTGTCATTGAGTCAGTTCTGACTCATAGTGATCCTGTATAACATTTCCAAAGCTGGAAATCTGTACTACAGAAGAAAGTCTCATCTTTCTTCCCTGGAAAGCTGGTGAGTTTGAATTACCAAATGTGTGGTTATCAATCCAGTACTTATCCTACAAAACCATAGACATTGTTTTTCTGGGGTTTGCAATTAACCAAAGATAAAAGCAAGTCACACATAAAATAGTATTACCATCAAGGAGCAGTGCTTATTTAAGTTAAAAAAGATAAAGACCCAGATTATTTAGAGAGTTTAGAAAGTTGAATCACCTGTGGTTGAGCTGAGGTTCTTTCAGGCTAACCATTATAATTAGAATCAAGTCTCTTGCATATTGTGTCCTTTCCTTTGACCTCTGAGAATCTCAGAATGGACATTTATTTATTTATTTTTCTATTTAGCATTTTTATATTCTACCCATTTCCTGGAGAATATTCTCCAAATAGTGTCACTTAACAGATTATGTGAACATTATTTGTTATTAGTATTTTAATGTGGAATTTGACCCAGAATGACTTTAATCCTGAGCAGACTTGTCCTGAATTTAGCATATACATTTTTGACTATCTGTTCACAGTTCCTATATCTGAATATTGTGGTTTATTGCTTATTAAATAATTTCAAATTATGTTTTAACTGTATATTTTACATGGTTCTCCAACAAACTAATACTTTTTAAAGGGTTAAAATATTTCCACCTGTAAAATTGTTTTATTAAAAAATTTAAATCAAGATGGAAAAAAGTATGAATGATGTACCAGCAATATAAACGACATAATTTTTTGCTATATATAAGCTGAACATTTCACTGTCTATATCATTTGTATAATGATTCTATCATAAAGAGAAGTATATGATTTCTTTGCTTCAGACACATTCAGCTGTTGTAAATTGGTTAAAAAAAAAAGATAATCTATCCATTTAAGGTCATTTAAAGCTGTTGCAGAATCTCTGAAAGCAGTGGCTCTGAGGGCTCAAAAGTTATCACTTAAATTAAGATGAGTCATAGGGGAATGCTCTAAACTTAAAGAAATGTCTGTTTCTCTGAGGACTTAAGTGCAATTCCTTTTTTTTTTTTAATTAAATTCACTTTAGCCATATTTTCTAGCTCTTCTTAATTTCATGATTTATTTTCAATTGCAAGACAGATATTTGAAATCTTCTAATCTAAAAGTGGGTCCTGGTGTGCTATTGTGGGTTAATGTGCTGGACTTCAAAGTCACCTTGAACTACAAGGTCAAGCTCATGAGCTTGGAAACCCTATACAGGGTCGCTATGGGTTGGAAATGTCTGGACAGCACATAACAACAACAATCTATGTTAAAAACAGTCATCTGTTAGTTTGTAGTACTTTGCTGATTTATGTGTTGCTGTGATTCTGGAAACAATGCCGCAGGAATTTTGAACACTAGAAAGGTAACCAATGGTGGGCAGGTTTCAGCTGAGCTTCCAGACAAAGACTAAGAAGAAGAAGAGATGGATTACTGTAAAAAATTTAGTCACCGAAAACCTTATGAATGGCAGTGATTCACTGTAAGCATCAGAATACTGAATATTGAAACAAGATGAAAAGTACCAGAATATTGTCAGATCTAGTTCAGAAAAAGGAGCATCTCAGGTTGGAAGACACTCAACATAAAACTGGGGATGACCTACCTCTTCAAAGTAGATTTGACCATGATGACACAAATGGTGTAAAACCTTTGGACCCTTCATTTGCTTATGGGGCACAACCCAAAATGGGGAGAAAGAGCTGTAAAAATCTATTAATAATCTGAACATGGAATGTAGGAAGTATGAATCTAGAAACATTGGAAATTGTCAAAAATGAAAAGGAACTCATAAACATCAATATCCTATACACTAATGAGCTGAAATGGATGGGAATTGGCTATTTTGAGTCTTGACAATCATATGGTTTACTATGCAGGGAATGACAGATTTAAAAGGAATGATATCACATTCATCTTCAAGAAGAACATATCAAGATCTGTCTTGAATACAATGCTGTTGTGATAGGATAATATCAATACATCTCCAAAGAAGGCCAAATAATACCACTATTACTCAAATTTACTCACCAATCACTAAAGCCAGTGATAATTAAATTGAAGAATTCTACAAACATCCTCAGTCTGAAATTGATCAAACATGCAGTGAAGATATATGGATCTTCACTAGCTATTGTAATGCAAATGTTGGCAACAAAGAGGAAGAATCAATAGCTGGATAATATGACTTTGGTGAAAGAAACAGTGCTGGAGATGATATGACAGAAGTTTGCAAGACCAATGAATTCTTCATTGCAAATATCCTTTCTTTTTTAAACAACTTAAAAGACAGCTATACACATGGACCTCACCAGGTGTAATACACAGAAATCAAATTGACTACATCTGTGAAAATGGTCATGGAAAAGCTCCATATCATTAGCCAAATCAAGGCTAGGGGCAGATTTTGGAACATATCATCAATTGCTCATATACAAGCTCAGGCTGATGCTGAAGAAAATTAAAACAAAATATAAGAGTCAAAATATGACCTCAAACATACTTCACCTTAATTTAGAGATCATCTGTAGAACAGATTTGATGCATTAGACACTAAAGATTGAAGACTAGAAGAATTGTGTGATGTCATAGAGAACATCATACCGAAAGAAAGCAAAAGGTCATTAAGAAGACAAGAAAGGGAGGGCAGGACTTGATGGTGGATATGGTAGAGGTGCAGTGAAGATCTCATCAGCAATACCACAGAATACCAGATGAAGCAAGTTCAGGGGGAGCGCCAAAACTCTGAAACCCATAGGTTGTTGTTGTTGTTAAGTGCTATTAAGTCAGTTCCAACCCATAGCAACCCTGTATGGGTTTCCAAGGAGAAACTGGTGAGCTTAAACTGCCAACCTTGCTGTTCAAATGGCTTTTTGGTCTGACGCATTAACCCACAGTGCCACAACAGAACCAAATAGGTAGAAATATTTGAAAAGTTTGAAGGCTTATAGCTAGTGGAACTTGTAGCAGAAGTAAGAAATCTTATACATTAGAATCTGCTGAGCTCAGCAGCCTGGAGCTGAAAACTTGGGCAAGACCAAATGGCAAGACCAAGAGAAGGAGCCATTATTCCACCATGGAATAATGCCACAGGTACCCTACAATAAGGGTGGACAATACACTTGTTGTTTTTGCTTTGTTCTGATTTTTTTTTTCTTTTGGTATCTGTTCATTGGCCCCTCAGAGTCTGTGCATCTCCATTCTGGTGACTAGAGGGGGTGCCTGAGTGATTGAACAGCCCCACCCACACCACTGGTGGATTCTTTTGTCACACGTGTACACAGAGACCCTCAACATTTAATGGGGCAGGCAGCTCAAAACGACCACACCTGGCCCTGAACTGTTTATTAATAGGGAAAAGACCAGAACAGGGGTGTAGAGAGGGAGAGAGTTAAAAAACAAAACAGGCTGAAAATTAAATCCTGAGGTACAGCATAACAACCAACAGTGACATCTTGAAATTTATCATATGGCCTTGAAGGCAAGAAACTGAAAGAGGTTATTAAATTCATACTACAGATTTATTATTATTATTATTATTTCTTCTCTCTCTCTTCTCCTTTTTCTGCTATTAGATACTGCTATAGACAACAGTATCTAATCTGGTTCTTTTTGTTTTGTTTTGTGGTGTTTTTTGTTTGTTTTTTTCTTTACTTTTTTGCTGTTGCTGTTCTTTTTTTGGTTCTGTGGTATTTTGGGTTTGCCCCTCTTTTCCCTATAGAGAGCCATTTCTCTCCCTATACTACCCATGAAGAGACAGCAATTGCTGCCATATAGTCAAGATACAATCAAACCCTATATAGCTCCACAATCCAAGCCAGAACCAATACCAACTGCCATACACCATGGAGGCAGACAGCAACTGCGAAAGCTACTCTGAGTTAAGCAATAAGAGGAGTGAAAAGGTAAGTGAACCTCCTGATAACATCTACCTGGAGGCAGTCAGAAAGCATAAAAAATATCAACACATACACTCAATTAAGTATTAAGGCCACAGCTAAACATGTCCATGAAGAAAATCCAGATGACCGTATCAGCACACAAGGTAAAATGTCTGAGACAAATGACCTAGAAGAAGACCTGGACTACATTATGGAAGGAGGGTAGGCCTTGGAAATGCCTGAGAAGGCATTTAGAAAAATGATTATAAAATGTTTCAAAACACTTTACAATGCAGTTGAGAAAAATAAGGAAGAAGTCAGGAAAGAGCTACAGGAACAATCAAACAACATAGATACAACATTGGAAACAATTCAAAACCTATAGAAAGAGTTCTAAATAATCAATAATAGAATATCAATGATAGACAATACACTGAAAGGGCAAAAGAGTAGAATTGAAGAGATGGAAGGCAGAACTAGGGAACTGGAGGACGGGACAAATCTCTCAATACCACTAAGATAGAGGAGCAAGCAGAAAAAAAGGCTAAAAATCCGAAGAAGATCTAAGAATCATGTTGGACAACATGAAAAAGAATAATTTAAGAATTACCGGCATTCTGGAACAGGAAGAATCACACAAGTCCATAGAAGAGATAGTTGAAGAGTTTCTTGAAGAAAATTCCCCTTACATCCTGAAAAATGAAAAGGTAAACATTCAAGAAGCTCAACGAACCACAGGAAAGATAGTCCCCAAAAGAAAATCACTGAGACATATCATGATCAAGCTCTCCAAAATCAATACTAAGAAGACAATCCTGAAAAGAGAAGCTAGGGAAAAGAGAAGCATTACATACAAAAGCAAGCAAGTCAGATTAAGCTGAGATCTCTCAGCAGAAACTATGCAGGCAAGAAGGCAATGGGGAGACATATATAAAACCCTGAAAGAAAAAAAACTTCCAACCAAGAACCCTTTATCCAGCAAAAATATAAATCAAATACAACGATGTGATGAAAACACTCCAGGATAAACAGAAATTAAGGGACTTTGCCAAATCCAACCCTGTGCTACAAAAAATTCCTAAAGGAAGATCTGTGGATTGACAACCAATAAGAACAGACAACAACCAGAGATTGACATACATGGCAGCACCTCCCAGGACTAAATATGGACGAGAACAGAAGAAAACTATACGAACAAACTCAGAGAATCTGGGAGGTCAGTCTATGATCAAAATGATTACAATGTAAAAGAAGGTAAACACCTAGGAACAGAGATCCAGATGATGAGAAGTTCAGGTAGATTACAGGATAAAATAGACTGCACTAAATGGAGGGGACAGTTATTGGAATATAAGATACTCTCAAAGAAAATTAACACTTCATAATATACCAAAAAACTGAAATCCAAGAAGAACAAGGAAATATTAAAACTATTAGGATACTCACAAGAAAGAACATAAAAAACATGAACACAGCAGAGGAGACATGCAGAATGAAGAAAGCAGCAACACCATAAAAAAACAAATATAATGGTAGCAATTAACCATATCTATTGATAATCAGCTGCTCCGTGGGAGAAAGATGAGGCTTTCTGCTCCTGTAAAGATTTACAGCCTCGGAAACCCTGTTCAGGGTCACTATGGGTCGGAACCGACTCGATGACACATAACAACCACAACAACATCATTGATCACACTGAATGCAAATGGATTAAATGCAACAGTTAAGAGATGGAGGGTGGCAAAATGGATAAGAAAACAAGATCCTTCAATATGCTATCTGCAAGAGACAAAAACAGATAAAAAGACAAAGGATGAAAAATATATATATATACCAAGCTAATAGAAATAAAATATGAACAGGAGTGGCAGTACTAATCTCTGACAAAATAAACTTTAAGGTAAAAATCAGCATATTAGATAAAGATGGACGTTATGATTAAAAGGACAATTGAACAAGGTGACATAATCATAATAATAAATATCTATGCTCCCAATGAAAGAGCTCCAAAATATATAAAGCAAGCGCTAATAGATTTGAAGAAAGATATAGATGAATCTACAATAATTGTGGGCGATTTTAATACACTGCTTTCAAAAATGGATGAAACAACCAGAAAGAAACTCAACAAAGACACAGAAGAACTAAACAATACAATTTGCCAACAGGAGCCCATAGTTCAACATTAGAAAAAGAATCAATGTAACCATACAAACAAGAAAAAAGAAAAAACCACATGATCATATCGATTGATGCAGAAAAGGCATTTGACAAAATCCAACAGCCGCTCCTCATAAAAACACTCAGCAAGGCTGGAATTAAAGGGAAATTCCTCTACATAATCAAAAGCATGTATAAAACCAACAACCTACATTACACTCAATGGAGGGAAACTGAAAGCCATCTCTACAAACAGAAACCGGACAAGGGTGCCCTTTGTCACCACTTCTATTCAACATTGTGCTGGAAGTCTTAGCAAGAGGTATACAGCAAGACAGGGAAATTAAAGTCACCCAAAATAGCAATGAAGAAGTAAAACTGTATTTTCAGACAATATGATCCTATACATAGGAAGCCCCAAAGACTTGTTAAAAAAATCTAATAGACCTCATTGGAAGATTCAGCAAAGTGGCAGGATGTGAGATCAACATAAAAAATCAATTGGATCCCTCTATACCGACAACAACAGCGCTGAAAAGGACATTAGGAAAGCAATATCATTTACAGTGGCAGCCCAAAGGATGAAATATCTGGGAATAAATGTAACCAGAGAGACAAAGGACCTAAACAAAGAAAACTGCAAACCACTACTATAAGAAAACAAAACAGAACTACAAAAATGGAAGAATGTACCATGATCTTAGATAGGATGATTTAACTTTATGAAGCTGTCACTACTGCCCAAAGCAATTTACACATATAATGCAATCCCAATCCAGATTCCAAGGACATTCTTCAAAGAGATGGTAAAAAAAATTACAAATTTTATATGGAAAGGAAAGAGATTCAGGATAAGCAACACACTGCTTAAGAAGAAGAATAAGGTTTGAAACCTCTCACTCCCCAATTTCAAAATTTATTACACATCTACAATGGTCAAAACAACTTGGCTCTGGTACAATGAAAGGCACATTGATCAATGGAACAGAAATTAACCTATCCACATACAGCCAACTGATTTTTGACAAAGTACCTAAATATATTGCATGGGAGGTGATAATCTCTTCAACAGATGGTTCTGGCAGAACTGGAAAGCTACATGCAAAAGACTGAAACAAGAGGTTTACTTCACACCTTATACAAAAACCAACTCAGCATGGATTAAAGACCTAAATGTGAATCCCAGAATCATGAAAGGCCATCAATGAAAAAATAGGGACAAATGTGAGGGCTCTAATTCAGGGAATAAACAGACGACCAAACATTTTGAAACCTACACAAACAAAATATACAAAATAGATGATTGGGACATAATAAAAATAAAAACTTATATTTATCAAAAGACTTCACCAGAAGAGTAAAAAGGGAACCCACAGAATGGGATAAAATCTTTTGCAATGACACATCAGACAAGGGAATCATTTCTAAAATATATAGGAAACTACAACACCTCTACAAGAAAAAGACAAATAACCCAATTAAAAAATGCACAGAGGACATGAACAGACACTTCACCAAGGAGGAGATCCGGGCATCCAACAAACATATGAAGAAATGTTCACGATCACTACCCATTAGAGAGATGCAAATCAAAACAACAATGAGGTATCATCTCTCACCAGCAATAACAGCAAAGATAAAAGAAGTAGAGTACAATAAATGCTGGCAAGGATGTGAAGAGACTGGGATGCTCCTGCACTGCTGGTGGGATTGCAAAATGGTCCAACCTCTCTAGAAAGCAATATGGCACTTCTTCAGAAGGTTGGAAATAGAAATACATTATGATCAGCAATTCCTCTACTTGGTATTTACCCACAAGAAATACGAGCTATAACACGAGTAGATATATGCACACCAATGTTCATAGCAGCACTATTTATTATAGAAAAAAGATGGAGACAGCCTAAGTGCCCATTAATTGAAGAATGGATAAACAAACTGTGGTACATACTCACAATAGAATATTATGCTACCTTAAAGAATAACAAGGAAGCTGCAAGCCAACACATAACATGGATGATCCTTGAGGACATTATGCTGAGTGAAATTAGTCAGTCACAAAAGGATAAATACTGAATAGGACCACTATTGTAAAAATTAAGTAAAAGAACCCATATTAATGGGGGGAGTTCTATCCTGGTTACTGGGATGTGGGGGGTAGGGTGAGGGGAGGGAGTTGAAAGTCAAGCACAGGGTAGGGAATAGACACAGGATAGTTTGGGTGCTGGGGATAGGGGAAATACACAAGAAGGGAGATGGTAATGGAAGAACAAGAGGATGAGTGAACAATTAGGCAGGTTTGCAAGGGCTAAGTGGGACAGAGGTAAATAATGCTGTGTGCACAACTTTGGAACAACAGGGCTCTTGGATACAGGGTTTGAGGCATGGGTATAATGGGCAAAAGGGGTAAAACAATGTTCAGATGCTTGGCTGTCTTTTGAATCTTGATTTCCCTTGCATACCACTATAAAGTGGACACTTGATGGAGAGAGAAAGGAATAGCCAAAAATATCACCATAGAAAGCTTGCAAGTCCGTCTTCTGCCTATAACTGATTGGTATACCTGGGGCTATTGGTAAAATGGGGCTAATACGTGCCCAATGAAGGAGACTTCCTGTGGATGCTCTGCATTACATAAGACCATAGGTGGAATCCATTCTGGAACCCATCCAGAATCTTCTGAGTTGGGAAACATCCACTTGAAAGGATAAGCAGACCAGCCTGGAGTGGCTAGAAGAACAGAAGATACTTCTTGAAAAAAAGACCAACAGGAAAAATACAAAACAATAACAGCAGTCCAACTGATTACTACAAGAACAAGCAAGTTGTTCACACAGGAGCCATCAAGGCAAGTGATTGGTTCCCCTCATGTCAAATGGCCTTCCAAGACTAAGACTTAATGAAAATACAAGAGCAGACATGCGCTCTGACTGGTGAACACATTGGTCACCGAAAAAGGGGAAGTGAGGGAATAATAGCAATGAAGTTGCGAGCTAAGTCTTACCTGTTCAATAGACTCCTGTGAACCCGGCTGGAGACCTGGTTGGCCAGCAGTTTGGCAAGACCTGGGGACTCTGGGGCCCAGAGTCTGTGACATAGTCAAAGAGGACTAGAGTGGAGAGTGAAGCATCCAGCTGATAAGAAGAGAGGGCATATGCATAAGAACACTCACACTTGCAGATAATACCCACTTGACCTGGCTTCAATGGCTGGATGATCAGAACTCAATTAGAAGAAGAAAGAAGAGGAGAAAATGAATAATCTGATACAATTTGATGAACTTGACCTACACCTAAAATGCAGTAGCTCTAAAGAGGGAACAAACCTTTATAGTGAGGATCATCCCCACCCCCTCGATAAACAGGGTAGACATGGATGGGCAACTTGGACATTGGCTACCCAAAATGGGGGGCTACAAAGGCAAGAAGTGACTGGCTTACAAGGTTTCAAGAGGGAGCCTAGATCCAGAGGGTGCAGAGGAAGGCAGAATCTCCACTGAGTAGCCTCTAATCTTTCTGGATGGGGTTGATGAAAGGAGATGGGAATAGCACTCATATGGCACAATAGTGAATAATTGCTATCAGGACTGACTGTGAAGGTTGGAAATGTAAAGGTAGATGTTTTGTAGCAAAAGGGGATTGTTCGACTTTGCAATCCAGGAATGGAGGTCCCTGGGACCATCAAGGGAGAAGAGCAGAGTGCGGAAACCTACCCAGAGAAACAGTAATGCCAGAGATGGAGACAGAGATGATGACATGGAGATATGGACCGGCTGGGAACTCTAGACCTAGAGAGAGAGAGGGAGAGGCTGTGTGCTGATGACTGGGGGGCAGGCTTGCAGGGTATGTCCTTTGGTTGGTTGATGATGCATGGAGGGAATGTAAACATGGCAATGAACAATATACGATAGGATGAATACAAAGCTAATGTTCTGACATGTAAACTATCACATAATTCACAATAAAACA
>NW_006408540.1:11195442-11215385 GCF_000296735.1 Chrysochloris asiatica
GGCTGTGTGCTGATGACTGGGGGGCAGGCTTGCAGGATACCCCCTTTGGTTGGTTGATGATGCATGGAGGGTTATAAAACATGGCAATGAACGATATACGATAGGATGAATACAAAGCTAATGTTCTGACATGTAAACTATCACATAATTCACAATAAAACATTAAAAAAAAAAAAAAAGAAGACAAGAAAGAAGAAAAATCTGGCCAGCTATATAAAGGGGATCAAGAGGCATGGAGCAGACCCCTGAAAAAGGCTCTAACACCCCCAAACTTTCTGCCTGTCCAAATATGTCTAATAATGGATAGGAGCCAACTCTATTTGACCATATTGTAATTTAAAAAATAAAGTTGAGAAAAATTATTTGTTTGCTGACAAAGAGTTCCTGGATAGACTCGCCACCTCAAGTAATGCTCAATACCAAAAAACACTGGTGAGATTCACCACTTCTTGCATAGCTCTGATCCATGAGTCCCTGGGGTGATCCAATACTTCAAGTAATTCCCTTGGGAGCCAGTAACATCAGAGTAAGCCAGATAACTGAAAAATCTCTGTGGAATATCCAGAGGTCTGTATACTGAGAAGTTACCATCCTTCTAGAGACCGAAGCTTGTAGTACCAACAAGACATACTAATGGTGATGATTCAATTAAAACAACTTTTGAATAGTTAAAAAAAAAAAAAAAAAGAAGAAGAAGAAAGAAGGAAAAGACCAAAATGGATTTGGAAGAGTCCGACTCTTGCTCTCCAGGTTAGTGATGCTAAAGCAAATGGAAGAAATGAGGAGGTAAAAGAGCTAAACAGAAATTTTCAAAGGGCATCTTGAGAAGACAAAGTCAAATAAATATTATAACGAAATGTACAATGACAAGGAATTAGAAAACCAAAAGTAAAAAACATATTCATCATCCCTCAAGCTGAAGGATCTGAATACAAAATTCAAGCCTTGATTTGCAATATTGAAGGATTCTATGTGGCGCTGTAAGGAACTCTGGTAGCGTAGTGGTTACGAATTGGGCTGCGAACCTTAAGGTCAGCGGTTCGAAACTACCAGCTGCTCCGCGGGAGAAAGATGAGGCTTTCTACTCCCGTAAAGATTTACACCCTTGGAAACCCTGTACAGGGTCGCTATGGGTCGGAACCGACTCGAAGGCACTTAACAACAACAACAACAATGTGGCGCTGTGGGCTAATGTGTCACATTGCAAAATCATGTGAACTGCAAGGTTGGTGGTTCAAGCGTACCAGCTGCTCCTTGGAAATTCTATACAGGGTCGCTATGGGTCAGAAACGACTCAATGGCACTTAACAACAACAACAACAATAATAACTGGCAAAATATTGAATGATGCAGAAGCCATCAAAAGAAGATGGAGAAATACACAGTCACTGTACCAAAAAGAAATGGTAGATGTTCAACCATTTCAAGAGGTAGTACGTAATCAAGCACTAGTAATATTGAAGGATGAAGTCTAAAGTGCACTGGAAACATTGGCAAAGAACAAGGCACAGCGAGTTGATGGAATACAAATTAAAATCTTTCACCAAATTGATGCAGCTCTAGAGGCACTCACTCACCTATCCCAAGAAATGTGGAAAACAACTACCAGGTCAAATGACTGGAAGAGACCCATATTTGGGATGTCCATTCCAAAGAGAGGTAACTGAACGTAATGTGGAAATCATCAAACAGTATCTTTAATATCACATGCAAGTAAAATTTTGCCAGAGATAATACAAAAACAGCTGAAACCATACATTAACAGAGAACTTCCAGAGGTTCACAAATGGGCATGGAATGAGGGATATTATTGCTAATGTCAGATGAATCTTGACTGAAAGCAGACGTTTACCTATGCTTTATTGATTATGCAAAGGCTTTCGACTGTGTGGATCATGACAAACTATGGACAAAAATTACGAGAAATGAGTATTCTGGAATTCTTAATTGTACTCATGATAAACTGCACCAAGAGGCAGTTGTTCCAGGAGAGTGAGGGAAAATCTAATGATTTAAAATTAGGAAAGGTGTGCACCGGGGTTGTATTCTTTCACCATATTTAATCAATCTGTATGCTGAGCAATTAATTCGAGAAGCTGGAATCTATGAAGGAAAATGTGGCATCAGGATTGGAGAACAAGTCATTAATGGCCAAATAGTACAACCTTTGCAGAAGGTGATGAGGACTTAAGTACTTACTGATGAAGATCAAAGACTACAGTCGTAGGTATGGTTGTAAAGAAAACAAAAATCCTCTGAACTGGACCATTAAACAATATCCATATTAATGGAGAAATGATCAAAGTTGTCAAAGAGTTCATTTTGCTCGCATCAACCATCAACACTCAAGAAACCAGCAGTCAACAAATCAGACAATGTATTGTATTCAGCAAATTTGCTACACAAGATGTCTTTTAAGTGTTGAAGAGTAAAGATGTCAATTTGAAGACTAAGGTACACCTGATACAATTCACAGTATTTCTAATAACTTCTAATACATGTGAAAGTTGGACAGTGAATAAGGAAGACTGTAGAAGAAATGATGCATTTGAGTTATAGTGTTGTAAGAGAATATTAAAAGTACCATGCACTACCAACAGAAAAAGAACAAATCTGCATTAGAATAAAGGACAGCCAGAATGGATTAGTTCCAGTAGAAAGATATCATGTTAGTTAAAGTTGTTGTTGTTGTTAAGTGTCATTGAGTCGGTTTGACCCATAGCAATCCTGTATAGGGTTTCCAAGGAGCAGCTGGTGAGCTTGAACCGCCGACCTTGCAGTTCAAATGGCTTTGCAGTCTGGTGCATTAACCCACAGCACCATGCCAGAACTCCCTTGTTAAAGTAGAGGGTCAGAAAAAAGAGGAATACATCCAAGGAGATGGTTTGGCACAATGGCAGTATCAATGGGCTTAAGTGTAGCAATGATTGTGACATTGGCCCAGTGACGGGCAGTGTTTTATTCTGTTGTGCATAAGGTCCCTCTGCGTTGATGGCACCTAACAACAAAAATAACAACAACAAATTGTTGAGTCAGAATTGACTTAAGGGTATCAACAACAACAACAAACATTGTAACTCATAAAATAGCTTTTCTTTTAATATGGAACAAAACTCAAAATCATATAAAAGGGCAGGCTTACTAGTATAACATCCTAGATTATGACCTTTAGTCACCCTTCAGGTCTAGTAATGAACTCAGATATATGGTTCAAATTTCAACAAAACATTAGAAAACAAAAAAAACAACAACAACAATTCTGACTTACACTGACCATATGTACAATAAATCTGAATCCTGATTGGTCCTGCAATCTTTGCTATGTTTGAGCCCATTATCACAGCCACTGTATCAGTTCATTTTGTTAAGGGCCTTGCTCTTTGTTGATAGCACCTAACAACAACAACAACAAACAATCTATGTAAGGACTTCTGGTGTTGCACTGTAGGATCAGCACTGGACTACAGACCACAAGGTCGACAGTTAAAATCCACCAACTGCTCCTCAGAAATCCTATATAGGTTTGCTATTAGTCGGAACAAGCTAAGCTCAACAACACATAACAACAACAATCTATACAAAGAGAGCTCAGTACTTCCATAAGATAAACACAGAATTGAAAACCACAAGGTTCGTGGTTTGAGCCCATCAGCCACTCCGTGGGAGAAAAATGAGACTTTTGCTCCTGAAAAGACTTAGAAGCCTCAAAGACCTTATGTTGGATCACTGACTCCACAGCACTTAACAATGATATTAACTTTTAGTTATAACTATATTTTACTAGTATCGATAACTACTCCTGTTAAGCCTTGAAAACAAAAGTAAAATCTGTAGCACACGTATTTATTCTTTTAAATTTAAATATACATAACATGCATTACGAACTTTTAAGTGCAACTGCTCTTAAAAAATTTTTACCATTAGTTTGAAGTTTACAGCCTATATGTCTTGAACATAGTATTAATAAATATACTAATAATAAGTAGAGCAGTACAAAAATTAATTAAATTCACTATATGAGATTCAATAAAGAATAATTGAGAGAAAGAAATAAACTGCTTCCACCTTGTGTATCATCAACCAATTCTAATAAACTTTGACAAAATAAAATATAATACCTATGGTCAGTAATTTTGTCGTCAGACAGTATATTTTTCTTTGCATCAGATTTATGGCTTTTAGGTAATAGAAAGAGGATAAGGGTGCAAACAGTTTTTAAAATATTTTCCTGCTTAGTAATATGTATTAATGAAATGGGATACATGTTTATAGAAGTATATATACTACTGGGGTATACAATAGTAATTTTATAGATGTATGGTTTCTATATGTTCATAAGCATACAAATGCTGGTAGTATATATTATTCATTAATTTTTCAAATTTATTTGGCCATGTGTATTATTTGACATGTTTACAGCTTCAGAAAACAAAAAATAAACATGAATTAAACACCAAGGACATGCATTATCTCAAAACACTTTGTAAAAACTGTCAAGAGAATGGATCGTTTTGATTGACTTTATGCCTTAATAATGTCATAAGGGATCAAGATTTCTTTTTTTTCTTTTTGATGTAATTCTCAGCACAAATGTCCTTGATGTGTCAGACTCTCCTCAGTTTTGATCACAGCATGGACAAATAGCATGGTAGCAAGAGTCTCAGATCCTAATTCTGATCAGATGTTCTTCTTTTTGAGAAATACGAAAACTGTATCTGGGAGATGCCAACCTTATGTACTCTCATAACTCATTGGATGAATTTAAATCATAGGACCCCAATCACTAGCAGTGAGTTGCAATGATCATAATAATATATAAAGATCAGGACTGGATAAAGACTTGGAGTCCACCACTTGGACATCCTACAACAAGACTCAAATTCTCCAGAGAAAATTTTGGAGATGGTGATAAATACAATAAATAATGCATAAATGACCTATTGTTGTGGTTGTACCCATGAGACATGAGGTGATTTCCCATTGTGTTTTGGGATCTGCAATTCCATTTAGATGGTATGAAGGCTAAGAGTAAAAATCTAGGGGACATTATGATTTATTTAATCATAAAGAAAACTGACAAATTTGTCAACCATCTTTGTTTTTCTTTTCTAGAAATCATTTTCTTCTTTGCATTTCTTCCATTTAAAACTGATAATGATCTTACAAATCAACAGAAAAATTATGTGGATGTTATAATGAACATAGTTTATGATTTTTTGTTTATTTATTTGTTTTAATATACTCTACAAAACAGAGTTTAAATATTAATACAAACATATTTTACACTTTAATGGCTAACCTGGGAGATAAATTTTAAAACATTGATCACTTTTTTTGACCACTATTATAAAATGGAAATTGTATTCATATAATCAGAAAATTGTTCAAACATCTAAATACTATAATTGAGAACATAATAATCATTTAAAAAGTAGAGAGAGAAGATAATTTTGGGTTATTAATGCAGTTTATTCCAATTTTTCTTTTCTTAATATTTTATTGTAAATTGGATGATGTTTTACAGAGCAGATAAGTTTTCCATTCAACAATTCATACACATTTTTCTTTAAGTCACTGACTGTAATTTCACAATGCAACATCCCTTTTCCCAATTCCTACCTGTTTCCAGTCCTCATTCTTAGCCCCTCTGAACTTTGTCCTTTGGTAAAAGCTGTCCCTTTGATTGCCAGTGGTTGATTATTCTAAAGTGTGCAAACATCCCTAGTGTATTCTTCCCTTTAGAGACCTGACTAATATTTTGTTGAAAGTTGAACCATATATCTGAGTTCATTACTAGACCTGAAGGGTGATGACTAAAGGACATAATCTAGGATGTTATACCAGTAAGCCTGCCCTTTTATATGATTTTGAGTTTTGTTCCATATTAAAAGAAAAGCTATTTTATGAGTTACAATGTTTTGTTGTTGTTGTTGTTGTTGATACCCTTAAGTGAATTCTGACTCACACTGACCATATGTACAATAAATCTGAATCCTGACTGGTCCTGCAATCTTTGCTATGTTTGAGCCCATTGTCACAGCCACTGTATCAGTTCATTTTGTTGAGTGCCTTCCTCTTTTTGGCTGATCTTCTAGTTTATGAAGCATGATGTCCTTCTCCATAGGATGGTCCCTCCTTATATCATGTCCAAAATATGGAGACAAACTCTTGATATCTTCCATTCTAAGGAACGTTCTTGCCGTGTAAATTCCAAGAAAATATTGTCATAGTCAATATTCTTGACCAACACAATATTTAAAAGGCATTGATTCTACTTTAGTCTTCCATATTCATTGTTCAGTTTTCACATGGCTATGAAGTGATTGAAAATACCAATGCTTGGGTCAGGTGTACCTTAGAACTCAAAGTGCGGTCTTCACTCTTTAATATTTTAAATAATTATTTTGCAGGAAATTTGACCAGTGTCATATGTCCTTTGATTCCTTGAAGGGAACCAACAAAGGTGTTTTGACTATGAATTCAGGGAAAATGTATCCTTGAAAGCTTTGATTTTCTCTGTTTATCAAGATTGTGTCAGTTGTGAGGATTCTTGTTTTCTGTTAGTTGAAGTGTAATTCATATTGAAGACTGAAGTCCTTTATCTTCATCAGTGAGAGTTTCTGGTCCTTTTCAATTTCAGCAAGAAAGGTCGTGTCATCTACATATTCACAGGTTGATAATGAGTCTTTCTCCAATACTGACACTACAGTATTCCTCATACACTCTAGCTTCTTAGATTATTTATTCAGCATACAGTTTGAATACATATGATGAAGGGATACAACCTTGGTGCACAATTTTCCTGATTTTAAACAATGTAGTAGCGCATGGTTCTGTTCAAATCATTGTTTCTTGGTCTAAGCATAGTTTCCATCTGAGCACAATTAAGTGCTTTGAAATTCCCATCTTTCCAATTTGTCCATAGTTTGTTCTGATCCACATAGTCAACCTTCTTTGCATAGTCAATAACAGATAGCTAAACATCCTTCTAGTATTCTTTGCTTTCAACCAAGACCCACCTGGTCGGTTCTGACTCATAGCAACCTTGTATAAAGTTTCCGAGGCTGTAAATCTTTATGGGAGCAGAAAGCCTTACCTTTCTCTTCTGTAACTGCTGGTAGTTTTGAACTGCTGACAGTGAGGTTAGCAGTCCAACTTGCAGCCAGTATGCTACCAGAGTTCCTTAAAGAAAGAGTTGTTGTTGTTGTTAGGTGCCATCAAGTCAGTACCAACCCATAGTGACCTTATGCACAGCAGAACCAAACATTGCCCGGTCCTGGGCCAACCTCACTACTGTTGCCACGGTTGAGTCCATTGATGCTGCCACTTTGCCAATCCATCTCATTGGGGTCTTTCTCTTTTTCCCTGACCCTCCACATTATATCCTTCTCCAGTGACTGGTACCTCCTGACAAAGTATGTCCAAAGTATGAGAGACTGAGTTTCTCCATCTTGGCCTCCAAGAAGCACTCTGGCTGCACTTCTTCCAAAACGGATCTATTGGTTCTTTGGGCAGCCCATGGCACTTTCAATATTCTCCTGCAACACCATAACACAAAAGCATCAATTCTTCTACTGTCCTCCTTATTCACTGTCCAGCTTTAGCATACATATAAGGTCATTGAAAATACCATGGATACTGGGGGTTAAAAAGTTGGTTTAAAAACAATTAGCTTCTTTTGCACAAGGTCTGAGACAAAATTCACTACTTCCAACAAAAGAAATGCACAATTGTTTATATATAAAAATCGCAATGAAAAATCTTTATATATAAAGTAGGAGCAAGTTTGTATTCTCACTGACTTTAACAATGATATTTATTATTTAGAATGAACAGGTTGTCTTCCTTAATGATGAACTGTGGTTTAAAAAGTGCTGGATATTTTATGCTCAAGTAGTGCTGTCACTTTTCATTTGTTATCATATCCATTTTACTTATGGTATTGCTGTGTAGTCACTGATTTTTATTGAGCCAAACCAGAACTTCATTCTACAGGATACCTAAGTCAAATAATTATAACATTCATAATAAAAGACAGCAAAACTTTAATGCTCAGTAACTAGATTAAACAATTTTGCATTATTCAAATTCCAAACATGAAGCATATATTTTCAAATCATATCAGCTAATGTATGTAAACAAAGTATGTTTCTAATAAGTCACTTAAGATACGATTAAATGTGTGTGGATTCCCTGGCCCCTATGCTAATTTTTTTTATTACTTTTTATTCTGAGTTGAACGAAGGTTTGAGCAGATAATCAGTTTTACATTCAATAAGTCATAGACTTCATTTCATTTCAATGACAGTCCCCTCTATGTAACATCCGCTATCCCAGGCCCTCCCTGTGATTCTTGTTTCCATTCCACTTGTCTTCCCAAACGTTCCTTGGATAAATGCTGTCCTTTTTTATCTTGGAAGGTTGACCATGCCTTGTCTTGGTAGTATAGTGGGTTATAAATTGGCTGCTAGCCACAAGGTCAGCAGTTTGAATCCACTAGTAGCTCTTCAAGAGAAAGATAAGGTTCTCAACTCCTATAAAGTTTCACGGACTCGGAAACCCTATACAGGGTCACTGGAAGTTGGAACCAATCTGACAGTTGGTTGATTGGTTGGTTATGTGCCATAGAGTGGGCGCTGACTAATAGCCACCCTGTATAGTGTTTCTGAGGTTGTAAATGGTAAGCATACCTTGTTAGTGTTATTGTTCACCCTATCTACCTCTTTGAGTCCTGGTGTGGCGCTGTGAGTTAATGCATCAGACTGTAAAGTTGTTTGAACTGCAATGTTGGTGGTTCAACCTCACCAGCTACTTCTTGGAAACCCTATACAGGATTGCTGTGAGTTGGAATCAACTCGACGGTACTTAACAACAACAATCTACCTCTTGCCTGAAAATAGAGCCACAAGGGTGAGTTAAGTTCCAGACTTGAAGTGTAACCACAGCTACACTCCCATTCTGACCTGAAAGTCCAGTCTTGTTTTTTTATAATTTTGAGTTTTGTTCCACATTTTCTTCCACTAAAAGACCTTCTAATGTGATCCCTTTCAGAGCAGTTGGTAGTGGTAGCTGGGTACAATCTAGTTTCTGTGGTCTCAGGGTCATGAAGATTGATACTCATGTGTTCCATTATTCCATTGGTCCAAGCATCTTCAATTTTCATGACTCTTCTTTCCTCTGCCTAAGGAGAGTCCAACAGTTGCAAGTTGTTGTTGTTAAGTGCCGTCAAGTTGTTAAGAGCCCATAGTAACTCTGTATACGGTTTCCAAGGAGTAGATGGTGAGCTTGAACCACTGACCTTGCAGTTCAAACGACTTTGCAGTCTACCGCATTAGCCTACAGCACCACACCAGGACTTAGATGACTGTTAATCAACTTTTAAGGTCCCACTTGCTACTCACCAAAGTAGGATGTAAAAGATTGCTTTTGTGGACTATAGAATGCCAACTGACCAGAGTGTCCCCTGAGACTATGGTCTTGAGACCCAAGTTTCAATAACTCATTCCCTCAAGTTGATTAATAATGTCTAAGAATTTTTCATAATTTTGATATGCTCCACCACATTCAGAGATATGTTTGCAGCAAAGACAAATACACATATACAAATAACTTCTGTCAAACTTTTATGTTTGAGGGTATATTCCCACTCTTCCTCCCATGCCAATTAAATCTGTGTATCTGTCCATGTATCGTCCCATAGATCACTGTTGTTGCAGGTTGTTGTTATGTAAGACTATTTCTGCTCCCTTTACCTCTTCCATTCCTTCTGTCTTCACTTGTCTTCATCATTCTTCTGCCAACCTCTGTTTTGTTGTATATCAACTTCTCTGTCACCAAGCTAACACATACCTACTTTCTATCCAGTGAATTACTCTCCCTTCCCTTATATCCTGGCAATCATCAAAAAGTGTTTCTTTTGGCAGGGAAATCTTTTCTTGAGTTTTTACAATAGTGGTATCATACTATTTATCCTTTTGTGATTGGCTAATTTTACTTTCACTACTTGGTGGTGCCTAATAGCAATAACAGAGACCTGGTGTGAAACAGCAAGATAGTGAGCTGGACTGCAAGGTAGGTTTGAACCACAAGGTTGGCTGTTCAAACTCACCAGTTGCTCCCTGGAAATCCTATACAGGGTCATTATGAGTTGGAATCCACTCAATGGCACTTAACAACAACAACAATTTCACTCAGCATAATGTCCTTCAGGTTCATCTTAATGTTTGGTTGAATGAACAAATGAAGTCATTTGTGCCCATACTTTTTGTTGTGTTGTTGGGAGTAGTTTAATGATCTGATTTTTTTTTTTTTTTTCTTTTTTATAGGTCAATTCAAGTTTTAAAGGAGCTCTGGTAGCGTAGTAGTTACAAATCAGGCTGTGAACCACAAGGTCAGCAGTTTGAAACTACCAGCGGTTCCGTGGGAGAAAGATGAAGCTTTCTGCTCCCATAAAGATTTACAGCCTCGGAATCCCTGTATAGGATCGCTATGAGTCGGAACCGACTCCACGGCACATAATCACCACCACCATTCAAGTTTTATAGCCTGTGTTAGTTTAGGTAGTAGTGTGTTTCTGGAAATTTGTTCAAGTACAACTCTTCATAGCATTCTGTTATTATTTTTTTTGTATTTCCATCAGTTCTGTTGTGATATCGCTCAAATAATTTCTTTTTCATATATTTGCATCTTCTTTTCTTTTGATAGATTCGCCAGTGGTTTGTTAATTTTATTAATCTTTTCAAAGAAACAATTTCTTTGTTGAGTCTTTCTATTATTTTTCTGTTTTCTGTAGGTGTGGGTTTATTGCTATAAATTACCATTTGCTGTGTCCCAAAGGTTTCAGTATGCTGTGTTTTTGTTCTTATTGGATTCAAGAAGTTTTAAATTTCATTTTTTATTTCTTCTATTACCTAGTAGGTTTTACGTACAGTGTTATTCAATTTCTATATATTTGTTTTTTTTTACTGTTTTAAAATTTATCAAGGCTTGCTTTATGTCTTAATATATGGTCTGTTCTGGAGACATTTTTACATGGGCCCTGGAAAAGAATGTATACTGTGCAGGGTTCACCTGAATCTAGATGCCTGATGTGGTGTGAGTAGCACTCAACTCACAACTCACAATGATGTAGCTTGAAATTTGTTATTTGCAACTTCACAGCTCCCACCTCCTCAAGAGAAGAGATTGAATTGGGAATGGATGAATCTTGGAAATGACCATGCCATTAGTCACCAAGGGAATGTAGGGAACAAGAAAAAAAATCATACCTTTCTCAATGCCAACCACCGGAAGGCATCTGTGATGCCAAGTTACCATCTGCTTCCAAAGCTGTGTGCCAGAGTTCAAGCTGGCCACATTGGGGCTGGCTAGTAGAAGCAGTTCACCTGCCTGTTTCCTTTTTTTCCATGACTGTTCTGCTTCTTCATTTAGTAAACATTCAGTCCATTTCTCTATCCTTTCTTCTGAATATCAGGATTCCAGGATTATTAGTGGCATTGTTTTCATTTGGTCTTTCATAGTTTTGTTGTATAGGATCTATGTAGTCTAGTCTACCATCTTGCTGAAATGTCTAGCCCATATACTCTTTTTTAAAGAATAGTGATTTCTTTTTCTTTTTTATTTGTACCATTTGGCAGAGTAAATTCACATTTGGGATTAAAGAGTTGGAAAAGCTATATGTATTGAAGTTTTTTATTGCTAAAATTAGAGTCACTTTTAATATAAAATGATACCGATGATTTATTAAATTAGGACACAATCTCTGTTAAACTTTTACTCATAATCTCAAATTTTAATTGAATAGATAATGTGACAACATTGAAAGCTGCCTAAACTGCTTCCAATTTTTACATAGATTCTGATTCCAATGATTATACTCTGATTGTTATGTATAAATTTATAAATGGATCAATTAATAGATGGAGAAACATACACAATCATACTTTAAAATAAAGACAGAGGGGGGAAAAGAAAATACAAAAATATTATGAAATGTGACCTTTTTTATTTTTTACCATTTCTGTAATCATGTGAGAAATAAGTAAAATTATAGCAATTTTGGTTTTTGTTCTTTTTATTTGTATGTCAGAAAGAACTTGATGGCAATGCATTTGGTTTGGTAATTTCTCTTATCCTTAACGTTTTGGTAATTAAACTGATCTCCTTAGGCAAGTTTTCAAATAAAGTATTCAATAAAGTATTAAACGAGACACACTGCTTTTCCATTAAGACATGTTTAGTACAGTAGTAGTGTTAACATTTGAAAATCAATATTGAGAAGGGGAGATATAATAGGTATCTTGAGTTTGATTTGAAAAGTTTTGATAGCTTAAAGGAATTAAAGCACTTTTAAAAAATAATCCTACTGCTATTGAGTCCATTGTGACTCACAACAACCCTATAAAATAGAATGGAAGTGTCCCTTGGAATATCCAGGACTGTTAAGTGTTCACTGGAGCAGACTGCCTCATCGTTTTCCTGCAGAATAGTTGGTGGATTGAAACGCTGACCTTGCATTTAGCAGCCCAATCTCATATTGTCAGGATTGGCTCCTGCTGGATACATGATGAAATGGCACAGGCGTGAGTGGAATTCCAAAAGAAAGAAATGTTGATCTCTTGAACAATGTTTCATCTTAAGTAAAGTTGTGTTATGGAACAATTCCAAAGTAAGGTAACTAAACTTCCCCATGTTCCTAACCTGATACTTTCTTTGAATTGCTACTCTTACAGGATGGTATGGAACTACCTTTACAGAGTTTCCAAGGCTATAAATCTTTACAAAAGAAAATTATTACATCTTTTTCCCATAAGTGATTGGTGGGTTTTTATGCTGACCTTCATGTTAGAGCACAGAACCACTGTGACAAGGGCTCCTTCACATTTTCCAGCTGTTGTTAATTGTCATCAAGTCAATTCTGACTCATAGTGACCCTGCATAAGGTTTCTGAGGAGCAACTTGTGGGTTTGAACCAGTGGCCTTTTGGTTAGCAGTTTAATGCTTATCCTTGGTTAGCAGTCCAGGGCTTTAGTACCACACCTGGTGCTTAGTAAATTAACCCTACTTTAAAAGTATTCTCAATACCCTCTTTTGCTCTCAAAATGTCTAAATTGAAACAGTGAATTTTATGGTCACACAGTAGTCTGCTTAGGGGAGAAAAGATAATTTATTGAACTTACAAAACACAGTTGGATTTCCTTTCTTCAATGGAGTAGAAAGTGGTTTTGAGCTGTGCAGACATTTAAGAAGCACAATGATTACAAACTTGGTAGATTGCTGCGATGTCCTTAGAGAGGGCTATTTCAAATCCAGGTCTTGTTTACCTGATTTCCTACAACTTTCTAATGGGGGTTACATGATGATGACCCTGCTCTTCCAACACTGAGCTCTCAATTTGTCTTTGAAGTTGTTATATATTGCTTTGATCATGAAATAGTGTTTTGCAGTGTTTTGAAGATTAGTAATGGCTAAAGTCATAAAGTCAGAACATGGCTTCACTCAAGTCTCTTCTGGTGGGAATAATAGGAATGTTGAAGTTAAACACTTCTGGAGATGTTTTTCAAACTCGTTTCCTACCTTCCTGGACATAAAAGACAAAGAAATAGACTATTCTGTGGAATCAAATATGATATATTAATACTCTCCCATGCTTTGGAAGTGTTTGTTTTTATCAGGAAGAGCTTATGCTACCATGAAAATATGAGTATGTTCAGCCAATCCACTGCCTTCACCTAAATTCCGAGTCATAGGGATCCGATAGAGGGATTCCGAGACTGTAAATCTCATCTTTCTCCTCCAAAATGACTGGTGGATTTTAACTGCCAACTTTGCAATTATTGTTGTTAAGCACCATTGAGTTGGTTCTGACTCGTAGTGATCTTGCATAGTGTTTACAAGCAGTGGCTGATGAATTTGAACCATTGATCTTACAGATCAAATGACCTTTCACATCAGTGCTTATGCCACAGCATCACACCAGGACTCTGTGTGATTAGTAGCCTCAAACTTAACCCACAGAGACACCATATGGCCTAACTGAGCATGCTCAAATGGTGATCATATTCTTTGATTACTTAAATAATATAAAATCAAGAAGACAAATGAAAGAACACACATGAAAAATGAATTATGTTAAATTTACTACGGTTTCTATAGTTAGGTCTAAGTTACAGTGATAGAACATTAGAAATAATTTCTAATATCAGAGCATTCATGCCAGAAAACTCTTACACAAACATCTCTTCAAATTGAAGTTCCTGATTAGTTCATCTGCTATGTCCTGCTTTGGTTGAGGCAATTTTAAAAGCTTCCCTACATAAAAATGAGAGGACACCATTATTATCAAATTGAACATAATCGTATAACTCACAAAATTGTGCACTGGACTGTAAACCACAAGATCCACAGTTCTAGCTCACGAGTCACTCCGTGGGAGACAGATGGTTCTTTCTGTTCCTGCAATGATTGAAAAAGCCTCAGAAATCCTATAGAGGGTTGCTATGAGTTGGAAGTGACTCAATAGCACTTAACAACAACAACAACAATTGTCTTTGGAAGTAGATTAAATAGATAAGGTCTCTGTCTGCCCTGTTAGTAGTCTCCTTCTGTGTGACAGTCATCAGGGAACAGGGAGCAGCAAGTGATGCCATACCACTGAGGACAAAATGAGAATGATTAGTCCATTGCAAGCAAAGCTTGCTTAATTGGGTTTACTCTGCTTCAGGGAAGGCAAAGGAAGTTTCTTGGGATTGGAAATTGCTTCATTGGCTGAATAGTCACTCAGTTGAGAAATCTGTATGGAAGAGATGAAATTTAAAGGAAAAGACATTCCAAACACACAAAGCAGCAGGTGTATAGATTAAGCATCAAGTTAATAGCATACAAAGTAAGGGGAAATTGTGAAGATCAGTGATATAGGCATCATTCAATAAGTAATGCTGTTGAGACACCCACTAGAGCTCAAAGTTTCTAAATGGAAACACAAGTTAAAGATGAAGGGGTACAAAAGAAAGCACAGCAATTGTCTGTCCCTGTTTCTGTTTAAAGCCTATTCCACCAGCAACACTGATCTCATCCTGGGCTACTTCTCTAGGGCTTGCCTCCCTTATCTTTAGGTTCACCCTTTCTTCTAGGTCTTTCCACTCTTCCATAAACAATCTCAAGTCTACTTCATAATTCAACTTAACAAATGAAGACAATCCTCTTACATTTTCTTTCCATTACCCATGACTTTTGGTTTTCACTGTTCTGACAATGTGTCCCAAACTTCCAGGCTAACTAACTAAATGCTTTGTTTTTCTTTCACAGAAATTTATATAGCTCCATTTCCAGTTGCTGTTAATTGTGACTTGCGGTGACCCAGTCTGTAGCACAGTAGAAATGTCATGTGCAGGGTTTTCAGTTGCTCATTGTTTTGAAAGTAGACTGCCATGTTTTTCTTCCATGTGGTTTTGGGTAACTTACACCCCTAACCGTTCATTTACCTGCCAAGCACATTAGTTGTAGGCATGACCCAGGAACTCCATAGTTCAATTGTTGTTGTTAAGTGTCTTTGAGTTGACTCATAGTCACCATATATAGGATTTCTAAGTAGCAGCTGGTGGGTTTGAAATGCTGACCTTGCAGTTAGCAGTTTATCTCTGCTCTTATCTACAGTGCCACAGCAGAACTCTTCATATTATTTATCATATGATAAATGCTAGGTATTTTGTAGCTGTTTGGTATTAACATATTCAAATCACAACAATGCTATGAGGAAGATGCTACTATTATTTCCATTGTAAATATAAGAAAATGGAGGCACAGAGAGGTTAAATCACTTGCCCAAAATTACACAGCTAGTAAGTTACAGAACACACATTCTAATGTCAGAATTCTGATTTCAGAATTTCTACTTTTAACTTCTGCTTTATACTGCCTCTCCAAGAGTACTCTAGGATGTCTTGAGAAACTGTCAGGTTGGAAGAAATGTGGAAGCTAAGCTGGGAAGACTCATTAGCTGGGGATAGTGAATTAAACAAGGCCCAGATCACAGACCCTTGGTCATATCTGTAATTCACACTTTTTTCAAAAAAAAAAAAAACAGTTGGAAGTGTGAATGAATTTTCAAAGCCCAAAGTTTGCCTTGTGAAAATAGGCACAAAAGTATTTGAAGAATGTATTTTGAGCATTTACCCTATGTAGAGTCCCCAACACTATATGCATTTAGATCTGTAGTAGATTTCCACCATTAAATAAGTTATTGCTAAACTAAAAGAAGAATGGATAACTAGTTTTTCAGTCCATTTTGAACAATGAAAATCACCAGCTATCATTTATTTATTTATTTTTAAGTTTTTTTTTTTTTTTTTTTTTTATTGTGGATTGAGTGAAAGTTTACAGGGCAGATCATCAGTTTTACTTTCAACAAATCATACACCTTGTTTCGTAACAATGATTATAATCCCTTCCATGTACCATGTATTTCTCTCTATTCACTTTAGTTATTTGGGAAAAACAAACAAACAAAAAAACCACTCAGGCATATATAATAATTTATAGCACCAAAGGGTACATTCTGCAAGTCTACCTTCTGGCCACCTACTCTTAGTCCCTCTCTTCCCATGAATCTAGAGCCCTCAGCTGCTCCCTCTCTCCATATCCCCATCTCTGCCTCCGTCTCTAATATCTCTTCTTTTCTGGCTAAGGTCTCGCGTTCTGCTTGTGCTCTTCTCCCTTGATGGTCCTTGAGTCCTTTATTTCTGGACTTTAAGATTAACTACTCCCCCATTTTTGTTACAAAACATCTATCTTTATAATTGTGACAGTTGCAATTAGTCATAACAATTACTCACTATTGAATCATGAGAATCTTATCCCCAGACCCATGTAGGCAAGATGAAAACTATTCAGTGGGGACTCTTTCTTCCCCCACAGTGTATTAACCTAAACTACTCCTTGAAACCTTGTAAGCCAGTCACTTCATGCCTTTATCACCCCCTTAATTTAGGTAGCCAATGTCTAAGTTTCCCATCCCTATTACCCTGTGTACAGAGGGGATAGCATTATACTTGATGTAAGGACTCCTCCCTCTCTGTTGGTATTTGGAGTTACTACCTCCATAAGTATGGAGTCCTTGTGTGGTGCTGTGTGTTAATGTGCCAGACTACAAAGCCGTTTGAACTGCAAGGTTGGTGGTTCAAGCTCACCAGCTGCTCCTTGGAAACCCTATACAGGGTTGCTATGGGTCAGAATTGACTTGATGGCACCTAACAACAACACCAACCTCCATAAGTATAGGTCAAGTTCATCAAATTGTAGCAATTTTCCCTTGTTTCCTTTATCAAAAATTGTTTCATTCTCTTTTGTGTGTTTTTTATCTTCCTCTAGTCAAGTTCTGATTATCAAGCCATTGAGGCTAGGTTAAATGGGTGCTGTCTACAACATGTCCAAAGTATATGAGATCTGTCCACCATCTTTGCTTTTAAGTAGCATTCTTCCTGTACTTCCAACACTGCTTTGCTGGCTCTTTTAGCAGTTCATGATTATATTCAATAGTTTTGCCTTCACTATAATTAAAATGCATCAATTATTCTTATGGCTTCCCTATTCATTACCTAGCTTTCACATGCTTATGGAAAAATTTAAAATTCCATGGCTTACATCAGTTATGCCATAGTCCTCAAAGTTATATCTTTTCTTTTGAATACAAGAGATTTTCCCAGGCAATACATCATTTAATTTCTTGATTGCTGCTTCCATGGGTGTTCATTGTGGAATCAAGTAAAATAAAGCCTTTAACTGTTTAAATATTTTCTTCATTTGTCATGCTGTTACTTATTGGTCCAGCTGTAAGGAGTTTTGATTTATGTTGCAGTGTATGGTATTCCATACTGAAGGCTGTATTCTTTGATCTTCATCAGTAAATACTTCAAATCAAGATTATGTCATCTGCATAATATAGTCTAATGAGTATTCCTACAACACTGATACTGCATTCTTTTTTATATTGCTCAGTTTTGCTGATTATTTGCTTATCATACAGATCGAATAGATTTGGTGAAAGGATACAACTTTGTCACATATCTTTTATGATTGCAAACAATGCATTATCCCTCCTTCTGGATAAATGGCTGTCTCTTTATCTATGCACACATTTCACATGAAAACAATGACTTGTTTTAGAGCTTCCATTCTTTGCAATGTTGTCCATAATATGTTGTGATACACACAGGTTAATGACTTTAAGTTGTCAATGAAACACAGATAAACATCTTTTTGTTGTTGTTAAGTGATGCTGAGTTGATTCCAACTCATAATGTTGTTAACAGTCCAGTGCTTATCCTACAGTGCCAACATCTTTCTAGTATTCTAGTTTTTGCCAAGATCCGTCTGATATTTAAAATGATATGCCTTTTACCATGTTGTTTTTGTTTTTAGATGCTATTGAGTAGGTACTGATTCATAGTGACCCTATATACAAAAGAAAAAAACACTAGTCCTGAGCATACCTCACAATCATTGCTATGCCTGAGCTGCTGCAACTGTGCCAATCCATCTCACTTTGGCTCTTCTTTTTTGCCCACCTTCCACTTTACCATACATGATATCCTTCTCCAGTGACTGGTACCTTCTGACAACATGTCTGAAATAGAAGAAATGACGTCTGGCCATCCTGGCTTCCAATGAGTGCACTGGCTATACTTCTTCCAACATAGATCTATTTGTTCTTTTGGCAACCTATGGTATGTTCAATATTCTCCTCCAGCACCATAACTCAATTGCATCAATGATATGGTCTTCCTTATTCCTGTCTCCAACTTTCACGTGCATATGAGGTTATTGAAAATACCATGGTTTGCACCAGGTGCATGTTAGTCTTCTAACTGACATCTTTATTTTTCAACACTTTAAAGAGGTCTTGTGTGGCAGATTTGCACAATGAATATGTCATTTGATTCATTGACTGCTGCTTCCCTGAGTATTGATGATTGATCTGAGGAAAATGAAGTCTTCAACAACTTCAATCTATTCTCCATTGATAAGGATGTTGTTTATTGATCCAGTGGTGAGGATTTTTGTTTTCTTTACATTGAGTTGTAACCCATGCTGAAGGCTGTGGTCTTTGTTCTTCATCAGTAAGTATTTTAAGCTCACTTTGCTTTCCGTAAGCAAAGTTGTATCATCTGCATATCGCAGGCTGTTAATGAATCTTTCTCCAATTCTGATGACACATTTTCTTTATATAGTCCATCTTCTTAGATTGTTTGTTCAGCATACATATTGAATAAGTATAGTGAAAGTATACAACCTTTGCACATACCATTCCTAATTTTAAACCATTGGGTGGTCCCTTGTTCTGTTCAAACAACTGACTCTTGGCCTATATACAGTTTCCTCATGGCACAAATAAGTGTTTCAGAATACTAATACTTTGCAACATTGTCCATAGCTTTTCATGATCCACACAGTTGAAGACCTTTGCTTAGTCAATAAAGCATAAGTAAACATCTTTCTGGTATTCTCTGCTTTCAGTGAAGATCCATCTGTCTGAAATAGAAGCAATGATATCCCTCATTTCATGTTTGCTTCTGAATCTCTGGAAGGTCTCTGTCAATATATGGTTGCAGCCAATTTTGCATTATCTTTAATAAAACTTTACTTGCATGAAATATCAGTGATATTGTCTGATGATTTCCACAGTCCATTGGGTCACTTCTCTTTGGAATGGGCACAAATATAAAACTTTCCTTCTACCATATCCTCTTCTAAATCTGGCCTGAATTTCTGGCAGTTCCTTGTCAATGTCCTGCTGTAACCATTTTGAAATTATCTTTTAGAACAGTTTACAGCATGCTCAAACTACCAGAGCACAATGTTGTTGTTGTCAGGTGTCATCGAGTCAGAACCGACTCATAGCGACCCCATGTACAGCAGAACGAAACAATGTCCGATCCTGGGCCAAC
>NW_006408540.1:11217121-11218270 GCF_000296735.1 Chrysochloris asiatica
CCCAGTAATCTTTCCAATGCCAATCCAGGCCACAGTGATCATATTCTCTTTTGAGCAACATGAATACTTTATATTTTGTAGGTTCTTAATTCTACGGACAGAAAAGCTGCATGCATTTTTCTCTTGAACTATAGAATGGGCGACATAATTTCACAAGTAGCCATGGCTTTATGCAATTGTACTTTTGTGTGTATGTGTTTTTGCTTTGATGACAATTTTTTAAAATTTATTCTGAATAATCTTGATGACAGTTGAATATTTTCTAAGAGTTTACAGCTCAGACTTGTACTTACAATTTGGAGAGCACCTACAGCAATGATAGCCACTATTTAACTTTCAATATATTCAGAAGCATGTTACTTCTGATAGTTCTAATATCAAAATAATACTTTTCTGTACTTACTATTATATTTATGTTCAGTAATCTAAGAGAAACTCAAATTGATTTTTGTGTGTGTGACAGCTCATAATTATGTCATTGGTTTCTGATAAGTAACATGAGTAACACATCCAGCAACTGAACTCAACACTACACATGAAGCCATGAGCAAAAGGAGGAATAGCTCTTGCCTTCATGAAGATTATTATGTACTAATAGAGAAGATCAAGGAATATCGTGCAAATATGTGAAATTATAACTCTGAAAAACTGAACTGAGAGGAAGTGTATGGGGCTAAAGTGCTTATGTTGGGAGAAAATTCATCTACAGAGACATTGTGAAGAATGTTCCTGATGAAGGAACAATTGACTTAAGAATTGGTGACTATGGTCTGGCTCAATGGTTGGTGGATACATGTAGACTGTTTCAGAAGAAGATAATATGGACAAAATACCGGTGGAAGTCAAAATCATACCTAGAATGCAGAAATGTAGACAACAAAGAAGAGTATTGAATAATGAGACTGAAGAAATAGGCACAGAGATATACCAGGAAAATTTGTTAAATTTTGAGCTTATATAAGAGCAATGAGAAGTAAGCAAAATGGTCTAAACAGGACATAGAAAAGTGACCTTGTTTGTTAGTTTTTTCTTAAATGTTTTGTGAATTATGTCATAGTTTACATGGGAGAACATTAGTTTTACATTCATTCTATTGTATATCTTCTCATTGCCATGGTTACAATCCCCTTCATGCAATCCTTCCCCCGT
>NW_006408540.1:11218930-11235938 GCF_000296735.1 Chrysochloris asiatica
ATAAGTGGGTATTATCTGCAAGTGTGGGTGTTCTTATGCATATGCCCTCTCTTCTTATCAGCTGGACGCTTCACTCTCCACTTTAGTCCTCTGTGGCTATGTCACTGACTCTGGGCCCAAGATTTCCCAGGTCTTGCCACACTGCTGGCCAACCAGGTCTTCACTGTTTGTTAGTTTTTCACTTAGGCTATAACAGACTGCGTGGTGACCAAATACATGCAGGTAAGCAAAACTAGTGGCTTCACCTAGATAGCAGGAAACTGAAGGTAGTATCCTGAAATATGGTGGTGGTGGTGGTAAAGGAAAAAATAGACCATACTCAAAATCAATTTTAGAAGTTAAAAATAGCCTTTAATAATCTGGATATGGAATATATGAAGTCAGCTGGGTTTGGGGAAGGAAAAAGATGTTAATAATGAAACCTAGATTATTGGTTTATGTGATTGAATTTCTGATGGTATATTTGCCAATTTAGGAATGATTAGAAGAGGATCACCATTTCTCTGTTCCTTTCAAGCAAGTGTTGGCTTGTATGTTGCTGTATGTAGCTGAAAGCTATGCCACTGACATTTCAAAGATCCGCAGAGACTCCATAATGAATAGATTTCAGCAGAGCTCCCACACACAGACAGATTAGAAAAGGGACCAGCAATCTACTGAAAAATTAATCAAGAAAGGCCTTATGAATAGCAGCAGAACATTGTCTGATATAGTGCCCAAGGATGAGCCCTCAGATTCAAAAACCCTCCAAATATGATTGGGAAAATGCTGATTTCCCAAAGTAGAATTGTCCTTAATGAAGCTTTCATTACCTTCATTAGCTAATGCAGCAAGACTCAAAATGAGACATAACAGTTAAAAATAGACATTAATAATCTGGTTATGAAATATATGAAGTATGAATCTCAGAATTTAGAGAAGATCAATATCCTAGGCATCAGTGAGCTGAACTTGACTGGTATTGACTTTTTTTAATAAGACAGTTATATGGTCTAGTCTGAAGAATAATGTGGCATCAGGATTGGAGGAAGGCTCATTAACAACTGTGATATGCAGATGAAACAATCTTTCTTGCTGAAAGCAAAGAGGACTTAAAATGCTTATTGATGAATATGGAAGATCACATTGGGTAGCCCCTCAATGTAAAGAAAATCAAAGTCCTCACCACTGGACCAGTAAATAACATACATAAAAATGGAGGAAAGATTGAAGTTGTCAATGACTTCATTTTGTTTGGATCAACCATCAACACTCATGGAAGCAGCAGCACAGAAATCTAATGATACATTGCATTGGGCAAATCTGCTGCACAAGACCTCATCAAAGTGTTCAAGAGCAAAGATATCAGAAGTCTAAGATACGCCTGACACAAGCCATAGTATTTCAGCAACCTCATATTTGTGTGGAAGTTGGATAGTGAATAAAGAAGACCATAAAGAATTGATGTATTTGAGTTATGGTGTTGGAGGAGAATATTGAAAGTACCATGGACTTCCAAAAGAACAAATAGATCTATGTTGGAAGAAGTACAACCAGAGTGCTCCTTGGAAGTCAGGAGCTCATACTTTAAACATATTGTCGGGAGGGAGCAGTCACTGGAGAAGGATATCATGTTTGGTAATGTGGAACTTGGAGAAAAAAGAGGAAGACCCACCCCCAACAAGATGGTTTGGCACAGTGGCAGCACCAATGGGCACAAACATAGCAAAGATTGTGAAGTTGGCCCAGGACTGGGCATGTTTCATTCTGTTGTGCATAGGATCACTATCAGTACTGACTCAATTGCATCTAACAAAAACAACATGATCTACTCTGTAAGGAATAAGAAATAAATAGGAATGGTATTGTATTTTACATCATAAAGAACATTTGAAGATATATCCTGAAATATAAGTCTGTTAAGTACAGGATAATATCCATATGCCTATAAGAAAGACCAGTTAATGCAACCATTATATACATTTGCATAACAAAAAGTGAGAAATTGAAGATCTTTACCAGTGTATACAGCCTGAAGTTAGTCAATCATGCAATCAAGATGCATTGATAATTACTAGTGATTGGAATACAAAAGTTAGGAACAAAAAAGTTGGCCAAGTAGTTGGAAATGTGACCTTTAAGATAGAACCAATGCTACAAATTGGATTACAGTCTGTATTGCAAGACTTCTGCTTTATTCATTCTATATAGTTTTTTCCTACAACATAAATGGTGGAAATACAGTTGGATCTTCTCTGATGGAATATACAGGAAGCAAATTAACTACATCTGTGGTAAATGATTATAGAGAAACTTAGTATTTTCAGTCAGGAAAAGACCAGGGACCAAATTGGGAATACACAATTAAATTACTCATATGCAAGTTTAAGTTGAAAGTGAAGAAAATTAAAACAAGTCCTAGGGAAAAAAATACATCCTTTAGTATAACCTACTGAATTTAGACGACTCAGGAATACATTTGACATGCTGAATACATTGAACAACAACCAGACAAGTTATGAGATGTTATCAAGAATATCATACATGAAGAATAAAAAAAAAGTTATTAAAAAGACAAGAAAGAAAGAAAAGGCCTAAATGGATATCAGAAGAGGCTCTAAAACTCACTTTCAACCATAGAGTTGCTGTTACATGCCATTGGATGGGTTCCAACCTACAGTGACCCTGCTTAGGGTTTCTGAGGTGCAGCTAGTGAGCCTGAACCATTCACCTTGAAGTTCAAACCAACTTGTAATCAAAAGCATTTACCAGCAGCATCACAGCAGGACTCCAATCTTTACAGGAACAAAAAGTCTCATCTTTCTCTCTCAAAGCAGCTGGTATTTTCAAACTGCTGACCTTGAGGTTAGCAGCCCAACTCACAACCATTGCACTAGTAACTAAAGTCAAAGGAAGAAATGATAAACTGAACATCTGAACAGCAGATTTCAAGTGGTGCCTAAAGAAGACAAAAATGAAGTAGTAAAATGAAATGTGAAAAAGACCTGCGTTCAGAAAGCCCAAGGCAAGAACATGATTAGTATTTCTAAAGCTTAAATCAAAATAATTTAAACCTCTACTTGCAACATTGAAAGATTTTTTATATTTTATATGGAAAAATAATTAACAACACTCTTATTATTGTTGTTAAGTGCTTTGAGTCAGTTCCAACTCACTTTCAACCATAGAGTTGCTGTTAAGCGCCATTGGATGGTGTTCCAGAGGAACAGCTGATAGTTTTAAATTGCTGGCTGTGTGGTTAGCTGTCCAAAGCTCATCCTGCAGCACCACACCAGGATTTCTTAAACCAAACAGGAAGCATCAAAAGCAAATGGAAGGAATACGCAAAGTCGCTATATCAAAAAGAATTAGTAAGCATTCAAGAATCTCAGAAGATAACAAGATGGGTGATCAAGATGGAGGATGCTGAAGAAAGAAGCTCAAGGAGGCCTGAAGGCATTGGCAGACAACAATACTCCAAAGAACTGATGGAAGACTAATTGAGATGGTTGAAATAATAATGCAATACAGAAGTGCTCACAAGTAAAAGAAAATTGAAAGAAAGTTACCTGGCCAACCAGATAGAAGACATTCATATTTGTGCACATTCCAAAGAAAGGTGATCCACAAAATTAATAACTTATTGAAGACTATCATTAATATCACTTTCAAGTAAAATTTTTCTTAAGCTAATTTAAAAGGTTTTAGAGCAGTACACTGACAGGGACAATCAGAAATTCAAGTCAGATCCAGAAGAGGACATAGAGTGGGGACTATCATTATTGATGTCCAATGACTCTTGGCTGAAAGCTGAGAATACCAGAAAAGAAAATAACCAAAGGGGAAAAAAAGAAAAAAAAACCTGAAGAAAAAGCAAATAGTTGAAAGCAAAGAAGCTATGAAACACTTACTGATGAAGATCAAGACTACCGATTTCAGTATCGATTATACCTGAACTTCAAGAAACAAAAATCCCCACCACTGGATTAATAAGTAATACCATGATAAACGAAGAAAGCATTGAAATTGTCCAAGATTTCGTTTTACTTGTATCCACAATACCAATTGGAACAAAACTTAAAAATCCAGCTATAGATCACATTGAAAAAATCTGCTGCAAAACATCCTTAAATAGTTAAAACAAAAAATGTAACCTTGAGGACAAAGGTGTGCGTGACCCAAGTCACTCAGGGTATTTTCAGTGACCTAATAATGAGCTCTGGTAGTGTAGTGGTTACGAATTGGGCTGTGAACCTCAAGGTCAGCAGTTCAAAACTACCAGTTGTTCCATAGGAGAAAGATGGTGCTTTCTGCTCCCATAAAGATATATAGCCTCAGAAACCCTGTACAGGGTCGCTTTGAGTTGGAACTGACTCCACAGCACATAAAAACAACAACAATTGGTATGCAAAATGTCACTTTAGTCTTCAAAGTAATATCTTTGATTTTTATCAGTTTAAATTGATCTTTTGCAGCAGAGTTACCCAATGCAATACGTTGATTTTCTGATTGCTGCTTCCATGGAAATTGATTATGAATTCAAATACAATGAAATCATTGACAATTTAAATCTATTCTTCTTTAATCATGCTGTTACTTACTCGTCCAGTTGTGAGTTTTTTTTTTTTTTTTTTTTATGTTAAAGTGTATTACATAATGAAGGTTGTAGTCTTAGATCTTCATAAGTAAATTTTTAAGTCCTCTTCACTTTCAGCCAGCATGATTGTGTCATCTGCATACTTAAGCTTGCTAATCAGTCCTCCTCCAATCTTGCTGTATGTTCTTCTTCATATAGTACAGCCCTTTGAAAAAATCACTTGGCATACAGATTGAACCTGGCATACAGATATAACCGTGAAGTATAATCCAATTGTTCTGTTCAACGACTGCTTCTTGGTTTATGTACAAGTTCTGTGTGAAACTAAGTGTTCTGAATTCCCATTCTTTGCAATGTTATCCATAAATTGTCATGATCCACCTAGTCAGATGCCTTTGTATAGTCAATGAAGCATGGGTAAACACCTTTCTGAATCCAGTTTGGATTTGTGGCAGCTTTTTAAAAAATCTTCAGCAAAATTAAAGTTGTGTGTGATACTAATGGTATTATTTGATAATATTCAATTATGTGAGATCACCTTTCTTTTGAATGTGTATTATCTGATCTGTTCTGGTAGGTGGGCGAGGTAGCTGTCTTCCGAATTTCTTGGTATATATTAGTTAGTGCCGCCAGTGTTGCATCCATTTTTCAAACATCTCAACTGATGTTCTGTCAACTCTTGTTATCTTGTTTTTAATTATTGCCTTCAGGGCAGCTTGAACTTCTTCCTTCAAAACAATTGGATCTTGATCATGTGCTACCTCTTGAAATGGTTGAACACTGACCAGTTCTTTTTTGTACAGTGACTCTGTGTATTCTTCCCATCTTCCCATCTTCTTTTGTGCTTCGCTCAGTGTTCAATATTTTGCCCTTTTAGAAGAAATTTTCAATATTACAAATTGAGGCTTGAATTTTCTTTTTCAGTTCTTTCAGCTTCAGAAGTGCTGAGCATATTATACTCTTCTGGTTTTCTAACTAAGGTTCTTTGGCAGATTTCATTATAAAACTTGAGTTTGTCTTCTCAAACAGTCCTTCAAAACTTTCTGTTTAGTCCTATCACTTTATTTCTTCCTTTTACTTTAGCTGTTCTATGATCAAAAACAAACTTGTGAGTCTTTTCTAACACCCATTTCAGTCTTTTATTTATTTTTTCTTGTTATTTGTAATGACCTTTTGATTTCTGCACGATGTCATCCCACAACTAATCTGATCTTTAGTCACTGGGTCACGTTAACTTGTCCAATGTATCAAATCTATTCTTGAGATGGTCTCTAACTTCAGGTGGCATATGTACCTGAATTTATTGGTTCATTTATTTATTTGCTTTCATGGATTTATTTTTATTTTCTCCAGCTACGACTTGAATTTGCATCTGAGCAATTGATGCTTTGTTTCACAATAGGTCCCTAGACTAGTTTTAATTGATGAGATGGAGTTTCCCCACTGTCGCTTCCACAGTTCTAGTAGATTTGGTTCCTTTGTATTTTATCTGGAGAGGTCCATGTGTATAGTATCTATTTATGTTATTGAGAACTATATTTGCAATTCATATGTTTTTGGTCTTGCAAATTTATATCTTGTGGTCTCTGGAGTCATATATAGCTCCAAGGCTATATTTTCCACATGGTAATTCTTTAGAGTCCTGGTGTGGATAAGCACTGATCTGCTAACTGAAAGGTTAGTGATTGAAACAAACAAGCTGCTCCTCAAAAACCATAAACAGGAGGCCTGTGAGTCAGAATCAACTAAATGACACTTAAAAACTATCCTTTGTTGTTTCCAACTTTGCATTCCAATTACCGGTAACTATCAATGCTTGGTGTAGCTCTGTGGGCTGATGCATCAGACTGCAAAGTCATTTGAACTTCAAGGTCAGTAGTTCAAGCTCACCAGCTGCTCCTTGGAAACCCTAACAGTGTTGCTATGGGTCAGAATAGATTCGATGGCACTTAACAAAAACAACAACATCAATGTCTTGAGTCCAGGTGGTGCTGTAGGCTAATGCACCAGATTGCAAAGCCATTTGAACTACAAGGTTGGTGGTTAAAGCTCACCAGCTGCTCCTCAGAAACCCTATAAAGGGTCACAATGGGTCAGAACCAACTCAATAGCACTCAACAACAGCAACAACATCAATTAATTTTGATTGAATATTTATTCAATTTCAGACTGTAGACATTGTAAAAATCTTCAATTTCCTCATCTTTGAATTAATAGTAGGTGGGTAAATGTGAAAATAGTCATTTATTGGTCTCTATGTATGAGAAAGATATTATACTATCACTGACAGCATTATTAAAGATAATGTTTTTGGGTTTTTTTAAAGTTTTTATTGTGACTTGAGTAATTAGTTTACATGGAGGAACATCAGTTTTATGTTCATCATTTTCATTGTTTCATTGCAATGATTACAATTTCCTCTGTGCATCATCATTAAACAGTATTTGCTTCTATTCCCCCTGTTTTGTTTGTTTGTTTTTTGGAGGGGAGATGTACACAAAAACACTCAGGAATATATAATCATTTAAACATATGATGTTTATTTTAATGGTACATACAAGATCATTCCTCTTCAGTTTGTCATTTCCAACTTAGTAGATCATGTGATGGTCTAATTCAAAATGGGCAATGTCAACCCATTTTAGATCACTTTTTAAAATACATCTTTATGCATTTAATTTTGCTTTGTACATTCTTCATTATGATTAATAATGTATGCTTACATCTGTTTCTTATTTTAAGTTGTTAGACATCAGCAAATGAAGACCCTGAAAACTTTTATTTATCCATATTACTAAGGTTGAATCTACTGTGAGGATGCAGCTCATCTCCAGTCATATTTTGAGTGCCTTTCAACTTGAGGAGTTTATCTTTTGGCATCACGTTAGAAAATATTCTGCTACTCCTGGTGCGGTGCTATAGGATCAGCACTGGACTGTGAATCGCAAGGTTGGTAGTTCAAACCCATCAGCTGCTTCTCAGAAACCCTATACAGGGTCACTATGAGTCAGAAGTGACTCAATGACACTTAACAACACTAACAATAAGAAGGAAAAACATTAGATAGTTAAGTGGACATACATTTTGTTGTTGGAGATTATTTTGTGATGACAACTGAAAACATGGATTTAGAGAAGATTGCTTCAGAATGAGATTTTACTGAAATATCTGACTAGACAAAGTTCTATGATATAAAGAACTGCAGGACATAATAAACAACCAGATAGAGAACACTGTAATTGCACAATATCTGGGATGAATGAAACTCATTGTGTGATTATTGAAATTAAAGGGTGTTTCATTTAAAAAGAAATGGACAATAGGAATCAAGTTAGATGAACAATGGGAAGTGAGAAGTGGATTTAGCCCTAGTGGTCCTGGATTTAACTCTGGGTAAGCACTGGACTTCTAACTCTAAGATATGCAGCCACTCTTCAGGAAAAAGATGCTCCTGTGAAAGATTTACAACCTCAAAAACACTATATAAAGTCACTATGAGTCAGAATTAATTCAATGGCAGCGAGTTTGGTTTTTGGTGGCATGGATTTATCACTGACCTAAGTGACTTATTTATTTATTTATTTTTCTTCTTCTTTTTATTTGAATGATGGGAATGGAAGCCAGATTAGGATAAGTTAAGGGTAAATAGGAAGTAAATCACAGTCAGTTTGATCCACAATGCATATTTGTGTACATTTGCCATTTCACGTCACTTTATGCACATACCTTTTAGTGTTATATTTCAAGTCTTATCATTATCTAGGTTTATTTTCTCATAACTTTGAAAACAATTCTATTAATGACTAGTGTCTTATTTTCATATTGCAGCTAAAGGCTTATCAATTATTATTTTAAAATTAAAATACTTGAAAAAGCAAGATCACTTGGAAAACCAAAGAAATACAACTGAACTTTTGTGATTAAGGTAAAGGTCTTTACTGTAATTAATATCTTAGTATTCAATCTTCTCACACATATTTTCTTTATAACTTTTAATACCTAAACAAAAGAATTTTTTTTTTTTTCACCCAGGGAACAGAGTTATAAACTTAAATAGGAAAATAACTTCAATGAAAATAATGTTTTAAACACTTAAATACTAAATAAATGTTACTTTTACACGTAGAGATTTTAGGACAGGCTTAAAAAACACATGCACTTTTATCTGATTTTGATAAAGCATGACTTATCAGAAAATAGTTACCAGTTGGGTTATCAGCTCCAGACAGAGATATCAAAGCACAGTATATATTAATGTAGTTAAGCACTATATTAATGATAAATGTAAAAGAATGATGCTTGTAATGGTGTATGTGGTGATGTAGGATCAGCACCGGACTGTGAACCACAAAGATGGCAGTTCATACCCACCAGCTGCTCCACAGAAACCTTATACAAGGTTGTTCCCAGTCCAAATTGACTCAATGGCATGGAACAACAACAAAATTTTAATTTTCTTGCCAGTGTCCTTACTTCAGGTAGCAGTCCTTTACTTTAGCCTCTGCCCCTTGCTCTCTTCATTAAAATAAGTCTAGATGCTCCATATCTACCCAGACCTTCATCAATGACCTTTAGCACCATTCTTACATTTGTTTGTGTCTCTATGTATGTTCATTTGTGCTTAATAACTGACCTCCTATCACTTGTTGTTGTTAAGTGCCATCGAGTCGGTTCCAACCCATAGGGACCCTGAAGGGTTTCTGAGGCTGTAAATCTTTACGGGAGTAGAAAGCCTAATCTTTCTCCCACGGAGCAGCTGGTAGTTTTGAACTGCTGACCTTGCGGTTCACAGCCCAATTCATAACCACTACGCTGCAGGTAAGCAATTAGAAAGAATGTATCATAGTTTCTGGGTAAACCGCAATGATATTTGTTTAAAAAGTTGTTCAGCGTTGAACTCAGTTTACCTGAAGGATCCCATAGTCTTGTCTCTGCCCCCTTCATTCTCCAATCATCAGCTCACTTTTACTCTCAAAAGAGTTCTGTTTATATGATAGTATATATGATCACATTATAGAGACCAAATCTCCATTATACTTGGAAAAATTATGGAATGTTTCTTGTTTGTATTGGCATTCATTTTTTTTGAAGATTTTTTTGTTTGTTTGTGTGGCCTTTTTGTTTGATTGTGTGTTTGTTTACTGCCAGCCTATGTCCTTTTGGGGCACATCTAATTGTAAGGAAGCGTGATGTTCTTCATATTTGATGAGTTCATTTGGTTCACTCTAAAATGATATATCTCCTGCGTCTAGTGATGGCACTGGATAATTCTCTTGTCATTTTGTACGAGTCACAATTAAAGATAAACTACAACACCATCTGAAGTACTGTTGAAATTTAGGTTTTTTTTTCAGCTAAAAGATTTCTAAATTACATTTAAAATATATATATTTTTGTCTTTGTTGCATAATTAATGCAAAATTACATAATTATTTTATCAAACAGTTGTGACGAAATGTGGCCTTTAAGCAAGCTTTCTGTGCTCTGAGAGTTTTGTGTACCTGATTAATTTGGCACAAATTTTTCTTAAAGGAAGGGATTATCTATGAGATTATTTCTTAATATTAGTAAAGTGTGTAATTGAGTATACATTTTTAAATTACGGGTTACAAAAATGTCACAAGTCCTCCATCCTTATCTGTTCCACACAGTTTACAACGTTGCTTGAAAACTGTTCCCATCATGAATTGAAATATTTGTCCCATTTTGGATTTGGGCTAAGCCTGTGATTGCTCTGTATTAGTGTGGCAGTAGTAATGATCCAGATTCAAGCTTGGACTTCATGGGACCCTCCTCACTTGTGCTTGATTTCTTGGGCCTCTGCTTAGCTACATGAGAACAGCAGTTAAGGCAGCAGATTGGAGAGATACACAACTAAGTCATATCCATCACCTCAGCTGACAGCCCAATAAAGGAGGTCATTCTAGAGAAGCTAACTCCCAGCTGACTTAATAGCTGATAAAAAAATATAGGCATATGGCCAGTCTACTGTTTATATAGATTCTGCATCTGTGGATTCAACCAACCACAGGTAATAAAAGGGAAAAGAAAAAGCCATTCAGGGTCAAAATAACCACTCAAAGGCTAAGAAGAAGCACAAGGTGCTATTTACATAGAATATATGTTGTATTAGGTATTGTAAGTAATCTAGAAGAGATGATTTAAAGTATACAGGAGTATGTGCATGGGTTATATGCAAATACAACACCATTTTATATAAGGGACTTGAGCATGCAGAGGTACTAATCCCCAAGAACATTTATTCAATTTTGTATTTTTTGTGTTTTATAGTTTCCTTCACCCAATTTTCATTATAGCCAATGGATTTGCCAGTTAAAAATCAATCAAGTATGTTTCCAAGTATGCACTCACATAGACACAGCCATAATTCAAAAGTATATCATCTCTCACTTGAATTAATAACTTTGTCTCAAATATTCTTCCTATCTAATCAATTGTAACAGTTGTTCTTTTTATGAACACACATCTAGTCATTTGCTTCAATGTTTGAAAAAGATTCTATATAAAATTAAAATGCATATAGCCTTTCAACTAATAAGGATTTTCCTACAATTTTTATGCTGAATTCACAAAGTTCTCCAATATGATAAAATAATTAATTGCAGTATTATTTATTGATTTTTTTTTCAAAAGAGGTTGGTACTGAACTTATGAACCATTTAAAAAATCATGTTTCTCTTTTTCCATATTAAAAACACATAGCAACCATAGTTACATATTATATCATATAAGACAAAACTAGTTTTTTGGTGTTTGTTGTCTAGAGATTAAAGTTCACACATCTAGCATACCAAGTATCAACTCACTCATTCAACCCTGTGCCCCTTACTCAAGTTGTCCCTAGTGCCTGAAAGAATCCTTCCTAGTTTCCACTAGAAAGCATTCAATTCATCATAGGAAGCTTAGTTTAAAGGACACTATCTCACTGAGACTTGGCCTGATAATTCAGACAGAACTAACTCCCCATCTATGTGCTCATAGTACTTTATATTTACTGTTAATATGATGCTTAACCAAAAGTAGTTTAGATATAGACAGGATTGTCCTACTTAATTGATTGTGAGCTCTGTGAAGGCAAAGTAGTTTCCTATTAATATCTTCAAAAATTATGGAGGGGGTTGTAATTATTGCAATGAAACAAAATACAATGGGATGAATGTAAAGAAAAAAGAGCAAGAGCAAGGAAGCCAAATTAAAGGAGAAAAACATAAAAAAAAAAAAAAGCAAAATCCCTGAAAGTAGTTAAAAGTAACACTCTATGTGCTAAATAACAATTTTGTGTTTAACTCTTTTATGGATTAAATGTGTCTACTAAAATATGTGTTGATGTCCTGGTGTGGCCTTGTAGGATAAGTAATGAGCAACTAACCACAGGATCAGCAGCTTAAACCTACCAGCCATTCCTTGGAAACCCTATACAGGCTCACTATAAGTCAGAAAAGACTCCACAGCACTTAACAAAAACAACAACATATGTGTTGGAAACCTAAAACTTCTGGCTGTGTAATTCTGTTTGGAAAAAAAGCTTTCTTTGTTGTAGTAATTAGATGATGTCTGAGTAGGGTGGACTCTAAATCTAATAACTTCTAAATTAATAAAAAGAGCAGATTAGACACATATGTGGGTGTCATGTAAGGACCCTTTCAAATCCAAGGAAGACAGAGTGAGTAAACAAGAAATACCCATGCTCTGGTAGTGTAGTGGTTACGAGTTGTACTGTCAACCTCAATGTCAGCAATTTGAAACTACCAGCAGTTCCACAGGAGAAAGATGATTCTGTTCTTATAAAGATTTACAGCTTCAGAAACCCTGTCCAGGGTTGCTCTGAGTCGGAACTGACTCCACGGAACACCACCACCATTACCGCTGTCAAGGAAGGAATCAGCAGAGTTAAAATGTTGATTTGCATTTCCAGTTTACAGAATTATGAGAAATTAAATGTATATATTTTGTAAACACTACAAATACTTGTAATGTTTATATTGTTGTTGTCAGTCTAGTTTGACATACACAGGGCAGGGATTTGTCTCTCTTGCTGATTCTGCAATACTGGTACATTCTTTCCAGGCAATGGAAAGAAAATACCTATGATGCTATAGACATGCCCGTGAAAGCTGTAATGATATTGACAGTAAATAAAATACAATAAATTGACAGTAAGTAAAATACATAGTCCTGAGTACCTCAAAGGACACCTGTTAGTAGAGAGAAATGAATGATCACATTGATTCTGCTGTTTCCCTCTGCTCCCTCGCCAACACATTGATCTACACTAATCTAGAACTCTTATCAGACATTTGAGTATACTTTAGTATAGACTACGAATGCAAAAACTAAAAAGTGTAAAACGAAGGCTGAACAATTGAATTTACCGTTGTCTATTTGTGGTATATATTTTTTTTGTGTGTGTGTGTGTTTGTTTGTTTGTTTGTTTTGTGGTGCTGATTATTTCTGTGTTCTATATACTTTTCTAGACTGAGTTCATTTTGATTACGGATTTTCCTTTTATATGTTTTACTGCTATTGATTTTGTGTTTACTGTTTATAATTTTCTTCCCTTTTACCTTGTTGATAAGGTTTATCAATTTTCTTTGTAGTTACTCTGAAATTAACTTTTATCTTCCTAAATTTAAAAGTCTGTTGTTTCTTGATATCACTGTAACTTCGTTACCATATAGAATCTCTTTGACTGCACCATTCATTCACTCCTTTTGTTCTGAAGTAGTCATTGTTTACGGATTGTCCCCTCTGGTTCTCTATGTTTAATGTTGCCATTTTATTTTACTTTTCTAAATTCTTTGTTTGGGTTGATTTCTGGGTGACGTCATGTATCTTAACCTTGGGTTGTTCTCTGTTGCTGCTTCTCTTTCAAAAGGAATCTTGTTAATATTGCTGGTAAGGTTGGTTTAGTTTATACAAAACCCTTTCATTTCTGTTTATCCCCAAATGTGCTAACTTCCCCATCATATTTGGGGACAATTTTGCTAGATATATAATTCTTACTCAGAATTTTTTCTTCTTGTATGTATTCATGTATGTCATTGCATCGTCTTCTTGCCTTTATGACTTTTGCTAAGAAATCAAAGATTAGATTTTTAAAATTTATTTTATAGATAACATTTCACTTTCTCTGAGTTGATTTTGGGATTCCATCTTTGATTTGAGTTTTGGAAAACTTGCTTATGAGATTTGTTGGTGATTTTCTTTAGGGTCTATCCTATTTAGGGGTCTATTAAGCTTCTTGGATAAGTATCTTCTAGTATTTCAATTAATAGTAGGGAAGTTTTCTGCCAACAAATCTTCGAAAATGTTATAAGTGCTTTGTCTTGTCTCTTACTCTAGAATTCTGGTCACACATAAATTATTACTTTTGAAGGTATTCCACATAACTCAGCCTTTCTTTGTTTTCATTCTTCTTCTTCTTCTTGTTCCTGTAACCAGATTCTTATTTTAAGATCTATCTTATATTTTGGTGATTCTGACTCCCAATGACTCAATTACACTCCTTTGTCCTTCTGATATGTTATCTATTCTTGAATTTTAGGGCTAATCTGGAATTCTAGTTGCTCCATCCTGACAATATGTCCAAAGTGTGAGAGATGAAGTTTGGCCATCTTGGCCTCTAAGGAGCACTCTGGCTGCATTTCTTTCAAAACAGATCTATTGGTTCTTTTGGCAGCCCATGGCACCATAATTCAAAGGCATCAATTATTTTAAGGTCTTCCTTATTCACGAGTAGAGCTGGTGAGCCAGTGCTTATATAAGAAAAAGGAGAAACGTCTCCTATACGGACCAAATAACAGATCTTCTATAGTACCTGATGGATGCTGTCAATGTTATTTTTTCCTATTACCCTCAGTGACCATATCATTTGGGATGGTAGGAAGACTCATTAAAAACTTGCAATATGAAGATAACACAACAATACATGCTGGAAACAAAAGAACTTGAAATATTTACTAAAGAAGATCAAAGACCACAGGCTTCAGAATGGATTGCACCTCACTAAAAAGACAGTGATAATCCTCACAAATGAACCAACAAAACAACTGAAATTTTCATTGACTTCATTTTACTTGTGTTTTACTATCAGTATTCATGGAAGTGGAAATCAAGAAATCCAACCAACTATTAACTACTGTAAAAGACCATTTTAACGTATTAAAGGGCAAAAATATCAGTTTAAGGACTAAGGTGTACTTGACCCAAGCCATGATATTTTCAATCACTTCATATGCATATGAAAGTTGGACAACGAATACAAAAGACCATAGAAGAATCACTGTATTCAAGTTACGGTATTGAAGGTTATTGAAAGTATCATGGACTGCCAGAAGAACAAACAAATCTGTCTTGAAAGAATTATAGCTAGAATGCGCCTTAAAAGTGAGAAAATTAAGGATTCCTCTCATGTATTTTGGACATGTTATCAGGAGGAAGGAATTTCTGAAAAGGGATATTATGACTAGTATAGTTAGAGAATCAGTGGAAAAAAGAAAGACCCCCAACAAGATAGTTTGAACCACTGGCTACAATAATGGGCTGAATCATAACAATTGCGAGAATGGCATAGGACCAGGCAGTGCTTCATGCTGTTGTCCAACTCGACAGTCCTGTAAAAACAATGATACACTGGTAGACTAGACATGCAGACTTATTGGGCTTTGCAGGGAGAGTGGGAGCATACCTACAAATATATAAAAGTTTAACAAAGGATATGTATACATGGTACATACCTTTGCTGCAAACATAACCATGAATGTGGTAAAACATAGAGGGGACAAAATTATTAAAATATATTAAGCATTACCATTTAAAATTTTTTAATTACTGCTATTTTTTACATACATTATTAATTGCAGCAATATATATATATATACAACAAAACATTTGTCATTTCAATCATTTTTACATGTGCAACCCATCCACACCAACTAAAATTAATTACTGTTATTTTTGTAGACACAAGCACAAAAACTTGAATATTTTGGTATCTTTTCTTTTCATATATGCTTGGAATAAGTTCTGTCGTAAATTTGTTAAATAGATGAGAAAATAATGATTTGTACTTTTTACTTTATTGTTTATGAAACAAAGAATTCTACATGAGAAATACTCTTTCTTAGTTCTCATACATTTTGAGTTTGATTTGAAAGAATCTGATGGTACATGAAACCACATAGAGAACTATGTTTTCTACTAGGCTTTTAATACTTAATAGATGCAAAGGATTTTGCTGTGGAATGAACCTTTCCATCGAGTGCAGTGAAGTCCTTCTTTGAAGCTTGGCAATGCATATTATTATCTTTGTTGGGACTTTTAAGATAATGAAATACTGAACCATATCACATATCACTTCCTTGTTGAGTTTTTTTTTTTTTTTTTTTTTTTTCTAGATCTGTAGCTGTAATGCAGTATTATAAACTTGTTCATCATAACTTCTGGAAAACTAATAATATAGCTTATTATTGGGTATATATACACTGAAATGATTCTCAATGTATGAGGAAAAAAAAAAAAAGAGAGATAAGATGATATCATGATTGGAAACAATGGAAACACCTTGCTAAAAGATTTGTCCATGCACTAGAGCACTGTCAGTTTTCATAGATTGCTTTTCCTTACTGCTTTCACTACTTCATGTATTAAATGATTCAAAGATGATCATCACTTACTCAAGTGCTCTGGGGGACCAAACAGAAGTAACTGAGAGAAAAGGGTCATATGTGAAATACTGGGGATGGAGGTTCTGTGGAGAAATAATAAGTATATGTCATGCTTGACAAAGTTAGCTCCTACTTAGCTGCAAGTTAGTGTAGGAAGGCAGACTCAGTATTGCTGTTCTTCAAATTCATCAAAAGTAACTGTACATTTTTATTTGCATCCATAGTAGAGTAGAACTGTGCTCTATATGGACTTTAACCACAGATTTTTCACAAACTAATCACCAGGCCATTCTTCCTAGGTACTTCTGTGAAAACAAACCTCACAATATTTCAGTTTCAGTCTATTGAGTTAACTATTTGTATCACCCAGAGAAATTTACTTTTATGTGAAATCTGTTAATTTTTAAATGTTGACATCTCAGTTGGTTATTTGAACACTATGCAAACAACACAAATAATCAACCTCCAATGTTGGGCTTATAAAATATAAATTGGCACCCAATGGGGAAAATAATCTCCAGAAACAGTTGTAAAATGCATTAAATACATATGTATTGAGCATGATTCTCAACTTTTTTCATGATTCAGAAACATGCTAGGGCTTCTAGAACTTGTAAGAAATCATGTAAGGGATGTAGAAAGAGCCAGTTAATTAATGCCCCAAATCATTTGATCAAATACTTGTTGTTGTTGTCAGGTGCCATCGAGTCGGAACCGACTCATAGCGACCCCATGCACAGCAGAA
>NW_006408540.1:11236928-11239944 GCF_000296735.1 Chrysochloris asiatica
ATCTAAAGCCTTTGCGTAGTCAATAAAGCACAGGTAAACATCCTTCTGATATTCTCTGCTTTCAGCCAAGATCCATCGGACATCAGCAATGATATCTCTTGTTCCACGGCCTCTTCTGAATCCAATGATCAAATACTAGTTCCTTCTTTTATAAACATTTTTATTCATTTAGTTGCACACTTAAATAATATCTTTATTTTCATGATTTTCTTTCTAGGGTTTTCATGTCATTTATGCCATAGTCAAAATTACACTATCAGTGCAACTTTGAATATTTTAACCTGAACCAGCAACATATTGTTCTGTGTTTGATATTTTGCTTTCAGAGGAAACGCTCTTAAGTAACAAGTCAATATCAAGTACTATAATCCAGTAACTAGTCTAGAGGCCAGTTGGTGGTATTCCTAAGTGCCATTGAGTCATTTCTGATTCATGATAACCCTAGTATAAGTTTTCTGATAAGTAGATGGTGGAATTGAACCACCGACCTTGTGGTTAGCAGTCCAATGCTTACCCTACAGTGCTACAGGAGAAGTCCAGAGGCAAGTTTGGGACTTCTTGCATGCCTCCCCAAACTTCCAAATAGCTGCTTCACTCTCAACTTTAGCTCATAGTGATGAGGTCAGTGTTCATCAGCTTGAGAGCTCACATGTCTCCCTAAACTTCAGACCAGCCAGCCCATCCTCATCTCTCATTCATCTCAAGTCAACGGGTATCTATGGAACATTGCCAAATTCAGCCCGTGTTTCCATTGCTGCATTTCCCCCATATCCATTCACAAGTAGACCAGGGTGATTACCAGCAAGCATACAAGAATGCTTGTGTGTCTCCTTTGCGTTTTAGTATCAGAAGGGGTTTATCCCAATCAGTTGACTTTTCTTTGTTTCCTGGCTCCAATGCAAGCAGCTTGCTTGAGATACAAACAGCCAAACAATCTCTCTCTCTTATTTATTGTTTTATTTTTTTTTTTTCCCCTTTGGTCTTTTCTTTCAAGAAATAACTTTGGTTCTGCTAGCTGTTCTGGATTGGTCTGTATGTCAGTACGAAGTATGAATATGGGAAAATAAGAAACTGTCAAAAATGAAATGGAATGCATAAACATCAATATCATTAGTGAGCTGAAATGGAAAGGTATTGGCCATTTTGAATCTGACAACCACATGGTTAGCTATGCCAGGAATGACAAATTGAAGAGGAATGGTGTTGCATTCATTGTCAAAAAGAACATATCGAAATCAGAAATAAGACACAATGCTGTCTGTGATAGAATAATATCCATGTGACTACAGGTAAGCCCAGTTAATATCACTATTATTAAAATTTATGCACCAACAACTAAAGCCAGTGAGGATGAAACAGAAGAATTTTACCAACTTCTTCAATCTGGAATTGATCAAACATGCAATCAAGATGTATTGATCATTACTGTTGATTGGAATGCAAAGGTTGGGAACAAAGAAGAAGGATCAGTAGTTGAAAATATGGCATTGGTGATAGAAATGATGCTGGAGATGGCATAATAGAATTCTGAAAAATCAATAATTTGTTCTTTTAAAATACCTTCTTTAGATAGCATAAGAGATGACTATACACATGGATTATACCAGATGAAAAACATAGAAATCAAATTGACTACATCTGTGAAAAGAGACGATGAAAAAGCTCCATATCATCAGTCAAAACAAGGCCAGGGGCAGACTGTGGAACAGACCACCAATTGCTCACATGCAAATTCAAACTGAAGCTGAAGATGATGAAAACAAGTCTACAAGAGCCAAAATATGACCTTGAATATATCCTATCTGAATTTAGAGATCATCTGATGAACAGATTGGATACATTAAACACTAAAGATTGAAGACCAGAGAGATATGGGATGACATCAAGAACATCATACATGAAGAAAGCAAAAGAAATCTGAGAAGACATAAGAAGGAAAAGATCAAAAGAGATGTTAGAAGAGACACTGAAACTTGCTTTCCAGTATAAAGATGCTAAAGCAAATGGAAGAAATGAGGAGGTACAAGAGCTGAACTGAAAATTTCAAAGGTGAGCTCGAGAAGACAAAGTCAAATATTACAACAAAATGTGCAAAATCTGGAGTCAGAAACTAAAAAGGAAGAACACACTCAGCATTTCTCAAGTTGGGGGAACTGAAGAAAAAAATCAAGCCTCGACTTTAGTTATTGAAAGATTCTCTGTGCAAATAATTGAATGATGCAGAAAGCATCAAAAGAAGATGGAAGGAATGCACACAGTCACTGTACCAAAAGAACACAGTTGATGTTCAACCATTTCAAGAGGTAGCATATGATCCAGTACCAATGATACTGAAGGAGGAAGTCCAAGGTGCATTGAAGAAATTAGCAAAGACCAAGGCACCAGGAATTGATGGAATAAAAATTGAAATCTCTCAAGGAAGTGAGGTAGCACAGGAGGCACTCAGTCATCTATGCCAAGAAATTTGGAAGACAACTATCTGGCCAAGTGATTGTAAGAGATCCATATTTGTGCCCATTTCAAAGAGAGGTGACCCAACAGAATGCAGAAATCTTCAGATAATACTTTGATATCCCACGTGAGTAAAATTTAACTAAAGGTAATAAGGAAACAGCTGAAAGCATATATTGACAGAGAACTTCCAGAGGTTCAAGACAGATTCAGAAGAGGCTGTGGCATGAAGTATATCATTGCTGATGTCCTATGGATCTTGGCTGAAAGTACAGACTATCAGAAAGATATTTACCTTGCTTTATTGACTACACAAAGGCTTTCGATTGTGTGAATCATGACAAGCTATAGACAACATTGCAAAGTATGAATATTCCAAAAAACTTAATTAAGCTCATGAGGAATTTATACCTGGACCAAGACACAGTTGTTTGAACAGAACATGGGAACATTGAATGGTTTAAAATTAAGAAAGGTGGGAGACAGGGTTGTATTCTTTTACCATACATATTCAAATTGTATCCTGAGCAAATAATCCGAGAAGCTGGATTCTGTGAAGAAAAAC
>NW_006408540.1:11240974-11242128 GCF_000296735.1 Chrysochloris asiatica
GGAATCGACTCCATGGCACATCACAACAACATACATATACATATATATATTGACACTGTGGGATAAAGCACTGGACTGCAAAGTCGGTTTGAATCATCAGGTGAGCAGTTTAAACTCACCAACTGCTCCTTGAAAACCCTATACAGGATTGCTATGAGTCAAACTGACTCCAAGGCCCTTAATGACAACATGATTATGTAGGTGTAGGTGTTTTTAAAAAGTTAAAACACTAAAAGTTAAATTTATTATTTCAGAGCCTTTCATATTAATATGCATGTTTATAATTTCCAGTGCATTATATTTTATTCTGTGAATGTGAATTGCTGTATGTTACCAGCTTTTTTGTCTAAATGACTCCATTTAGTATTTCTTGCAAACCCTGTCTGGTAGTACCAAAATGTCCAAGCATTTGTTTAACAGTGATATATTTATTTCTTCTTCACATGGAAAGAAAAGTTCAGGTGGATATTGAATTCTTGGGTTTTCTGGTTTGTTTCTCTTTTGTTTAATTTTTAATTCATTGCTTTGGCTCTGTATTCTACACACTTGTTCTCCATTGCTTCAGATGAGAGGAATCATATTGGTGATTTTCTATATATGATGATTTGCTGTTCTCTTGTTGCTTTTAATATTTACTTTGGTTTTGGGCTTTTAACATATTTACTATTTTTTATGTAGAGGTAATTCTTTTTTATTCTTTTCAGAATTCTTTTAGTTTCTTGAATGTTTACATTTATTTTTCATTAAATGTTGGATGTTTACAGTGATTATACCTCTTTTCTGTCCTTTTCACTCCCCCCTCTCATTTTGGCACTACCATTACATGTATCATGGTACCCCAATGCTATATTACACATCCCCAGATTCTGTTAATATTCCTTCAATCTTTTTCTGGTTTTCAGATTAGATTATTTCTAGTAATCTATCTTCAAAATCAGTGACTCTTTCTTCTACCATATTCAATATGCTGGTGAATACTTGTAGTCATTTTTTTCTTGAAAGTATTATATGTATTCTTCACCTCCATAATTTCCATTTGATTATTTAGCATATTCCCATTTCCATTTGATTATTTAGCATATTCCCATATCTTTAGAGAGAAGCTTTACTTGTTCATTGAACATTATCACATTTATTTTAAAAGAATATACACA
>NW_006408540.1:11243858-11245907 GCF_000296735.1 Chrysochloris asiatica
ACCCTGTAAATGTACTGCTGCAAACACTTTTTAATTATCTTCAGCAACATTTTACTTGCATGTGATAATAATGGGATTGTTAGATGACTTCCAAATTGTTTGTGTCATCTTAATTTAGGATATGCACAAATATGGATCTTGTCTAATCATTTGGGAGGTAACTGTGTTCCAAATTTCTTTGCATAGACAAGGGAGTACCTCCAGTACTACAACCACTCGTTGAAACATTTCAATTTACATTCCCTCAATTTCAAAATCGTTGCTTTTTCCAATGCCCTCAGTGCTGCTTCCACATTTTCCCTCAGTGCTATTGGTTTTGGATCCTATGCTACCTCTTGAAATGACTGAATATCAACCAATTCTTTTTTTAATAGAATGCTTCTGTGAATTCTTTCTATTTTCTTTTGAAGCGTCCTGAGACATTCAATATTTTACCCTTAGAATTCTTTAGTAAGGTAACACAAGGTTAGAATGTTTTCTTCAGTTCTGTCAGCTTGAGGAATATTGAGAGCATGTTCTTCCCTTTTGGATTTCTCACTCCAGATCTTTGCACATTAAATTATAATACTTTATTTTTTGTCTTTTCAAGCTGCGCTTTGGCATTTTCTGTTCAGTTCTTTTACTTCATCATTTTTTCCAATCACTTTAGCCTCTCTACTTTAAAGAACAAATTTCAGTGTCTTTTGGCATCCATTTTGATCTCTCTTTTTTTTTTTTTTTCTGTCCTTTAAATGACCTTTTGATTTCTTCATATCTAATGTTGTTGTTGTCATCCCACATGTCTTTTGGTCTTTGGTCATTAGTGTCTAATGCATCAGATCTGTTCTGTGAATCTGTGACATGCTTAGGACCCCTCCATTTTCTACTGCACATGCATGCATCTTCAAAAATGATTCGTTTTTCCAATCACAGGCACAACTTTAGATTAATGGAAACAGTATCTCATTGCTTACCATCATTCAAGATGTCATTTAAACTGTCAATGTTGCTTTTGTTGTTGAAGATGCAGGCCATTTTATATTATGAATGTGCAGCTTCAAATATTCACAACCAGCTTTAGTCAAGCAGAACCTCTGCACTTACAATGCTTAGGTAGTTATGAGTAGGATGCAACTTTACAGACAAGAAGAAAACAGACTGCTACTGCTCTTAACTCAGGTCAACAGCATTGCAAGAATAAATACATTCCAGACGTTGGTATGCCTTTGTTTGAATTCCAGAATGCTGAAAATATCTGTTGTTTTTTGTTTGTTTGTTTGTTTGTTTGTTTTGTTGCAGATTTCATGGTTTGTTTTGTTTTTGGCTTGATTTGAATTTTGGAGAGTATTTTTCAGTCAGCTTCTTCATTTAGATATAGGTGAAGTTTATCTCTCCAAAGTTTTACTGATAGCTACACAACACAAATTAAAGCTTCACTAAAGGAAACACGAACCTGAGTCATGAAACTTACAAGAATATTAAATTAAATTAAAGTACACACTGAATCTAAACACACCTCAGGTGAAAATGGGTACTTATGAAACAAACACAAAAATCCTGCAGTCAACCAAAGAACTAGATATAGTTTGAATATGAATATGATCAGCAGTGTCAATAATGGGGAATTCTTAATAAGGAAATATGATTAGCATTTTTCAAAATGACCTTCAATGTTCTAAAATATTTTCTGTCTTCACATCAATAAAGCATAAAACTTCAAGGGTAAATTATTTATTTATTTATTTTGAGGTTTTTATTGTGGATTAAGTGAAAGTTTACAGAGCAAATCATCAGTTTTACATTCAACAAATCATACACCTTGTTTCATTACAATGATTATAATCTCAAGGGCTAGTTTTGCAGAGCAAATCCGTTAAGAATTTTTAGGGACTAATTGAAGAGTCATCCAAAGAGTATATATCACACAAAATCTTTAGTAATTCTGGAAAGAACAGAAAAAAAAAATCAGATTAATAAATTTGCACAAATTTGCACTATGTTGCTTTGTTTTTAAGTGCCATCAAGTCAATTCAGACTCAAAGTGACCCTGTATAGGGATTCTAAGGAGCA
>NW_006408540.1:11246807-11247322 GCF_000296735.1 Chrysochloris asiatica
AGCATTGCATAAAAATCAGCTAGTACCAAGAGCTCATCTTTCCATTCTTCTTTTAAGTAAGATCTAAACAAATGAAGGATTCCTGGTTTAGCTTTTAAGATAAGCACTAGACTGCCAGGTCAGTTTGAGCTGCAAACTCACCAGTTGCTCCTTGGAAAACCTATACAGGGTCGTTATGAGTAGGAACCAACTCAATGACACTTAACAACAACCTAATGGAAACAATATATGAAATGAATCTAACTGGTGACAAATCTTGGATTAACCAATACAAGCCAAAGAGCAAGATCCAATCTCCAATCCAAACTGACTTCTGCAAGGATCTGTGTTGGGTTTTAGTAAAATTCAAGGCAGAGAGGTAATCCCAGAAATTTAGTGGAACTGGGATAATCTTGATACATTTTCTCAAAAGACACAAGATAGTCATAGTAGCTTATTATGAAAAAAATTTTAAGAAAATTAAAATTACATTGATGTGGCAAAGGAAAGTCACATTGAGAATTTTTTTTTTTTTT
>NW_006408540.1:11249162-11254035 GCF_000296735.1 Chrysochloris asiatica
AAACATGTACAATCAGTATAATCTTCTTAAATTGCTCTTCTGTGGATTTTCTCCATCTTGCTTGTTAGCAGTAAAAGACATTTTTAGGTTTGTATAAACACATTCTTTACAACTACCTTATTAAGAAAATATTAGTATATAAACAGCACTGGGCATTTAATAAATAAGTCATAGGCCAGTAAGTTCAATTATGCAGTTGTGAAATCTACTGTGGAAGAGTTCTTGAAACCTTATGATTGGATGATCTGAAATGTTTCCAACATGTCTTCTACTACATTAAGGGAGTGTTTGGTTTCCTTCTTACTTCAACCTGCAAACTGATAAGCTCTGTTTATTTGACTAGCTGCCCAGCCAGCATATTTCAAGTTGTCCTTTTTTGCATTTGCATTTGCTTTCGGATTAGAAACAATATGACTTGTAGACATGTAAAGCCCAAACAAAGCTTTTATATTCCTGTTGCTTAGTTTCAATGACTGTGCAAAATACTTCCTTGAAAATTTGAGGTTTTCAAGTCCACCTTGTGTATCTTTAACTTCAGCATACTGCTGATGGTTTAAGGGGTTATGTGGATTAGTCACCATGAGTTTCTCTAAATAAAAGGTTGCTTATGCATAGTCATGTTCATTGATATAAAGTTCTGCAAGTTTATGCCAGGATTCTTGGTTTCTAACAAATTGTTCCAGATTCTCATTCAGCTCCTGAATGGCCTCCACGTTTTCCCTCTGGGCTTTTCAAATGGCAATCTAATGTTTTCTTGCAGCAGTATTACTTGGAACTTCTTGTAAAATTCAGTCATATAACTGTATAGCATCATCATATCTTTCCATGGCTTCAAATCTCATGCCAGTTAGTCATTTGACTCTGTGACTGCCAGGGAATTGTCTCCTGAATTTCTGAAGACAAAACAATGCCAAGTCATCCCGACCATAGTCTAGGGCTGCAATCATTACTTGTTCATATATGATCCAAACGTCATCTCGAAGCTTAGAAGCATATTCATTAATTAACTGTTCTCCAATTTCTACAATTTGCTCACTATTTCTGGAATTTTCTTCTCTCCATTTTCTCATTTTATCTTGCACTTCTTCCCAAGTGATATCGTAAATCTCAGAGACCTTAACCATCTTCACCACTTCCCTGCCTTTCAATCCCTTTTTTCATTTAGTGTGCACCTCCATGTTAACCCTATCTCATGGTACTATAATTATTTGTTCCATTTCCTTTCTGAAGGTAAAACTTGTTGGGGATTGTATTTATCTAAGTAATGTAGATTACTTTACTTGGTATTTTCAATAACCTCATATGCATGCAAAAGCTGGACAGTGAATAAGGAAGACAGTAGAAGAATTGATGCTCCTGAGTTATGGTATTGGAGGAGAATATTGAAAGTGTCATGGGGCTATCAAAAGAACAAACAGATCTGTGTTGGAAGAAGTGCAGTCAACGTGCTCCTTGGAGGCCAGGATGGCCAAACGTCATCTCATATTCTTTGGACATATTGTCAGGAAAGACCAGTCACTGGAGAAGGATATCATGTTTGGTAAGGTGGAGGGTCAGAGAAGAAGAGGAAGACCCCAGTGACATGGATTGTCAAAGTGGCAGCATCAATGGGCTCAAGCGTGGCAACAATTGTGAGGTTGGCCCAGGACCAATGTTTCCTTCTGTTGTTCATAGGGTCGCTTTGAGTGGGTACCAACTCAATGGCACCTAACAACAGCAACAACAAGTAATGTAGATATCAATATATTTTTGATGAATGTTGTTATTGTTGTTAAGTGTCTTCAAGGTGGTTCTGACTCATAGTAACTCTGCATAGTATTTCCAAGGAGTGACTGGTGAATTTGAACTGCCAACCTTGAAGTTCAAACTGACCTTGAGATCCAGTGCATTATCCTACAGAACCACACCAGGATTCCTTTTGCTGCAATCACCTTCTATTTGGATATTGCAAGGTTATGTAAGGTGATAAATGGCAATACATATTTCAACTTCTTAGCTAACCAAAAATAAATTCATCAAGTATCCATTTACACTTAGAATAACCAAGAACAATTATAGAAGTAGTATACATCTAAATGTTTGTTTGTTTTTAAAATAAAACAGTTGTCACTAAGATGATTTAGTTTTATTTGACCTCAGTCTCTCAAGATTGCTTCACACTAGTGAGGGTTTTATGAAGTAGAATTATTAGCTGGGTCAAAACTTAAAGAGAAACTTTCATTATTTCCTCTTAGATTCTCACTCAAGAAAAAGTTGTAAAAACATGTGATCCTCTATGGAATGTTAGAAAACTATAAATGATATGTGAGAATTAAAAAATATATATTTGTCTAGAAAACAACACACAGAGAGTGCAGCTGTCCTTGAACTGTTCTTTGTAAGACTAAATCGTGGCAACTATGTCCTTTAAACAATAGAGAGTCTAAACTTGTTTAAAAGGAAGGCCAAAAAAAAGAGAAAGAAAGGGAAGTAACTTTAGAACTTCAGAAGTTGGCTTTTGTTAACTTCTCGACAAGAATTCTATAACTTATTCAATGGGAATATCATACATCAGGTAAACTTGTTAATATTTCAAGCAAAACATTGATAGGAGGGATCATTCTGTTTCTATTGTTTTTAACCTATTCAAGTGTCAGGAGGGGAATCATCTAAGAAATGTTTTAAATTGTATTAGACTGAGACAACACTAGGCCTGCCCTACATATTGCGGCAAAATTGATATGTGAAAATTTTCTCTTTGTAGTATAAAAGGCATATATTTACACACATATATATATATATAAACCTTATTCTTAGTGACATAGTTTGAAAATATTCATATGTACATAGTCTGTCAATGCACTAACTCTTCACATGTATGTTATACAGTAAAGCACTAAATGTATCTGACCTTTAAAATAGATATAATTTCTAAGGAAGCAAAATAAATATAGACATTATACTATAATTACAAGAAAGGGAGAGAGATTTATGAATAGTTTATTTCTTGTTATGAGGTTCCTCAGTGTTTTATCTGTATGGATAAATGGAAGAGGACTTGAAAATCTGACTGATGAAGAACAAAGCCTTTCAGTATGGATTGCACCTCAATATGAAGCAAACAAAAATCTTCACAACTTTACCAATAAACAGAATCATGATTAACAGAAAAAGGATTGAAGTTGTCAAAGATTTATTTTTTGCTTCAATCTACAATCAACACTCATGGAAACAGCAATCAAGAACACAAACTATGTGTTGCATTAGGCAAATCTGTCTGCTGCAAAAGATCTCTTTTATATGTTCAAGAATAAAAATGTGAGTTTGACGATACAGGTGGGCCTGACCCAAGCCATGGTATTTTTAATTGCCTTCTATGTATGTGAAAAGTGGATAGTGAATAAGGAGAATCATAGAAGAATCAATGTATTTGAATTAAGGTGCTCTCCAAGAATATTAAAAGTACCATTGTTGTTGTTAAGTGCCGTGGAGTCATTTCTGACACATAGCAACCCTGTATTGGGTTTCTGAGGAATAGCTTGTGAGCTTGAAATGCCGACCTTTTGATTCAAACAGATTTTGAAATCCAGAGCATTAACCCACAGTGCCACACCAAGACTCCATAGGCTTCCAGAAAACCAAATTTGTCTTGGAAGACATGAAGCCAGAATGCTCCTCAGCAACTATGACATGCTATATCATACTTTGGACATATCAGGAGGGACCAGTCGCTGGAGAATGACATCATCTTTGGTAAAGTGGAGGGTTAGCAAAAAAGAGGTGACACCTAATGAGATGGATTGATACAGTTGCAGCAGCAATAGGCTCAAGGTTATTTTGAGGATGGCTGGATCAGGCAGCTTTTCTTTCTGTTGTGCATAGGGTCACTGTGAGTTGAAACTGACTCGACAGCAACAAGATGTATCATAATACTTTGGAAACATTTCAAACAAATGTGTATCATGTTTACAAAAGGAATTTGAAAGTCTTACAAATATATAAGAAAAGAGATCTATAGGTGTATATAAAATAGAGCTTAGAATTATAAGAGGCACATAACCTCTATAATTTCCAGTCCAATACTCCTTCATCTTTTGGCTAAATGAGTTTAGACATTTTAGCTTCTGTTTCTTCATCTATAATTTGAAGATAATAATACTGATAATAAAATAAAATAATAAATAAAAGTTAGTCATAGAATTATATGCAATAATATAAAATGTTACCATATTTCCTGGAATCAAATTATTATTTAAGAAATTTTAATTCTACTTCATAACCTGCCCACAGTTAATTTACAGGACCTTTCAGCTCCTGTTTTATTTTGAACTTGCCAGTTTCTGACATAATGACTCCTTCTCAAAGAAGACAAATTACTTAGTTATGCTATCTCAATTAAGCATTATTGATCTACTAGAAAGAAAAGTGACATATGTTTTCAGCTAGTTGGCTCACCTACAGAAAACTGAACAACAAAATTAATTGTTGTTGTTAGGTGCCTTTGAGTAAGTGCTGATTCATAGTGACCCAATGCACACCAGAATGAAACACTGCTCTGTCCTGCACCAGCCTCACAAATCATTGTTTCATTTGAACCCATTGCTGTTGCCATTATGCCATTGCATCTCTTTGGGGGTCTTCCTCTTTTTCTCTAACCTCTACTTTACCAAACATGATACCCTTCTCCAGGGACTGATCCCTCCTGATAATATGTCCAAACTATGAGAGATGGAGTCTGGCCTTCCTAGTTTCTAAAGATCATTCTGGCTGTACTTCCAACACAGATTTGTTTGTTCTTTTGGCAGTCCATGGTTGTTTTAATATTTTCCACCAATACCATAATTTATGTGCATCAGTTCTTCTATGGTCTTCCTTGTTCACTGTTCAACTTTCA
>NW_006408540.1:11254476-11256740 GCF_000296735.1 Chrysochloris asiatica
GTACAAATGGGAATGGCTACTACTTAAAAGTTTGGTGATTCAAATCCAGAAGTGCCTCGGAAGATAGGCATGGTGATCTGCTTCCAATAGTCACAACCTTGAAAAGCTTATGGAGAAATTCTACTCTACACACATGGGGTCACAATGAGTCAGAATGAACTTGACTGCAAATTACAAAAACAGCATGGGACAATTCATGTTCAACTAGGCAATGAAGACTTCATGATGAGTCCTCAAAAATTCATGAAATTGAGAAAAATATGATAAATAATCCACTTGTTTCAGACCCATGTGAAGTAAAACTATCAACCTTTCTGGACTCTGTCAGGAATTTATGAAAGGGACTTCAGAAAAGTAGTGACTATTTGGAAGATCTTAATTTGAAAAGTTGGAAAGACAAACGGCCCTTAAAAAGTAAAATATTGCTGATTAGTATTGACAATCCAACTCAAGAGACCCTGAATTTGAAGTGGCTGGAATCTCTATGATCATGTGATTTTTTTCCCCCAATAATGTTAAGCAACCCAGATGTAAAATGAGAAGTATTGAATTATTGCTTTGTTCCGGGGGGTGTGGGGGGGGGATAAAAATGACAAAGCCAAGTATAGTCAAGAGCAAGGTACAAAGCAATTGAGCAAGTAATGATAGAATAGTTGAATTGTAACATGAGTTTCATCTCAGGTAGAAAAGAAGTCAAAAAGAAGCTGATAGGTGGGGACAAAGAGAGGCAGGATTGAAAAACTCAGACTTCAGTGAAATCAAAGAGATTTACCCAGAATATGGATGGAAAGAGATGACACTGAAAGTTGCAATCAGAGGTTATACTTCAAGGTTTCAATTACAGAAGTGAAATAATTGGAGCTGTTGACAAACCCAGGGCTTCCCAAAAGCCATGACTGAGGATGAGAGGGTTAGATTGATAGGTTTCTGGTAGAGAAATATTGATGATAAAAGATTGGGTTGTTCACATTTATTCTGATGATTGAAACTCTTGGTGTAGAGAATAATGTCAGATAGGTGCGAACATCCATTATGAATAAGGGATGGAAGCTCAGTAGATGAAGTAAACGTAGAAATAGACAATGTTGTAGTCTGAGTTAATAAATCTCCAGAGGTTAGTGCTTATATGTGAGGATAGTGGAATAACCATCTGAAATTGAAAATTGGGTGCATGCAGAATTCTGATGTCATCTTTGACTCCTGTATTCTCTGTAGTGTAGGAGGATGAGAGAATCACATGTCTCCTTTAGGAGAGCTGTAGGGCAGATTTGTGTGCTGAGGCTGAGGGCCAGAGTCAATTTATATCAACTATGTTCAGAGCCGAGTCCTGGTGTGGTGCTGTGAGTTAATGTCTGCAAAGTCCATTTGAACCCTGCACTTAACAACAGCAACATTGTCCACAGAATTTTTTGTTCTGGGATTTAGCATTTAAGATATAGGTTTATGATGAAAGATGGAGTCTAGAAAACAGGTGAAAACATTTGGGAAAGAAAGAGTCAGTGTAAAGAATAATCAAATATCAAGAAGAAAAGAGAGATGATAGATTAGGATTTTTTATATTTAGCTGTGCTTAAAGTAAATTAAAATTAAAGGGTTTGATGAGCAGGTGCAGGTAGAAAACACAGGTGATAATAGAGAACCGAAGAAGTTAGCTATCTGGCAGTCATGATTCTCCAATCTGAAGTTCTTAATCTTCCTTCCCCATGCATGTGGCTGCAGTGGAACTAGGACAATTCTATGAATACAATGAACTAGAAGTAAACAATTGGTTCATGCCAGGTCAGCAACCATCTCTATGGAGAAATTTCAACTAAGAAGGGTGCCAGTCTATCTTGGTGGATGAAACTGCAAGTTTCCATGTCCAAGAACTGAAAGCAATGATGTGTCCTGTCATGCAGATCAGAGGAGGGAAGATCTGACTATTTTAAAAGAGAATCAACAATTTTACTTTTTGAAGAAGACTGGATCCAGAAAGGTTGAATGAATAAATATTAAAAAAAAAAAAAAAAGGATTTCAGAATTATTATGTGTCAATTTTATACATCATGATTTGTTGATGTTATTGTTAAGTGCTGCTCTGTTGTTTCCTACTCATAGTGACCCTGTATAGGGTTTTCAAGAAGCAGCTGATGGGTTTGAACTGTTGACCTTGTGGTTTGCAGTTCAGTGTTGATCCTATAGCGCTACACCAGGAGTCCATGCCATGGATTAATTTTAGATAATCATTTCCTTACTGCTTCCTTTTACCAGTATATCTTCATTCT
>NW_006408540.1:11260600-11263123 GCF_000296735.1 Chrysochloris asiatica
ATTCCGACCCATAGCGACCCTGTATAGGGTTTTTGAGGAGCAGCTGGTGAGCTTGAACCGCCGACCTTGCAGTTCAAACAATTTTGCAGTCTAGTGCATTAACCCGTAGTTCCTCACCAGAACTCCACCAGGTGTGGGAGGGAAGGGAAAATTATTTACTGGATACAGGACAGACACATGTTAACGTGGGTGATGGAGAAGGCAATATAGAACAGGAGGGAGGTTGGCACAGGAAAGATAAAGTTAGTGAAAGACACAGGGGAAAATGCAAGATTTAAAGTGAATAGAAGTCAATAGCATTAAGTGATGGCATATGGAAGGAATTGTAATTATTGTAATGATATGTGGGTCTGATTATCTATTCTGTAAACCTTCACTCAATACACAATAAAAAGAAAAAAAAGGGAACAAATCAAATGGCGTATTGTTGGGGCAAATCTGAGGTAAAACTCTAAAGTGTTAGAAAGCAAATATGTCACTTTCAGGATTAAGATGTACCTGACCCAAGCCATAGAATTTTCTCATATGCATGTGAAACCTGCACAATGAGTAAGAAAAACTAAATAAGAATTTGTGATGTTGACAAAGATGTTTAAATATACCATGAGCTATCAGAAGAATGAACAAATCTGTATTGGAAGAAGTAAATCCACATGCTTATTCTCAATGCACTTTGGATGTGTTACCAATCCCTGGGCAAGGACATCAAGCCTGTTAAAGTAGAGGGTTAGTGAAGAATGGATTTAACCATAGGGTGAAAGAATGGTGCAGAATTAGACAATGCTTCATTCCGTGTTTCATCCAGTGTTGCACTGAGTTAGAACTGACTTGAAAGCATCTAGCAAGAACAACTTTACTTGGTAATTTCCTAAAGCTACTGCAATGCAATCAAAAAAGAAAGTTAAAGGAAATAATGGTTTAATGTCTAGTTGCACCATTTCTTTACTTAATTGTCTAAAACATTTTATTTTACAATGCATACCATTTAAAAAAAAATTATTTTACAAATATCTAAGGAAGACTCACTAAATCCGACCACAATACCTTAGTCTTCAGTGCTTCATTTGACAAATGGTTAGATTTATAAGCTACACAGAAAATAGCTATTGACCCCTAGAAAAGGTGCCTGAATAAAATTCTAGTAGTAAAGCTAAGAAATAAATAATGTCCCTGGTAGATGTTAGATGTTTATCTTTAAATTGCCCTCGTACGAGAATATTATAAGGGACATCATTACTGGGAAGACCCTTTACCCCTGAAGAGCTATAGCCCCATTTAGCTTTTCAAGTCTTTCTGACTTAGGTTTTTGCATTGTTTTGTTTTGTTTTAATGTTGCTAGGACCATCAGTCCAGTGATACCATGCTTCCCATTTTGCTTCCAGCTGAGCTGTTTATTCTTAACCAATGCATTCTTAACCAGTCCAATTCATCAAAAAAAAAAAGGTTATTTCATTTTCTTGGCTCAGCCGGTTTGCTGTCAGTCAGCCTTTAAAGAAGAGTGCCTCCATTATTATTTTATATGTATTGGAGCCAGCAAATATTGTAACTACAACTGTTACTCATTTTGAGTTCCTCTATTTTCTTGACAAGATGTCATTACATCACCATAGCTGAGCAATGGGGTCTACAATATCTATTCTCTCAGTTGTTGTTTTAAAAGTAGAAAATTAACTTTAAAGACACTGAGTGCATATATAATTATTACTTTATTAAATTCACTGTAGTACTGTGAATGTACTTGATACGGCTTTCCTATTCAAAGTCTTCCTAACTCCCACAAATGATTTTGTGACTCTATGAAAATATGATGCACAGGACGCTAATGGTGGGCTTGGGTAATGCTAGGTTTAAAGGGAGCCATCCAGAAGCAGGTACTGATGATCCCAGACCATCAGGAATAAGAGGCATGAGTAGAGCATGGGATCCCTTCCTGAAAAAGCAGAGGTGGTAGTAGAGACAGGGACATGCAGAGGCAGAACAGCTGCAGACTTCCCAGCCCATGAACAAAGGAAAGCTCAGTACCTGTGGACAAGAGTCTGCCTTACAGAATGTGCCCTTTGGGCATTTACAGACTAGTTGAAGGAGCTTTACAACACTTACCCTCAGAGCATAGGCCTAGGGCCTCCATGACTGAAAGGCCCAAGACTAGAGTGAGGTGTGCCTCCAGTACTGCTGTGAAGGGGTCCCTGAATGGAGACCTGCTCCATTCTAAATTGTTTCTGATCCTGAGCTGTACTAGGTTTTGTTGTTGTTGTTAAGTGCCTTCGAGTCGGTTCCGACCCATAGCGACCCTGTACAGGGTTTCCGAGGCTGTAAATCTTTACGGGAGTAGAAAGCCTCATCTTTCTCCTGCGGAACGGCTTGTAGTTTTGAACTGCTGACCTTGAGGTTGGCAGTCTGTCTTGTAATCAGTATGCTACCAGAGCTCCTTCAGTTCGTAATAAAAAGTTAAAAAAAGTGATGAAATTTTAAATACCTAGCCACTATGGGGAAAAAATTGCCACATTTTAGTTGGTTCTAAGA
>NW_006408540.1:11263798-11265217 GCF_000296735.1 Chrysochloris asiatica
AATCCCTGGAGAAGGACAACAACATGCTTAGTAAATTATAGGGTCAGAAATGGATTAACACAGTAGCAACAACAATGGGCTCAAACATAACAACAATTGTAAGGATGATGCAGGACTGAACACTGTTTTGTTCTGTTTGCATAGATTTGCTATGAGTCCAAGCTGACTCCATTCTACTTAACAACAACAAAGTAACCACATCTGTAACCAGGACTGATGTAGTTCCTACATGGGTTTATTTCATCCCATTTGTTCACAGACCCTACAGTCACCAGAGTCCCTGTCACAAGTATTGGATAGGAATAGCACCATGTCTACCTTCAGAGTGCCCTACTCCTAATTCCATGTCTAATAATATGATAATACCACATCCAATTGAAAAATGTTCTATGCACTAATTGATACTATCTACATTGTGCAAATACCATTCATATTATGTTTCCCTTACCTCCCTCGCCTGACCTGCCTCCTCTCATTCATTTCCAGAATTACTAATTATAACATGTAACTAACAAATTCAGGGTTATTCTACCAAAAAAAAGAGAAAGAAAAGGTACTTATTTCAAAGGCATGAATTCCTCTTATCACTATTAACTCATAAATGTTTTATATTTTTATTTCAAAATATTCCTTTTGTTAGATGTAAAAATTCAACCATGGCTAAACAGTCAAAGAAAAAAAAAAAAATCCACATTCTTTTCATTTTGTAATTGTAGTATAGAAGTCATGGGAATGAAAATTTCACACTAATTTTACTTCCAGACAAACTCCTTCAAATGTGGTGTGGCTCTGTAGGATTAGCACTGCACTGTGAACCACAAGGTTGCTGTTGTTAGGTGCTATTGAGTTGGTTACCGACTCCTAGCGACCCTACGCATAGCGACCCACTACCTGATCCTGGGTCAACCTCACAATAGTGACCATGCTAGAACCCATCAATGTTACCACTTTGCCAATCCATCTTGCTGGTGTTCTTCCTCTTTTTCTCAGACCCTCCATCTTACCAAACATGATATCCTTCTCCAGCAACTGGTCCCTTCTGACAATATGTGCAAAGAATGAGAGGCCAAGTTTGGCCATCCTAACCTCCAAGGAGCACTCCAGCTATACTTCTTCCAACACAGATCTGTTGGTTCTTTTGGCAGTCCATGGCACTTTGAATATTTTCCTCCAACACCATAACTCAAAAGCATTAATTCTTCTACAGTCTTCCTTATTCGCTTTCCCGCTTTTACATGCCTATAGGGTTATTGAAAATACCATAGCTTGGGTCAAGCCCACCTAAGTCCTCAAGTTGACATCTTTACTCTTCAACACTTTAAATAGGTCTTGTGCAGCAGATTTGCCTAATGCAATACGTCATTTGATTTCTTGACTGCTGCTTCCATGAGTGTTGATAGTTGATCCAAGAAGAATGAA
>NW_006408540.1:11267372-11268512 GCF_000296735.1 Chrysochloris asiatica
TGTAGCTGTGAGAACCTACTTGACCTCACTTAACAACAACACTCAGCAATATCATCTACCTTTCTCTCCTCAATTTGAATCTCATTGAGTATCTGCAAGAGATTCAAACACAGTTGTTCTTATCAAGTGACATTCAGTCAGTTTCAAGTCATAGTGTCCCTGTATAGGGTTTTCAAGGAGCCACTGTTGAGATTGAACCAATCAACATTGTTGTTTAAACTGACCTTTCAGTCCAATGCTTTATCCCACATCATTACACCAGGACACCATTTAGACTCAGTAATCCTCTAAGTATAATAGTTTAGCACTAATAAAGCTGGTACTACTATTTAAACATGCAATGATCATTTTTAATCCATGTTAGTGTTATTGTCAATTTCAAACTGGACATTTTAACAGAAATTGTAGTTTTAAGACTAAGAAAACAGCTAATACTTTTGTTAACCTATAGAAGGTCTGGGACTCCTAGTGTGAATCATGTTGGTGGTTCAAACCCACCAACTGCTCCTTGGAAATCCTGCTATGGGTCTGAACAAACTGGATGGCACTTAAAAACAGAAATGGCCCTGCATTTAAAACACAATTGTTAGGGGGTTTTACTTTGTCCTTCCTTTGACTTCTGAAGGTAATCAAAATTTAAGGATCAAGTTGCCTAAAAGTTTTTATAATTTTTAGCATTCTATGAAATGAATGTAAAATTGAATACAACTGTTGTGAGGCTTAGTCCATAGTGATAAAGATCTTTGAGGATATTATGAAAAGTGATAGGCAATTGTTCCATTAGAATCATGGTTGTTGACATTTATCTTCTACTTCAAAAGTTTCATTTCAAATTCTTCTGCACACTCTAGTAGAACTGACTAATTTAAAAAATGTTTTATACATATAATATTTGTTGTTGTTGTAAAGTGCCGTGGAGTCAGAGCTGACTCATAGCGACCCTGTACAGGGTTTCCGAGGCTGCAAATCTTTACGGGAGCAGAACGCCTCATTTTCCTCCCTTGGGACAGCTGGTAGTTTCAAAATGCTGACCTCGCGGTTTGCAGCCCGATTCGTAACCACATATGCATTATTAAAAACTCTAAATAGTATTAAGTCAGTTCAGACTCATAGTAACCCTGGATAGGTTTTCAGAGGAGT
>NW_006408540.1:11273742-11281598 GCF_000296735.1 Chrysochloris asiatica
CATTCTCCTCCCCCTTTTTGGGTATTGCCCCCCTCCCTAGTACCCAAACTATCATGTGTCTATTTCCTACCCTGTGCTCCATCTTCCCCTCCCTCCCCTCACACCCGCCCTCCCCACATCCCAGTAACCAGAATAGAACCCCACTCCCCTTTAGTTTGGATTCTTTTTCTTAGTCTTTTATGGTAGTGGTCCTATGCAGTATGTCTCATCTTGTGACTGACTAATTTCACTCAACATAATGTCCTCAAGGTTCATCCATGTTATGCAGTGGTTTGCAGCATCCTTGTTATTCTTCAAGGTAGCATAATTTTCCATTGTGTGTATGTTCCATAGTTTGTTTACCCATTTTTCAGTTGATGGGCACTTAGGTTGTCTCCATCTTTTTGCTATTGTAAATAGTGCTGCTACAAACATTGGTGGGCATATATTACTCATGTTATGACTCATATTTCTTGTGGGTAAATACCAAGTAGAGGTATTGCTGGATCATAAGGTATTTCTATTTCCAACCTTCCAAGGAAGCGCCATATTGCTTGACAGACAGGTTGAAACATTTTGCAATCCCACCAGCAGTACAGAAGCATCCCAGTCTCTCCACATCCCTGACAGCACTTATTGCCCTCTACTCTTTTGATCTTTGCTGTAATTGCTGATGTGAGATGATATCTCACTATTGTTTTGATTTGCATCTCTCTAATGGTTAGTGATTGTGAACATTTCTTCATATGTTTGTTGGCTGCCTGGATCTCCTCCATGATGAAATGTCTGTTCATATTCTGTGCCCATTTTTTAATTGGGTTATTTGTCTTTTTCTTATAGAGGTGTTGTAGTTTCCTATATATTTTAGAAATGAGTCCCTTGTCTGACGTGTCATTGCAAAACATTTTCCCCCATTCTCTGGGTTCCCTTTTTACTCTTCTGGTGAAGTCTTTTGATGGAAATAAGTCTTTAATTTTTAGTATGTCTCAATCTTCTATTTTGTCTACTTTTGTTTGTGTAGTTTTCAAAATGTTTGGTAGTCTGTGTATTCCCTGAATTAGTGCCCTCACATTTGTCCCTATTTTTTCACTGATATCATTCATAGTTCTATTGACCTTTTTAATCCATGTTTATTTGTTTTTTGTATAAGGCTTGAGGTGAAGGTCTTGTTTCAGTCTTTCACATATCACAACCCAGTTCTGCCAGCACCATTTGTTGAAGAGATTATCACCTCCCCATCCAATATATTTAGGTACTTTGTCAAAAATCAGTTGGTTGTATGTGGATGGGTTAATTTCTGGATTCTACATTCTGTTCCATTGATCTATGTATCTTTCATTATACCTATACCAGGCTGTTTTGACCACTGTAGCTGTGTAGTAAATTTTGAAATCAGGGAGTGAGCGGTTTCCCACCCTGTTCTTCTTCTTAAGCAGTGCTTTGTTATTCTTGGTCTCTTTCCTTTACATATAAAGTTTGTAATTTTTTTTTTTTCCATCTCTTTGAAGAATGTCCTTGGAATCTGGATTGGGATTGCATTATATGTGTAAAATGCTTTGGGCAGTATTGATGTTTTCACAATGCTAAGTCTTCCTATTTAGGAACATGGTACATTCTTCCATTTTTGTAGGTCTCCTTTGGTTTCTTGTAGTAGTGTTTTTTAGTTTTCTGTGTATAAGTCCTTTATTTCTCTGGTTACATTTATTCCTAGATATTTCATCCTTTGGGCAGCTATTGTAAATGGTATTGGTTTCCTAATGTCCTTTTCAGCGCTGTTGTTTTTAGTATAGAGGAATCCAACTGATTTTTGTATGTTGATCTTATATCTGTCTCTTAACTGATGCATTTAATCCATTTACATTCAGTGTAATTATCGATAGGTATGGATTAATTGCTGCCATTATGTTTATTTTGTGTGTGTGGTGTTGTTGCTTTCTTTTTCCCTTCTGTCTTCTTTGCTGAGTTCATGCTTTTTGTGTTCTTTCTTGTGAGTTTCCTCATAGTTTTAATGTTTTCATGTTCTTGGATTTACATTTTCTTGGTATGTTGTGAAGTGTTAATTTTCTTTGAGGTTACCTTATAGTCCATTAAATTTTCCTTCCATTTAGTGCAAGTCTATTATATCCTGTGATCTACCTGAACTTGTCACCATCTGGATCTCTGTTCCTACATGTTTACCTTCTTTTACATTGTAATTGTTTTGATCATAGACTGACCTCCCAGATTCTCTGAGTTTGTTCTTATAGTTTTGTTCTGTTCTCAACTCTTCCTTCTGCTGATTTAGTTCTGCGAGGTGCTTCCATGTATGTCAATCTCTGGTTATTGTCTGTTCTTGTTGGTTCTCAGTCCACAGAACTCCCTTTAGGATGTTTTATAGCACAGGGATGGCTTGACAAAATCCCTTAACTTCTGTTTATCCTGGAATATTTTGATTACACCTTCATGTTCGATTGATAGCTTTGCTAGGTAAAGGATTCTTGGTTGGCAATTTTTATTCTTTCAGGGTTTTATATATGTCTCCTTATTGCCTTCTTGTTTGCATGGTTTCTGCTGAGAGATTCAAGCTTAATCTGACTTGCTTGCCTTTGTATGTGACACTTCTGTTTTCCCTAGTTGCTTTCAGAAGTGTCTTCTTATCTTTGATTTTGGAGAGCTTGATTATGATATGTCTTGGTTATTTTCTTTTGGGGTCTGTCCTTCCTGTGGTTCACTGAGCTTCTTAAATGTTTATCTTCTCACTTTTCAGGATGTTAAAGAAATTTTCTTCTAGCAGTTCTTCAACTATTTCCTCTGTGGATTTGTGTGATTCTTCTTGTTCTGGAATGCCAATAATTCTTAAGTTATTCCTCTTCATGTTGTCCAATATGAATCTTAGACCTTCTTCATACTTTTCTATCCTTTTTCCTTTTTCCTCTTCAATCTTAGTGGTATTGAGAAATTTGTCTTCCAGCTAACTGGTTCTGCCTTCTATCTCTTCTATTTTACTCTATTCTGCTTCTTTGCCCTTTCAGAGTATTGTCTATTTCTAATATTCTATTACAGATCATTTGGACCTCTTTCTGTAGGTTTTTAATTGTTTCCAATGCTGTCTCTATCTTATTTGATTGTTCCTGTAGCATGTTCCTGACTTCTTCCTTATTTTTCTCAACTCCATTGTAAAGTGTTTTGAAACATTTTATGATCATGATTCTGAATTCTTTCTCAGGCATTTCCAAGAACTGCCCTCCTTCCACAATGGAGTCTAGGTCTACTTCTAGGTCATTTGTCTCAGACATTTTATCTTGTTTCTAGACATGCGCTGATATGGTCATCTGCTTTTGTTTCTTGGACATGTTTAGTGTTTATCTGTGGCCATAATACTTAATTGAGTATGTGTTTTGGTATTTTTTATGCTTTCTGATTGCTTCCAGGTAGATATGATCAGGATGTGGGGTTCCCTTTTCACTCTTCTTATTGCTTAACTCAGGTTAACTTTCACAGGTGTTGTCTGCCTCTCTGGTATATGGCAGTTGGTATTGGTACTTGCCTGGATTTTGGTGTTTTATAGAGTGCGATTATAGCTTGATTATATGGCAGCAGTTTCTGTCTCTTCTTGGGTAATATAGGGAGAGAAAGGGTCCCCCAAATGTAAAAGGGGGAGCATACAACAGCAAAACAGCACCAGCAAACAAAACAAGACAAAAAACATCAAAACCACAACAAAAAACTAAACTGGATACTGTAGTCTGTAACCACAGAAAAGGGAGAGGCGGAAGAGAAGAAAAAAAATATTTTAAATAGACAATTTCTTCTCTGTGTAGTGATTTTTGCTTTGTCAAAGATCAGCTGTCCATAGGTAGATGGATTTACTTCCAGGTTCTCAAGTCTGTGTCATTGGTCTATATGTTTGTTGTATCCATACCAGACTTTTTTTGGTACTGTGTCCATGCAGTAGGATTTGAGATCTGATATGTAAAGCCTCCTATTTTGTTCTTTTTCAATAGTGTTTAGGTTATGCAGGGTCTCTTTCCTTTCCATACAGGGTTTTTACATTTTGCTAAAGAATGATTGAATCTGGATTGCATTGCATTGTATGTGTAGATCACTTTGGGTATTATTGACATTTTCACAATGTTTTTTATGTCTTATTATCCATAAGTGTGGTATATTCTTTCCTTTTGTAGTTATCTTTTGACTTCTTGTAGTACTGTTTTATAGTTTACTTTGTATAGTCCTTTTATTTCTTTGGTTAGATTCCTTCTACAGTATTTCATCTTTTGGGTGTCCAAAGAAGACAATTTAATATTTTGGGTGGCTATTATTAATGGAGTCCATTCTAGTCCTCTGTGGCTGTGTCATTGACTCTGAGCCCATGAGTCTCCAGGTCTTGCCTTGCTGCTGACCGACCAGGTCTCCACCAGGGTTCACAGTAGTTTTCTGAATGATGTAGGGTTATTTTAGTTTTTTAAAAAACACTCCTTTTGATTCTTTGTCAGGATTCTTCAGTAGAATCTGATCAAAATGTTTAGCAAGGATAACTGGGCACCATCCAGGGCTTCTGGTCTTTTGATAAAGGAGGCAGTTGTTCAGGGAGGCAAGTAGCTACACATTCCACACCCTCCTCATATTTCTGACTCTCCTTCGTCCTCTGCTGTTCCCAGTGAACAGAGACTGAGTGCTGTGCCATAGGTAGTTGCTTGCCAGAAGCTTCCAATCTAAGTAGAAAGCAGAGAAGGGGAAGTAAACATGTTATTAGGCAAATTAACTGGAATACTCTATGATATCATAAACTTCAACTACCAACCAAGTGACCAAATTCTATGACGGTTTTGATTGTACAGAAGTACTCTCAGCAGCTAATATTTTGTTGGTCTGTTACTGTTGTGAGTATATTTAAACCTTTTAATGAAGAAGTTCATTCCCTGTGGGGTGCAAATGTTTATGTGCCCAACTACAAGCTGAATCTTGGTGGCTCAAACACACGCAGATGAACTCTGGAAGACAGACGTAGCAATCCGCTACCAAAAGGTCACTTCCAAATATGTGCTTCCCAAATCCTTGAAACCCCTTGGAGTAGTTCCACTCTGCTTACATGGAGTCTCCATATGTAGGAATTGACATATGAAGGCAGCTAACAACAGCAAACAGTGCAGAAAGAAGGGTCTACTTTCACTTTTTCCTGTGATTTCTATTTCTTTTTAAGAATTTACACAATATTTTTTACTATACAAATTGACTGATTGTAGTGAGATTTCTAGAGGAATCTTAAATAGCATGTGGATATTTTTATAAATATCTTATACATTCTTCATGGCAGCAGCAGCACTAAGTTGACTTAATATTGATCATTTTATACAAATGATCACAGTATGTTGCTTATTTTTCAAAAGGAAATCTTCTAAGAATACACAGTATTTAATCTCTTTATAGACTTTCATCAAATGGATATTTTCTAAAAGCAATTATCTAAGTTATGCATAAATTGTTTAATAATGTCTACATATTTTTACTAGAACAATGTTTTGTGTATCTTTTTAAAAGTGCTTTCCAGACTCAAAATGACAAAAATAAATAGTTGCAATGATCATTTCTGTATCCAATATAGTTGAAACATTCATTTATCACTTAAAAACTTTATAAAGAGAATTTATGACAAATAATACACACCTTTATTACATGTATAAATAAAGATGTACTTTGTGTACAATTACCTATATGTAGTCCCAGTGGGACAATGTAGGGTAAGCACTAGACTGCTATCCACAAGGTTGTCACTTTAAATCCACAAGCTAATCCTGAGAACCCTGTAAAGGGTTCCTGTAAGTCAAAACTGATTTAAGGGCACTTAACAACAACAAAAACAAAAAAACAAAAAAACAAAAAGACCAATTTTTATGTATTTATATGTAATCTACATGTAATTATGCTTATATAAGCCTTTGTTATGAAAAATAATATTCCATTCTACATGAGAAATAATATTTAGATGCCAGATAATTTTAAAAGTTAGATTATTTAAAGGTAGGTACTAAAATGAACGTGGGGGAGGGGATTTTGATGAGTAATTCCATCATTTTGGTGCTGTTATTTCTATTTTTAAAATAGTTTAAAAAAATTTTAATACTAAAATATTTCAAAATGATGTGAATTGTTACTTACATAGTAAACTTTTTAAAAAGGTAGAATAGTCCATAAAGCACAAAGTTATAAGAAAAAACTGTAGAAGTATATATATATATTCAATGAGTGATTTAATATGGTGAATTTGTTTTACTTTTGGACCTTTTGCAGAAAGTTATGCAGGAAATCATAAATACATTTAGAAATCATTAAATAGATTCATTCATTTAATCAGTAAAAAAAAAAAAAAAAATCAAAGAATATTATTATGTGCCAGACATTTTTCTAGGACCACAGGATTTGGAACTTAATTGAACAAGGTCTCTATTATTCAAAACCAAGGATAGTGAAATTGGAATATAAATGATGAATAGGAAACTACTGTGAATGGGTTTGAGGGACCAAAGGGTGGAAAGACCAAGAAGATCTTTACAGAGGCAATTTATGATAATCTTTAATGAATGGCATATTGGTAGAATTAAGATTGCATATGCATATGTTGGGGTCTATTGAAGTTTTAGGGCAGGAAGGTGCATATTTAACGTGCAAAAGCAACAATGAGCACCCCTGTTAGAAGTCATCACATTAAATGGAATTGTTTATTATGATCATGAGTAGAGTGAGTATGATCCCCAAGGAAGTTTCATGCAGCTAGTAAGTTCCGATGTATTAGAAGGCTTCACCATGTTCATGGAAAAATTCTAATAATTTTTAATTCCATTTTTCAACAGATGTTTTGAAGCCCCTTAGCTAGCCAAGGCCAGACCATAAAAGACTTGGTAGCCTTGACATGCTTTGCTTGTGCTTTGTTCCATGGAAATGTGTGTCAGTTAAGAACTTTTAAACTCAGGAAAATTGGTAGCTGATTTGTATCATACAAAGATCTCTCCAGACGTATAGCCAAAACCAAACCCATTGCCTTTAAGTTGATTCTGACTCATAGAGACCACATATATGGTTTCTAAGATGCTAAATCTTTATGTTGCCAAACCTAAACGAGTGTTTGCCTACTGTCACTATAGTCAATCACAGGACTGGAGACAGATCCAGTCCAAGCTTTATTAACAGAAAACCAGCAGTCTGGAGGACAGAGAGAATAATTTCTCAAGACCATCTGTTGGAAATAAGCCCCAATGTTGCAAACAGACACTCGGTAAAATCAAAAGTATCTTGGCAAGGCAAAATTTTACTTCTGCACAAGGATGTGTAGCTGCACAGGAACAAACCAACAAGTGTACCGGGCAGGCAAACCAACTGGCTTTTTATCCCAGGTGCAGGTCTAAGGCTGTGTCTTAACCCATTGATTAGGGTTTTGACTGTACCATCTTGCCCTTACCCAACTGGCTAATTCATATTATCAGATATTTTAAAGTCCTGCTTCTATTCCACAAAGCAGTAATGGCCAGAAAAGTATTTGTATCTCTAGGGAGTACAAGGAAGTTGGAAAATCTTCCCTTGTTTCAGGAAGTTGTAGTTGCTAAAATATTGTTTAACACTAAAGTGGGCCAGAATAAAATGGAAGCACAATACATTTGTTTGAAAGAAAAATACATATATTCCCCCACATCTTGTCCATTATGAAGAGCAGGCACATTATACAGGGTAAGTTACATTTGGATGTACACTTAATCTAGCTTAACATCAAGATAGCGTTCTTTGGGAAAAGGAAACAATAAATCAATTAGGATCTCAGCTGCTTAATTCCTGAGATAACTATTTGGGTGTATTGGTTACGAATCGGGCTGTGAACCGCCAAGGTCAGCAGTTCGAAACTACCA
>NW_006408540.1:11281778-11287857 GCF_000296735.1 Chrysochloris asiatica
GTAGTTCAAGCTCACCAGCTACTCCTCAGAAACCCTATACAGGGTCGCTATGGGTCGGATTCGACTCAACGGCACTTAACAACAACAAGAAGCACGTCCTATTCTTCTTGTCCTATTCTCCTTCTAGGACCATAAGGACCTCTTAGCTAATTTATAAACTTTCTCATTTGCAGGGTCCTCATTTTGAGACTTGATGACTAAACTGACTCCATTTTGTTTAGGTCAGCAGATCCATGCTATCATTTATGGGAGCAGTCAGCCCCATCTTTCTCACGTGGAGCAACTGGGAGTTCAAATCACCAACCTTTTTGTTAGCAGTGCAACATCTAACCCACGGTACCACCAAAGATCCATTAAGACAGATGTTGTTGTGTTAAGTATCATGCAGTCAGTTCTGACTCAGTGACATGTACAGGTTCCTGATGATTTACATCTTTGTAGGAGCAGAAAGCCTCATTTTTCTCTCTCAGAGAGGCTGGTATCTCGAATCACTCACCCTGTTGTTTGCAATACAGTGCTTATCCTATAAGCCACCACACTTCCACTAAGATGTAATAATAATATCAAGTCATGTAAGACTAGAGTCACAGAAGAATCTATATGAAATACAAAGACCTAAAAAAGACAATATATTTCTGATGGAAAGGTCTGGAAGTAAGAAGTGAATTAGTGTTGGGGTTTAGGTCCAGAAGGGAAAAGCCTTCTATGTACATCGTTGCTGAGAGATCCACAAAACAACGAAGGACCTAATCCAAGAGACAGTTTATTACAAGAAAGAATATAAAAAAGATGGTTTGCCTATAGGGAACTTACTGACATGGGACATGGACAATTGTCTCCAGTGGTAGCGGGCTTGACAGTGAAGTTTTTCCATGTAAGGGACATGGGCTAGAAATTTCTTTTGTTGTATTTGTTTTTTGATTTTTAATCTGAGGTTCAAAAAAGGCACTTTGTTATAGAGCATACTTAAAAAAAATATATATATATATATATATTGTGATTGAGTGATAGTTCACATGGGAGAACATTGGTTTCACACTCATTGTTTCATTGCAATGATTACAGTCTCCTTCATTCATCATCATTCAACAGTATTTGCTTCTATTCCCTCTGTCTTTTAGTTTAGGTGTTTTTTTGTTTTTGTTTTTTTTTGATGTACACAAAAACACTCAGGAATATATAATCATTTAAACAATTAAAGGACACATTCTGCAAACCTGCCTCCTAACTGCCAGCCCACAGCCTTTCTCTTTCCATGAGTCTAGAGTCCTCAGCTGCTATACATACTCTCAAGTCTTCATCTCTGCCTCCATCTGTGGTGTCACTTGCTTCTATGGATAGGGTCCCACATTCCACTCAGGGTCTTCTCCCTTGATGGTCCTAGGGTCCTCTATTCCTGAACTGTAAGATTAACTACTCCCTGCTTTTTATTACAAAACTTCTACCTTTACAGTTGTGACAGTTGCAATTAGTCATGATAACAACTACTCTCACTCACTATTGAATCGTAATACTCTTATCTCCATATCTTTTCATCAGACCCACCTAGACAAGATGAGAACTATTCAGTGGGGATTCTACCTTCCCTCACACATTCTGAAACTTAAATCCCTCTTGATAACTTTCAAGCCAGTTACTTTTCACCTTTAAAGCACCCCCATTTTAGGTAGCTAGTGTCTATGTTGCTTGTCTCTATCAACCCTGTATACAGAGGGAATAGGATTGATATTTGATGTGAATACTCTCAGTTGGTGGTTTGAGCTACTACATCCATAAGTATAGGTGAAGTTCATCAAATTGTAGCAATTTACACTTGTTTCCTTTATCAATTAAAAAAAAATGTTTTATCTTCCTTTAGTGGAGTTCTAAGGCACTCTGGTAGCGCACTGGTTACGAATACGGCTGTAAACCTCAAGGTCAGCATTTTGAAACTACCAGATGTTCCGCGGGAGAAAGATGAGGCTTTCTACTCCCGTAAAGACTTACAGCCTCGGAAACCCTGTACAGGGTCACTATGAGTCGGAACTGACTCCACGGCATATAACAACAACAAAGTGGAGTTCTGATCATCAGGCCATGGAAGCTGGGTCAGATGGATATTATAGAGTATATTGATATCATGGGCTATATAAGATTCACACTCCTTAGGGCAGTTAAAGGTGGTATGCAGAACAAGGAAAATCATCAGGTGCAGGGTTGTCTGCCCCTTCCTAGAGAACCAGGTGTTTCAGTATGCCTAGTGGGAGGAGTCCTGGTGTGGCTCTGTGGGCTAATGTGTCAGATTGCAAAGTCGTTTGGACTGCAACGTCAGTGGTTCAAGCTCACCAGCTGCTTGTATAGGAAATCCTATACAGTGTCGCTATGGGTCAGAATCTACTCCATGGCACTTAACAACAACAAGTGGGAGGAGGGGGCTATAGGTTCCTTCCTAGCATAGTCAATGCTAAAGCATGAGAACAAGGAGTTTTGGTATGCATAGTGGAAGGAGGGGCTGTCTGATCCTTCCTAGATTGCAGAAGCAAGGGGAAGGGATAGGAGATGTAGCTTGAATTGACGGTGGTGGTGGTTATGTGCCGTGGAGTCAGTTCTGACTCATAGCTGACCCTGTACAGGGTTTCCGAGGCTGTAAATCTTTACAGGAGCAGAAAACCTTATCTTTCTCCCGCGGAATGGCTGGTAGTTTCGAACTGCTGACTATGAGGTTAGCAGCCCAATTCGTAGCGTAGTGGTTATGAATCGGGCTGTTAACCTCAGGGTTCCATGAGTAGGAACCGACTCCACGGCACATACCAACAACAACAACACACTACCACAGCGCGTTAGTGAAGCCAATTTGGAAATTGTGTACACAATTGCAGCTTGTGTACGTACAATTAGTGATTAGGAATATAGACTTTGGTCTCATATAGACCTGTGTTTGGGTATTGGCTTTGTTTCCTGTGTAAAGTATGACTATTGTAAAGTAAGTTAATCTTACTATGTTCCATCTGTAAACTGAGAATAGGAGAATATCTATTCATAAATTTGTTATTTTTACAAAGTAAGCTTGTAAAACATTTCGAATAAACCTTGTATATTCTGAGTCTAACGATGTTAACAATTGCAGTTATTAGGATTATCCCAGCTGAAAGAAAGAACTAGGTACATGCCATGTGATGTTCAAAACATGTTTCTAAAGTAATTCAACACCAAAAGATACTTTACAGATTAATAATCATTTAAAGAATGAAGTCTTGGTGTGGTGCTATAGGATAAGCATTATACTGCTAACCATAGCTTGACAATTAAAACCCACCAACACCTCCTTATCTCTCTTACTTCGGACGTATTGTCATGAGGGACCAGTCGCTGGAGAAGGAGATCATGTTTGGTAAGGTGGAGGGTCAGAGAAAAAGAGGAAGACCCTCAGTGAGATGGATTGGCCAAGTGGCAGCATCAATTGGCTCAAGTGTGGCAACAATTGTGAGGTTGGCCCAGGATCAGGCAGTGTTTCCTTCTGTTGTGCTTAGGGTCCCTAAGAGTCAGTACTGGCTCAATGGCACCTAACAACAACAACAACTATAGCCCCTCCTCAGAAAATCCTATTCAGGGTGACTATGAATCAGAATGTACTCCATGGTATGTAACATCAACAAAAGAATTGTAATAGTCAGTGTAGAGAGATCAGTAAGACTATGAGCACTCCAGCTTCAGTGCAACAGTGTAGCTGTTTTGGAGGTATGTGAGTGAAAGACTTTCAAATGCATATCCCTTGATCCATCAGTACCATATCTGCAATTGTATGCTGTGGTATGCTATGGTTTTTTAAATACTGTACTAATCTAATTCGTAATCCACTATGCTACCAGGGTTCCTTTTATGGTGCTAGCCTTATGAAAAGGAAACATTTTTCTCACAAATTGAAATAAAACAGATGAAGATGGACCATTTACCCAATGGCTTTCTAACACCAGAGAAGCAGCCTCAGGTGGTTTTGTTTTGTTTTGTTTTGCTTTGCTGCCCAGTCCACTGAGCTTCTCTGCTCTTTTCCTCTCCAAACTCCTTATCATCTTTTTGTTTTTCATTCTGTCACACATGCTTTGGAGGCAATAAACAAGTTTTTGTCTTTCTTTTTATTTATTTATATATGCATTTATTGTTTTCTTGATATTATTGAATTATACAAGCAGCAAACATATGTATGTGTTTGGCTTACCAGGTCAGTGATGACTTGCTTTTTAACCTCAGTCGTCTTTATTAAATGTTAAGTAAAATCCTTTCCTTAAAAAAGGTAGGCAGCCATGTGGAAATGTTTTACAAGCATGATGTTATTGTTGTTAAGTGCCATCGAGTTGAGTAGGTTCCAACTCATAGTGAACCTGTGTAGGGTTTCTGAGGAGCAGCTGTTGAGTTCAAACTACCAGGTTTGTGGTCTGGTGCTTTATCTCACAGCGCAACATCAAAAGTATGATTGTTGTTGTTGTTCTTAAGTGCTATCGAGTTGGTTCCTACCCATAGTGACCAACTACAGGGTTTCAAAAGAGCAGCTGGTGAGCTTGAACCATCAGCCTTGCAGTTTAAACCGACTTTGCAGCCCAGTGCATTAACCCACAACACCACACCAGGCCTCCAAAAGCATGACCAAAACATGTGGCGGTGGTTTTCCAACACATGGCAATCTCTTGGGTACAGACTCGACCTTCTCCCCGGGGTTTACAATGCTGTGACTTTCAGAGCAGACTGCCAGACCTGTCTTCTGAGGTGCCTCTGTCTGGGAGGTTTGAACTGCCAGTCTTTCAGTTAGTAGTCCAGAACTTCACCATTTACTTTAACCAGAAATTCTAAAGTTGTTAAGAGTATAAGAATGAGGATTATAAATAAATAACACACCCTGTTGTTGTTAAGTGCCTTCAAGTCAGTTCTGACTCTTATCAACCCTGTTCAGAGTATCCAAGAAATGCATTGCAGTTAGCAGTCCTGTGCTTATCGTGTAGAACCACAACAGGACTCCAGAGCACTCTAGGGCACATAAATTTAACCAACACTCTGTTTTTCCGTGAAAACTTTCATTTTGTTCCACAGTACTCATGAGATATAAGTGGGGTAAAAGAAGATCTGTTTCCCACCAAGGCAGGGGTAGGGAAACTTTTTACTGCCAACGTTTATATCATTAATGGACCATACAAAATTATCAGCTTAAAAATCAGCCTGCTATATTTGATCAAACATTTAATTAACTCATCCCAAATGTGCCGCTCTAGGTTAATGAACCAAACTGCAAGCCATTTGAACAGCAAGATCAGTGGTTCAAGCTCACCAGCTGCTCCTCAGAAACCCTATAAAGGGTCACTATGGGTCAGACTTGATTCGACGGCACTTAACAACAACAACAATAACAACAACAATGTGCCACCACATGTCTGTCAGTTTGTCGTATTGTGGTGGCTTGTAAATTGCTGTCATTCTGGAAGCTATGTCAACAGTATTTTAAATACAAGCAGAGTGACGGATGGTGGACAACTTTCAGATGAGCTTACATAAGAAGACAGACAAGGAAGAAGGAGTGATGAAATACTTCCGAATATTTAGTTACTGAAAAACTTATGAACAGCTGAGAAACATTGTCAGATACAGTGCCGGAAAATGAGTCCCTCAGGTGGGAAAGCACTCAAAATGCTACTGGGGAAGAGCTGCCTCCTCAAAGTAGAGTTGACCATGGTGACCCTAATGGAGTAAATCTCGTGGGAGTAAAGCCCTGGGGACTTTCATTTGCTGATGGGGCACAACTCAAAATGAAGAGAAACAGCTGTAAACATCCATTAACAATTGGAACATGGAACGTATGAAGTAGGAATCTAGGGAAATTGGAAGTTGTCAAAAATTAAATGGAACACATAAACATCGATATCTTAGTCTTAGGCATTAGTGAGCTAAAATGTACTGGTATTGGCCATTTTGAATCTGACAACCACATTGTTTACTATGCCAGGAATGACAAATTGAAGAGGAATGGTATTGCATTCATTGGCAAAAAGAACATATCCAGATCAGTTATGAGGTACAATGCTGTCTGTGACAGGATAATATCCATGTGCCTATA
>NW_006408540.1:11290057-11295337 GCF_000296735.1 Chrysochloris asiatica
AGAATGCTCTTTGGAGGCCAAACTTTGTCTCTCATACTTCGGACATATTGTCAGGAGGGACCAGTTGCTGGAGAAGGATATCATGTTAGGTTGGGTGGAGGGTCAGAGAAATAGAGGAAGACCCCCATATAGATGGATTGGCAAATTGACATCATCAATGGACTCAGGCGTGGCAATGATAGTGAGGTTGGCCCAGGATCAGACAGTGTTTCGTTCTTCTGTGCATAAGGTCGCTATGAGTCAGTACTGACTCAATGGCACCTAACAATGACAACAACATCTTTAATGTGATAGCAGAGTTCAAGTGTGGCATTGTGGATTAATGTGCTGGACACAAAGTTGGTTTGAACTATTAAGTTGGTGGTTCAAATTCACCAGCTGTTCCTCAGAAACCCTATACAGGCTGTGGGTCAGAACTAACTCCATGGTGTTTAACAACAACAATGTGATGGCTGAAACTGAGGTTGCCTTGGCAGGGTGAGACCAAATGATTTTGTGGGCCTTATATGGTCAAAAGGAATTATGGTATGGTGATGTATAATAAACACTGGACTGGGAGGTTGGTTTGAATCACAAGTTTGGTGCTTCAAACTCTCAGAAACCCATTACACGGTAATTATTAGTCAAATTCAATTCAATGACATTTCACATCCCTACTCTAAAGGTGTAAGTGAAAGGGTATTTAATCCTGGAGATGTTGTTTCCTTTTGTTTCTCATGGGACAAGAGGCTTTCTGTAGAATTAAGAAAATATGGAAGATAAGAGAGAGAGAAGAAAAGATATATTCTTATGATGTCATTGAGCACCAGTATCTAAACATGTTTGAAGAACATTCTATTCTTAGACCAGTGATTCTCAAAGTATGGTCCTGATATTTAAGAACTTGTTGGAAGTGACAATTGTCAGACCTCATTCTAGGCCTACTGAATCAGAAACTCCGGGTGGGGACCAGCAGTTTGTATTTTACGAAGCCCTGCAGAAGATTCTCATGCATGATAATGGTTGAAATTATTTTATCAGACATTTCAAACACATGAATCCTTGCATACTTTTTTCTGTCACTTTAGACTGAAATACAGCTACTGTGATAAATATAGTGGGTTTTCTAAAGTCAACTTATAAGTGCTGTGGATCCAAGGGAAATTGAAACTATTAAGATTCACTGGAACCAAGATGTATGGTTATGTGATTTCATGGAGTGGCTTTCAAATACCCTGATAAATAAATTTGTTTCTGTTAACTGCTGTCAAGGCAGCCATTGGGTTTCTCCTGACTCTTGGCAGCCCTATGTACAAGGAACAAAATGCTGACCATCCTCCTCATGGTTGGTTGCAGTTCAAACCACTGTAATACATAGGGGTTTTGTAGCAATTTTGTTTTGTTTTGTTTTGTTTTAAGTAGATCACCAGATCTTTATCATAGTCTCTCTTAGCCTGGAAGTTCTATTCAAATCTTTTCAGCATCATAGCAACACAGAAGCCTCTGCTGACAGTTGAGTAGTGGCTGCTCATGAGGTCTATTGGTCAGGAATCAAACCTAGATTTCCAGATGGAAGGCAACATATCTATCACTGAGCCACCATTATCTTTAGATGTACGACTGGAGATGGAAAATGCTGAGGGGTTTTAGTGCAGCTGTTTTCATAAAAACAAGAAAGTAAGGCAGTGAGATCTTAGCTGGAGGATCATTAAATAAAAGGAAAGGATGCTATGAAGGAGGTGATTCAGGTTGATATGACGGTGAGTGCAAGGACAACATACCAGAATATTATCAAGTAATGACTATGTGAGAGTAAGCAGAGAGTAGAAGGAAAAAAACTAGAAGGAAAGAGACAATGATCACAGGACCTTTCTACACTGCTGGTGGGACTGTAAAATGATGCAACCACTGTGGAAAGTGGTATGACACCTCCTCAAAAAATTCAAAATAGCAATACTGTATGACCCAGCAATCCCTCTACTTAGTATATATCACCAATAAATAAGAGCCAAGACATGAATATATATATGAACATCTATGTTCATTACATCACTATCTTCAATAGTGAAAGGATGGAGACAACCTAAAGGCCCATCAGTGGAAGAATGGATAAACAAATTTTGCTGTATACACACAAAGGAATTACTATGCAATGTTGAAAAATAAGGATGAATCTGCAAACACCTCATAAACATGGATGAACCTGGATGATACTATACTGTTCGAAATTAGTCAATAACATAAGGACAAACATTATATGAGACCCCTATTGTAAAAACTCAGAAAGCGGTTTTCATACTAATAGAAACATTCTTTGATAATGATCAGGGGTGGAATGGAAGGGAGAGTAATTCACTGGTTAGAGGGTAAACACTTGCTAACTCTGGTGATGGGAAAGACAATGAACAACAAGAGGGAGGTACGCAGAATGATGAAGACAGGTTAAGACACAGAGAGGAATGCAAGGGTTAAAGAGGATAGACTTAAATACTGTTATATGCACAATCCTGCAACAATAGTGCTCTATAGGTACCTGGACAGATCCATAGGATGAATGGGTATGGGACGGTGAATGGGAGTATATCACAAATATATTAGGGATTTTGATAAAAGATGCTTGTAGATGAGTCTGCACATTTGCTGCCAACACACGTCTGAATGTGGTGAGGCATACAGGGAGCAAAAATGATGAAAACTTCTTGGATATTATGACATAACTTGAGGCAATGGGTTACTTGGCCTGGGGTTCAGGACCATATCTCAGGGGACACCATGATCAATTGGCATAATACAATGCACAAACACAGAGTTTTACATCCAACATTGATGAGTAACAACTGGTATCTTAAAAGCTTATAAGCAGCCATCTAAGTTGCAACTATTGGTTTCTACATGTGAGGAAGAAATAAGAGTTGTAAGATTTGAAGATATTTAAATCAAATCAGTCCAATGGACTACTGGAACACATGAAACATTGGGCTCCACGGCCCTGAGACCAGAAGAACTTAATGGTGTCTGGCTGTCACTACCAATTTCTCTGAAAGGGATCACATTAAATGGTACCAGATTGAGTGGGAGAAAGGATGGAACAAAACTCAAAAAAAAAAAAAAAAAGAAAGAAAGAAAAAAATGGTCAGAAAGAGACTAGAGGAACCAGAGACTATGGCCCTTGGTCATACTTTAGGTCTGGAATGGAATGGAAGTAACCCTCATGGACCAATTTCTTTTTACCAAGCACTAGATGGGTATATGGAGTCCTGGTGTGAATCTGTGGGTTAATGCGCCAGACTGCAAAGCCGTTTGAATTGCAAGGTCGGCAGTTCAAGCTCACCAGTTGCTCCTCGGAAACCCTGTATAGGGTCACTATAGGTCGGATCCGACTCGACAGCACTTAACAACAACAATAAGATAGGTATATGGGAAGGAAGAATAACAATTATAAGGTATGCTCACCATGGAATGGTAAGCAATTGAAGATCAAAAGGGCAAGATTTACCTAAAGACAAAATTCCTAAGGTTTGGGAAGGAAGGCGAAATGAAAAAACAAAAAAAAGAACCACAGGAAGGAAGTTGGAATAAGTATTGTTACATAATGAAGAGGATTGAAATTATTGAGATAAAAAAAAAAAAGTAAATTGTTTGATGAATGTTACACAGATGATCTGCTCTGGAAATCGTCATTCAGTTTACAGTAAAAATTTAAAAAAAGAGAGAGAGAGAAAAGTTGACTTTGTCATATAATAATTCAAGTTGGAACTGGTCTAAAAGCTAAAGTGCTCAAGTTGAGGACAATGGAACTGATGATTGAAATTGATGAATTATAAGGACATTTGGTGATGCGAGGTCAAACAACTTGGTATTTTTGGAGTAAACGCATGGTCATCTCTAGATATTTAGACATGTGCCAAACTTCATAATGAAAAGTAGGGCAGACAAATGTTTGAAAACCAATAGCAGGAAATCTGGTTAGGTTGTCACAGCTATGTGAAATGAGATTCAGAACTAAAGCAGTTTCTATGAGTGAAATTTGTTCATGAAGAAGTCCCAATGGGCAGTGAAAACAAGTGTGGCATGATCTGTAAAATACAGCTAAGGGGATGAAAGATTAAAAACAGCCTCCACCAAAGAGAACTAAGAGAAACAATGATTTGTAGGTAGGGAGGAGTTGTTGTTGTTGTTAAGTGCCGTCGGGTCGGTTCCAACCCATAGTGACCCTGAACAGGGTTTCCAAGGCTGTAAATCTTTATGAGAGCAGAAAGCATCATCTTTTTCCCCGTGGAGCAGCTGGTAGTTTCAAACTGCTGACCTTGAGGTTCACAGCCCGATTTGTAACCACTATGCTACCAGAGCTCCTTAGGGAGGAGTAGTCACTTTCAATTAAGGCACAGAGTTGAGACGCTTACTTAGCAGTGGTGCAGCCAGAGCCTGGAGAAAGTTTTGTGATGTTGTTAAAAGATGACAGAACACGTAGAAATGAGTATGCTCAGTTTAGCTTCCATTTTCTCCGCTGAAGAGAACAGTATTCAGAAAAGAGGCAAATAAAGGGAGAAATTGAAGATAAAGATTATTTTATGACCTTTTATTGTGTATTAACATTTACCTTTGTCAATCTAAGGTTGCAGTGGATCCAGTTCTACAAATAATTTGTAGAAACTCTTCACAGGAGCTTTATTTTTGTGAATAATGGGACATGTTTATGTGCCAGGTACACAAATTTGATTTGGCATTTTGTGCATGGAAGATGCAGCCAGGATTTCTGAGTTCAGACTTGTACAGCTTGCAGGGGCTTTAGGCTCCTGGTCACTCTCTATTGGCCTGCCACCTGTGATTGCTTTTTCTATGGAGTGCTAAATTGACTGTAAGCAGAGCGCTTAGGTTTTAAACAGTGTTTATTATGATTGGCATTGTTGTATCACTAATAGTGGTAAGGAACCTAGTCCATGTTATGAATGAAAATACTCATTCTAGCATCATGTGGGTAAATGATATCTGTACTTACACCAAACTATTCTGAGTTGGCAATAACTTGTCCTTTACCCTACAAAGAAAACAATCTTAGTAATAGCCTGACTCAATGAGCCTTAGCACAAAATTGTATTTTTAAAATAAGTTTAGGATAAGATATTTCAAGACATTCTGGGAAAAAATGATAAAAACAAAAGTAGGTGAAAATCCAAATATATTGTTTTCTTTTTGTTTTTTGTTATAACTTCATAATGTTATATGTTGTTGTTGTTGTCAGGTGCCATCGAGTCGGAACCGACTCATAGCGACCCCATGCACAGCAGAACGAAACAATGT
>NW_006408540.1:11296632-11305465 GCF_000296735.1 Chrysochloris asiatica
TGTTCTTTGCCACTTCTTTCAATGCACTTTGGACTTCCTCTCTGAGTATCATTGGCTCTTGTTCATATGGTATCTCTTGAAATGGTTGAACAATATATAATGTTATATGCTTAGTTTTTTTAAAATTTTATTTTATTTATTGTGGGCAGTGCTAGATAGTCCCATGATTAGCTTCAGACTCAGGTAAGCGTTTTCAGTGTAGCTATGTCAGAAAAGTGAGAAAGGAGGCATTAGGATTTAGCTGGAGGATGTGAACAAAATGAAGCACAGAGAAGGTAATCAGTGCAGATCTAAAGGTGACCTCAAAGGACGAGATATCAAATAACACCAAGGAATGGCTCGAGGGGCTATTTATCAAGATATTTATTTATATTTACAAATATTTATTTACCAAGATGATAAGGCAACAGAGTACATTTTCTATTGAAAGGTGTATTTAAGATTGACACACGTCTGCTGTGCATTGAAGGAAGTCTCCTCACCAGTGAGTCTGTGTTTTCTATTTTATTGAGGCAAGTATCACATATGTCAATTCAGTCCCAGCACATTAGGAAGCATATATATTAAGAATGTTAAACACTCTCCATACATCAAAAAATGCTTCTGAGTGGATCCCAGCAGAGCCTGTCTATCTCCAGATAATGAGTTTTAATGTATGATTTTCTTGTACCTCACCTCTCTTTACACATCAATCTGCTCATGGCATCTGTCATACAAGCAGTAACGGGAAACCGCTGCGGCTGTCACGGAAATGACACCTTTCTCCTTTACCAGAGTTGGAAAATGATGCCCAGATTTCTCTGAAATTCTCCAGGCAAACTATGTCTTCCTTTTAAAACCAACACCATCTGCCCAGGAAGACATTTGTGAGCCAATTGTCACATAAAAAATTTTAGCTTATTTCTAATGTTCAAGCTTGTTACATTAGGTTATCAAGCTTTCGTTTAACTAGATGACTTACCTTGGACAGGACAAACTGAAAATGGGGATAGCAAAATATAATGGCAAGGGTTCATTTTAGTCAAACTACAGAACGGTGGTAGAAGTCCTGAGATATATTAAAAAATAAAGTCATTCAACATTTCATATTCAAACATTTGCTCATATGTATGATTTTAGAATGTTAAAGTATTTCTCCCAGAATGAAAACTAAAAGCATAGAAAACATGATTATGAAAGTACGCAAATGGGAGTAGAGTTAACTCTGTATCTGCAAGGGATTGTTTTCAAGATCCCGGTTGTTGCTGTCAAGTGTTGTGAAGTCAGTTCCAACACATGGTGACCCAGTATAGAGGTTCCAAAGAGCAGCTTTTGAGTTTGAACTGCTAACCTTGCAGTTCAAAACAACTTTGTGGTCTAGTGCTTATCCCACAGGGCTACACCTGGGCTGTGGATGTTCAAGAGCCTTGTACAAAATTGCATTGCATTTGCATGTGATCTATGTACATTCTCCAATAAAATTTAAATTTACTCTAGAAAACTTGTAATTACTGATGTTGTTAGGTGCTGTCAAGTTAGTTCTGACTCAGAGTGACTCTTTGCACAACAGAACAAAACCCTACCTGGTGCTGCACCAGACTCACAATTGTTGTGCTTGAGCCCATTGTTTTTAAGTGTCTTCCAACCTGACAGGCACATCTTCTGGCACTTTATCTGAATTGGAAAAGAAGCTGAGAATGTTAGTTTGTGATGACTGTTCCTTGTTGCTTTTAGTAAAATAGAATTAAATAGACATTTGGACAGAAATTAAAAGCAGAGATGAGAAGGAAGTGAACTTTGCTAAGAGAGGTTCTGTCTGCCGATGGTCTAGTATTTAAATCTAGTAAATGTCCAGAAATATTAAGCCTCACTAGTATGGCATGTACAACTTCTGTATCAAAACAGCAAAAAAGTAAAATCATATAGTACTGAACTGCAGATCAGAGTGAAAGTATTGCAGCCTCATCGGGGTGATCCTGGGGTGGTACTGTAGATAAGTGCTGAATCAGTAAGTTCAGGAACTGTATCCAAAAAGGTTTGTGGGAAAGGTTCATTCACACAGAACTAAAGAGAAGCAAAATAGGTTTGTGGTGTGTGTGTATGTGTGTGTATGGAGTCCTGGTGTGGCACTGTGGGTTAATGCACTAGATTGCAAAGTCAGTTTGAACTGCAACATTGGTGCTTCATGCTCACCAGTCGCTCCTTGGATATTGTATACAGTGTTGCTATGGGTCAGAACCAACTCAACGGCACTTAACAATATATATATATATGTTGTTGCTATTGTTATGTGGACTCAGCGACCCTGTACAGGGTCTCCGAGGCTGTAAGTCTTTACGGGATCAAAAAGCCTCATCTTTCTTCCTTGGAACAGCTGGTAGTTTCAAACTACAGAGGTTAGCAGCCCAATTCGTAACCAATATGCTACCAGAAACCCTGTGTAGGGTTTCCAAGGAGCAGCGGATGAGCTGGAACTACCAAACTTGTAGTTCAAACGGCTTTGCATGTGTATGTATACACACACATATATATGACAGGACTCCTGGTGTGGTGCTGTAGGATAAGCAAGCACTGGACTGCTAACCACGAGGTTGGCAGTTCAAACTCACCAGCTGTTCTTTGGAAATCTTATGCAGGGTTGCTATGAGTCAGAACCGATTAGACGGCACTTAACAGCAACACGCGTATTGCATGTAGTTTATTCTAGAATAGTTTCTATTTTTTGTAGTTAAATGAGTGGGAGTATTTATTTAAATGCTATAGGAACATCACTGACTTACACGTATGAATTTTAATCACTCCTATTATTCAATTCTAAATATTCAATTTTTTTCTCTTTGCTTATCCAATGAGATGGGATATTATTCATTCTGCTCTGAGGCTCATCTTGCTGTTAAAATATGTGATTGCATCAGATAAATCTTATCCTAGATTATGTTAGTGAAGTTGTGTCTCAAATATAGGTGTTTCTTGAATGATGGTAAGAATATTTCATTGCTGTTTTAATGCGCCATCAAGTATCACAGAATAAAATATTGCCTGGTCCTGCACCATTCTCATAACCATGTCAATCTGTCTTATAATATGGAGGAAACACCAGCAAACTAAGCTTTCTTTTTGTCATAGAGCATGTTGAGTAGAGAACGTTAGAATACTGCAAATAGGGAAAACACTTTCACATTCAATAAAGAAACTTGACACCAAAGCTTGAAGAAGCCAGTCTTCTCAGAGGAAAAAGTACAAAAAAATCCTTTAAAAGAAGACAACATTTTTGTGATGTTATTAGGTGCCATCAAGTTCATTTTGACTCATGTACAACAGGAAAGAAACATTACTTGGTCTTCTTCAGTTCTCACAATCATTCCAGTGTTTGAGACCATTGTTGAAGCCACTGTGTCAACACATCTCTTTGAGGGTCTTCTTCTTATTTATTGACCCCTCTAGATTATCAAGCACAATATCCTTCTCCAGGGACCAATGTCTTCTAATAATATGTCTAAAGTACTAAAGACAAAATCTTGTCATCCCTCACATCCATATATCAGATCTTCTCTGGATGTTTTACATAGAGATAATTTTAATATATGCTTGCAGATAATTCATGAATATTTTACTTTAGATTTCTACATCTTTATTTATGTCTTATTTTTTTCCTATCAATTACCTAAATCTGTAGTTCCACTTTTGTAAGTTTTTGTTCAAAGCATGGCACTTAGGTAAACAGAATTTCTTCTTTCTTAAACACAAGGATATACTGCATGTTGAAAGAAATGCCAAGGTTTTGAAGGTGTAAAAGTGTACATCTATGCAATTTTCTGGACCAGGTGCAATTCTGAAAGATTTTGACAGCTCTCTAAATGATTTTAGGTAGATAAGATAGTTCAGTTGTCCTGTGTGTTCTCAATATGTTGCCATTTCTTTAAAATTTTCAGGATTTCTTAAAATCGAAAGTTATTTTTTCAGCTGTTCTTATATCTAGGGAAATTTTTTTCATAAGAAATAGCAAATCATTAGAAATGATTTTACTGATAGCACATATGAAAACATTGGCATTAGTGCTAAACCTATAATCAAAGTCAATAAAATAAAATTATCTTAATTATACAACAAAAATAATGAAAATTAATATACTTAAAAAAACACCTTTGAAATTATGAAAGTGGACTACATTTTTTAAATAATAAAAATGATAATATGTAAAAGTGAGAATAATATAATACCCAATTGCTAATATATTTCAGGTGAGTCTCTGCAAGAGAAAGACTTGAAGATCAGCTCCCATAAAAATTAGAGCCCAAAACCCTATATACAAATTTTATTCTGTCAGATGGGGTTGCTATGAGTCCAAACCCACTCAGTAACGCCCAGGAAGAACAACAACATTGTTTGTTAGGAATAACAAAATCAAAAGCATCTGGCAATGTTATTTATACTATTGAGCATACATAGCCTATTTCAGCAAGAGAAGATGTGTTTCAACACACACATCATTTTTCAATAATTGTATGCAGAATACTAATGCTGTGGGCTAATGCACCAGGCTGCAAAGCCGTTTGAATTGCACGGTCGGTGGTTCAAGCTCACGAGCTGCTCCTCAGAAATAATATACAGGATCACTATGGGTTGGAACCAACTCGACGACACTTAACAATAACAATATTTTTAGGAATTTTGAAGTTTATTTATTTATATTTTTCACTGCCTTCTGAGTTCTTCAATAAATGTATGCCCTGTTTGTCATTAACCCCTAACTTCCTATACTCTTTCAATTTGTTTGCATAGGGGATTTTATAGATATATTTTGAGGAGCTCTGGTAGCGTAGTGGTTACGAATCGGGCTGTGAACCTTAAGGTCAGCGGTTCGAAACTACCAGCCGCTCTGCGGGAGAAAGATGAGGCTTTCTACTCCCGTAAAGATTTACACCCTCGGAAACCCTGTACAGGGTCGCTATGAGTCAGACCCGACTCGATGGCACTTAACAACAACAATTGTGGTACTAACAATTGGATAGCCAAATGGAGAATACATTGGTCATATAGTGGTTGTGGTTGTGGTGGTAGTGTGCCATGGAGTCGGTTCCAACCTTGTATGGGGTTTCTGGGGCTGTAAATTTTTACAGGCACAAAAAACCTCATATTTCTCCCATGGAATGGCTAATAGTTTTGAACTGCTGACCTTGAAGTTAGCTGTCTGACTCATAACCACTATGCTACCAGAGCTAACAAATAAATCACAGACCATGAAACTATTAAAAATGAGAGAGTGTAAATAAACCAAAAAGCTCTCATTACCCTGATTGTTTTGTGTACCTCGAGAAAATCCCTTTTGGAATTACAAAACATAGTCACTACATTTGTCTAAACTGGCATCTCTGCCTTGAATCGAACTGGCCCAACAAATCCCCTCAGAAGCCTGTTTTAATTGGATCTTGTTTTGAATGCATTCTAATGAGCCTACTGCAAGTGTACTATTGAAGGACCTTGCCTGTAGTCATCCACTGATCACAGAGACATATTTAAATACATTTTGTTTCTAATAATTCTGTACATGTTTGAGCTAGAACCCTAAAAGCAATACTTTTTGACTTATCCTCATATTGTGTGAGTTAACTTAGCGTCCCTTTTCACTTCCCCTTCAGTTTTGAATTCTTCATATTCATCAGGCTTTCTTCCTTGCTAACGCTTATAAATCATTAAAACTGCCCTTTATAACTCTTAGATGTTTTCAGTAATAATTAAGACATGGTATAAGCATGGGAACTTTTGATGTAGTCTTTAATATTACGCCCACACAACCCAAACTATAAAGGAATACATTTCTTACAAAAATTTGTTTCACGTATATCAGAGCTACAAGAGACCTTAACTAAACCAGTACCATAAATGCTGGGAACTACTATATATATGCAACCATTCATAATTTATTTCAAGCAAATATCACAAGAATGAAATCTCAGGATCTACTTGGTTCTATTATACATTGTTTCTACAGTATAACATTGATGAATTTGCATTAGACATTATAAACAATTTGTTCTTAAGAATCAGAAATATATTACCAAAAATCAAGCTGAATTTGTTGATTAAATTAAGGGGAAAAAAACCCTCTAAATTTGAGGATGTTGTTGTTGTATTTGTTAAGTGCCGTTGAGTCGATTCCAACCATAGTGACCCTGTATAGTGTTTCCAAGAAATAGCTGGTGAACTTGAACTGCCGACATTGCAGTTCAAATGGCGTTACAGTCTGGGACATTAACCCACAGTGTCACATAGACTAATATAGACTCATCTTGGAGTTCTGGTGTGGTGCTGTGGGTTAATGCATTGGAATGCAAAGTCAGTTTCATCTGCAAGGTCCGCAGTTCAAGCTCAACAGCCACTCCTTGGAAACTCTGTACAGGGTCGCTGTGGATAGGAACTGACTCAATGTCACTTAACAACAACAGCTAATAGATTCATCTTAATCATCTTCTACAACTATAATCTAGTATGTCACTTCTGTTAGGATCCCTTCTAAAAATCTCATTCCAGAATCTGGCAAACAGGATTTTCAGAGCTCTTTTTGGAATCAAAAGGAAAAAAAAAAAGAAAGAAAATAAGAGAGAAAACAAGAAATAAAAAAGAGAACGAGAGAGGGAAAAGTATAAAAGAGAAAGGGAGAATATTGTAGAAAGAGGTGATGGAGGTCGGTGTGTGCTTACAGTTAATTCTGACTCATAGTGACCCTGTATATAGTTTCTGAGGCTGTAAACCTTCTTTGGAGCAGATATTGTCCAATCATTTTCTCATTCCGTTGAGTCACCTCTCTTTGGAATGGGCAGAAATATAGATCTCTTCCGATCAGTGAGTGCCTCCAGTGTTGCATCAGTTTGTTGAATGATTTCAATGACCATTTCAGAAACTCCTAGGGCTTTCTTTGTCAATGATTTCAGTGCACCTTCGACTTCTTTCAGTACCATTGGGTTCTGATCATATGCTACCTCTTGAAATGGTGAGACAATGCCTTTTTTATTTGGATACAACGACTCTCTGTGTGTTCCTTCTATTCACTTTTGATGCTTTCTGTGTCGTTCAGTTTCTTACCCATAGAATCCTTCAAACTTTCAAAACAAGCCTCAAAGTTTTTCTTCAGTTCTTTCAGCCTGAGAAATGCTGAGCATGTTCTTTCCTTTCAGTTTTCTAACTCCAGGTCTTTGCATATCCCACTATAATATATATTTGACTTTGTCTTCTTGAGCTACCTTTAGAAAGTATCTGTTCAGATCTTTCACCTCCTTACTCCTTCCATATGCTTTAGTGTCTCTAACTGGAAAGCAAGTTTCAGAATATCCTCTGGTATAAATTTTTATCTTTTCCTTCTTTCTTGCCTTCTTAATGATCTTTTCCTTTCTTCCTGTATGATGTTCTTGATGTCATCCCATAACTCCTCTGGTCTTTGTTCAATAGTGTCCAATTCATCAAATCTGTTCTTAAGATGATCTCTAAATTCAAGTATGACATGTTCAAGAACATATTTTTGCTTGAGTACTTGTTATAAATTTCTTCATCTTCAGCCTGAACTTGTACATGAGCAATTGATGGTCTGTTCCAAAGTCTACCCCTAGACTTGTTTAAACTGATGACATGGAGATTCTCTACCATCTCTTTCCTCAAGGTAGTCAATTTGATTTTTGTGTATTTCATCTGATGAGACCCATGTGTAGTTGTCTTTTATATTGTTTAAAAAAGATATTTGTAGTACAGAAGTCATGAGTCTTGCAAAATTCTATCATGCAATCAATCTCCAGCATCTTTTTTTATCACCAAGGCCATATTTTCAAAAGACTGGTACTTTGTCTTTGCTTTCAACTTTTGCATTCCAACCAACAGTAATTATTGATACATTTGGATTGCAACTTTGAACAATTTCAGAAGGAAGAATTAGGTAGAAATATTAAATTTCATCATCATTGACTCAAGTGTTTGGTGCATAAATTTGAATAATATTTGTATCAGTGGGTAATCTTTGTAGATGTATGGATATGATCCTATCACAGACAGTGTTGTTCTTCAAGATAAATCTTAAATCTACTTAAGGAGTTCTGGTAGTGTAGTGGTTACAAGTCGGGCTGCCAACCTCAAAGTCAACAGTTTGAAACTACCAGCGGTTCCGCGGGAGAATGATGGGGCATTCTGTTCCCATAAAGATTTAGAGCCTCGGAAACCCTGTGCAGGGTCACTGTGAGTCAGAACCAACTCCATGGCACTTAACAACAACAATAACAACTTTTTGATAATGAATGTGATGCCATTTCTCCTCAATTTTTCATTCCTAGCAAAGAAAATCATGACATAGTTAGATTCAAAATGACCAGTATCAGTCCATTTTAGCTCACTAATACCTAGGATATTGGTTTTTACACATTCCATTTCATTTTTTAACAACTTCCAATTTTCCTATATTCTTCCTTCATGAATTCCATGTTCTGATACTAAAGGATGTTTACAATTGTTTCTCCTCATTTTGATTTGTGCCCCATCAGCAAACGAAGGTCCCGAAAGCTGTACTTTGTTCATGTCATCACGGTCAACTGTACTTTGAAGAGACATCTCTTCCCCAGTCATATTTTGAATGCCTTCTAACCTGAGGGGATCATCTTCTAGCATTATATCTGAAAATATTCTGGTGATTTTAATCATGTTTCAATAAGCAATAGTCAGATGTTATGGGACAGTGTCCCACTTCTATTCATAAGGTTTTCAGTGGCTAAATATTTAGAAGTTGCCTGTCACTCCTTCTTCCTAAGCTGTCAGTCTGGAAGTTCAGCTGAAACCTGTCCATCAAGGCTGACCCTGTTTGTATTATAAATACCAG
>NW_006408540.1:11306012-11317633 GCF_000296735.1 Chrysochloris asiatica
TTTTTTTTTTTTTTTTTTTTTACACATTGTAACAGTCAAGTTGAAAATGAAAGCTTTCAAGTTTGTTTACTCAGAGCTGTTTTGGTTTTTTTTTTCCACATTGCAATAAATGCCCTTTTTCTGATTTGACATTGGAAATATAAAAACAAATTCTGTCAGAATAAGTCACCTAAACAACGACATCTGTGCTTGCCTGCTCATAGTTTTCTCGTATCCTAGATATTCAGAATAAGTGAATGCACTGGACCCCCACCAAGTTATCTATCTCTGATGGCTGCTGTGCTGTAAATTCATACCAAAAATGGTGATATTCTCCTGAATTGCTGCAGCTCCCCAGATAAAGTAGTGACTTTCTCACAGATTTTCCTGTCATCTTCAACCTGGAGGAAGGATTTAGGAAGGTTACATGTGATAGTCTATTGATAACGATTCCCTGGCCATCTTCTGAGTACTTTCCCCCAAGTCCAGAATAAAAATAAATTAAAAATCACACACACGCATGTTCTAGTAATAAAGCTTTGCTATAACCAGTCCATAAATGTTGTCTTTTAGGCACTTTCCTTTTGAAAAGTCCTAATCAGTTAGCTTGGCAAAAATTCACACTAGTTTCTCGCTAAGTAACCTGCTAGCAGGCTGTTGAGCAATTTGGCAGCTGTTTTTTTTGAAGACTCATTAATTTATGCTAGAAAGCACTCATTTGAAGATATAACTTTGAGTTTCTGAGAATAAAAAATGGTGTATACATTGTATTTGAGAAAGGCCACCATCTCTTTGAACTGGCACTCCACAGCTTTTGGCAAATGGGGTAACCCAGTGTGCTCTCAACTGCACATTTCATGCGGTTATCAAAAACTAAAATCTAATCCAAAAAATATTTATTTTTTGAGTATAATGGAGTTTACTTAAGATAAAGTGTTAATAATTCTGACCTAAGAGGTAACAGTAGGTAAGAAAAAGGGAACAGAAGTAAATGCTGCTATTAATGCAATAACAGTTATCTACTAGTAGATGCATGAATGAAAACAGGCTGAACAGGTGTGGGAGAGACATACAGCAGTAGTACACATACAAATATATATATATATGTTAGACAGAGGATATTTGTATATGGATATTTGCTTTTGTTTCAAATATATCTGTGAATACAGTATCAGTGTACAGTGTTATGAAAAATTGTTAGTTATAACCAAACACATTAAATCTCTGGGGGTTCGGGATCTTAGGATCATGGGATACCAAGGTCAGTTGGGATAACACAGTCCACAAAGACAATGTTCTAAAACCTACTTTGGTGTGAAGTAGCTAAGATCTTTAAAGCTCACGAGCAACTACCTACGGTACAACTATTGGGCTCTACCTGTGGAGAAGAAAGAAGAGTAATGAAAATTGAAGACACGAGGAAACATTTGGTCCAGTAGATCTAATGCATCACAGGATCATTGTTCTCAGTGATCTGGAGTCCAGACCAACTAGATGGTACCTGGCAACCACAACCAACTGCTTAGGGATTACATTGGGAGGTTCTGGGTAGAATGGAAGAACATATGTAACAAAACTCAAAATTATAAAAGAGATCAAGTTAACTGGTCAGATAGAGAATGAAAGAAACTCCAATACTATGGTCTTTAGTCACCCTTCAGACCTGGACCTGAACTTGCCTACATGGCTTAATTATCAACCAAATAACAGACAAGTGAATAAGGGTAACACCAACACCAGGAAGGTATGCTCACCTTAGAAGAATCCGCTATTTGAGATCAAAATGTCAGCATTTACCCAAGGATAACATTCAGAAAGGTTAAGAAAAAAGGAAGACGGGATTGAGATAAGTCATGTTACATTGAGGGGATTGCAGTCAACAAGACAAAATGAACTGTATACGAATTGGTGAGTGTAAAAATGATTATCTGCTCTGAAAACCTTCGCCTACTTCATAATAAAAATGATAAAAAGAAAGAAAGAAAGAAAAAAAGGAGAATTGTCCTAATTTGCCTGGGAATGAAGAGATTGCTGGATATGGAACTTTGAATACTAAAATTTGGAGTATCTTGGGAAAGCAAAAATGACCTGGTTACTCTGTTTCATTGTTGTTGTTATGTGCCGTGGCATTGGTTCTGACTCATAGTGACCCTGTACAGGGTTTCCGTGGCTGTAAATATTTATGGGAGCAGAAAGCCTCATCTTTCCCCTGTGGAACAGCTGGTAGTTTCGAACAATTGACCCTGAGGATAACAGCTCAATTCATAACCGGTACGCTACCAGAGCTCCTTGTTTTTGTTAGGTTCTGTCAAGTTGGTTCTGACTCATAGCAACCCAATGCACAACAGAAGGAAACACTGCCTGGTCCTGGGTCATCCTCACAATTGTTATGCTTGAGCCAATTGTGCTGCCACCTTCAATCCATCTCCTTGAAGATCTTCCTCGCTTTTGCTGACCCTCCTCTTTATGAACCAAGATGTCCTTCTCCAGAGACTGGTTCCTCATGATAACATGTACAAATGTGGAAGATATTGTACACACTCCTGGTTTCTAAAGGAGCTCTGATAGCATAGTGGTTATGACTTGGGCTGCTAACGTCAGGGTCAGCAGTTCAAAACTACCAATTGTTCCACGGGAGAAAGATAAGGCTTTCTGCTCTTGTAAAGAATTACAACCTTGGAAACCCTATACAGCATTACTATGAGTCAGAACCAACTTCATGGCACACCACCACCTGGTTTCTAAGGAGCCTTCTGGTTGTACGTCTTCCAACTCGGATTTGTTTTTTTTCTAGCAGTCCATGGCACTTTTAATATTCTTCTCCAACACTGTAGCTCAAAGGCATTAATTCTTCTGTAGTCTTCCTTATTCATTGTCCAACTTTCAAAAGGCATATGAGGCAAATGAAAATATCATGGGTTGGATTAGGCACACCTACTCAGTCCTTAAACTAATAGCATTACTCTTTAACACTTTAAAGAGATTTTGTGAAGCAGATATTCCTAATGCAATTCACTGCCCTGATTCCTAAGTGCCTTCAAAATTAACATTAATACCACTCTATTTAACTAATTGCCATTGAGTTGACTTTGACTCATGCAATGCTATGTGTGTCATAACAAACTTCATTTCACTGGTTTTCAGAAACAAAATTCCAGGCCTTACTTCTGAGATGCCTTGGGTGGACCTAAACCTCCAACTTTTGGTTAGCAATTAAACATATTTACTATTTGCACCAACCATAGACTCTATTTATAGAAGAAATTGCCAGTTGGCCCTTTAGCAAATATATTTAGCAAATATACTCCTTATAATAGACTACAAAAGGTCCGTTTGAACTTCAGAGGCAGTGGTTCAAACTCACCAGCCACTCCTCAGAAACCTTATACAGCATCACTCTGAGGTGGAATCAACTCAACAGCACTTTACAACAATGGAAGAAAATAGTATTTTTTTTCTACAAATTCTGCTAAATAATATTTTTAAAAAATATGCTATATATCTCTTTTTTTTTAATGTAAAGGATCTTAAAAAGAATTAATATAAGTAAAATCCTTACTAAATATGTAAGAGACAATCTAGTTGATATTGGTTTAGATTCTATCTCTGTTCTAATGCCATTGCAAGACTATACCTCACAATCCAGGCTAAGAAAGCACTTGTCTTTACTCTCCCTGCATCTCCCTTCCTAACTTCAGCTCAGAGAAGATATGGATTTGTTTGAATATCATTTCAAGAGGGAAAAAACTGGATATTTTACAGGCTATCAGTTTTGACAGTGAAAAGTAAAGATTTAACCCTCCCTGTTGCTATTGCCTCAAGGTACACTTGTAGAAAATAAACAAAAACAGTTTTCACAGGTAAAGCTTAAGCAATAAAAAAGAAAACAACATCTGCGTCAAAAGAGACTCTAAGAAACTACGTAAGTCTGCTTTGTTTGACCTGAAAACTACCACCGATAGTTGGAATTGCACAGCCACCTGTCACAACTGTGCTGGGGTTCTTCTAAAACAGTAGGAGTTTGTCACATAAATGGAATGTGCAGGATTTAAATTACTGGAGAGCATGAGGCTACCCTAATGAATGTGAAAGTTTTCAAAACAGAAATGACAAGACTCAGAGTCTCCTACATCCATGCAATATTCCTTTTTTGACAGCTGCCCGGAAATCCAACTGAGAGATACAACATTAAAATGATAATATCATCACTGGGTTTCTAGTAAAGTTATCTTCTGCTTATTAATACAATTAAATTATTAATTGTATAAATGATCATCCTATAGATAAATAATTTCCCAAAGTTTATATAACTGTTATTTTTTGTTTGTTTGGGCACAATAGATACTTAGTGTGATGATGCAATTACAAGGCTGACCTGTTGTGGCACTGTCAGATAAACTCTGGACTGCTAACCACAAGGTCAGTAGTTCAAACCCACCAGCCACTCCTTGGAAACTGTTTATGGGACATTATGAGTCAGAGACAACTCAATGGCAAAAAACAACAACAGTCCCCAGCTGATCTCCCTCCCTGCCTTCCTCGGATGGTGGCTGTTTATGCTGGACGTGTGGCCAGAGATGGGTAAGGATCACGTGGAACCTCGGCTACTTAAGACAGAGACATTGCCATGCTGCAATGAGTCTCAATGACTGGTAAGACTGAGGAATTCGCACTGACCACCTAAGACAGGCAGCGTCCCTTAAACAATCAATAAATAAGGAGGATTCAGATGCAGACAGTACAGACCAGGTCAGGAGGCCAAGCCCCTGTGGGCCCAAGCGTTGTTGACCGTCCAAACCATAGGCTCTGAGGATCAGACTCTAGCTACCTAGTAGACATAGCAAACTGTCCCTCATCTGATTATTCAGTAATGCTTGTTAGTAATCTCATACATGAGCCCTGGATATCCACAGACAAATGTAAAAACCTTCCCTAAAAGCCGAGACTGTAAATTCCAAAAAGCCAAGTCCCCCACCATCCAAAAAAAAAAAAAAGCTAAAGAGGATAGAGAGAAACACTGTAAACTGATGATATATGGCGAGGATAATAATCAATGTAATAAAACAAGCTATATGAATGGTTGAATGTGAAGCTGATGATGTCCCCTGTAAACTTTCACTCAGTGCAAAATAAAAACATTTAAATAATAAAAAAAACAAAAACAAAAAAACAACCATAACCACCAAATGGAGGCTGAAATTCACACCTAGAAAATGGTTCTTTGATTAAACTGTTGTTAGAGTCCTATGTACGTCTTAATTTCAGAAAGGTTACAATTAAAGTCATCCAAGGATACTCCTGGTGTGGCGCTGTGGGTTAATGGGCCAGCCATTTGAACTGCAAGGTCGGTGGTTCAAGCTCACCAGCTGCTCCTCGGAAACCCTGTACAGGGTTGCTGTGGGTGGGAATCGACTTGACGGCACTTAACAACAACAACAAAGGATAAATTGGTTTAAGATACTGCTTGAATTTTTGCTCTTCTGTTTTCAATTCTTTCATCTCCTCTGTGACTCTTTTGCAAACATCTCAAAAGTCCTGGTGATGAGCAAGCTAATACTTACAGTATATTAGTTTTAGAGATGAGAAAAAAGTACTAATTCTCTAATCACTTAATTCTATCTGTTTGTTCCACGAAGAGGAAGCTCTTTGTGCTGTCCCACTCTTCTTCCATGACACCGTTATTTTCCAAACACTCCAACTCTCAGTCCCTACCTCCACCGGACTGATTCTCATTTTCCTTATACATACTCTTCACTTATCTACTAAATGTTAACCCAACATTTCACATTTACAGCAATAGTAAAAATCTACTACCTGACAATTTTACACATTAACAATATATGTCTAGCAACAATGAGTGCTGAAGAGCAAATTAACAGTAAGTCTGGCTGAGATGATTAAAGCTATGTTTCAACTTACCTGGGCAATAATACTCAAAGGTTTGGCAGTTACACAATGATGTAATCTGGCAATTATGTAATTATGCAATCATCCTCCATTTTGAGATCTGATTTGTTCATCTTCCATTTTTGCGTAATGACATTTTCTCACATAAAGACCTAGTCTACCGGGCCTAACCATGTCAAATAGTGAGGAATGGATGTACTACATCATGCATTGGACTGCTTGAATTGTCCTCAATATAGCATATATTTTATACTTCAGCTTAGCATCTTTTTTTCCTTGAAATAGCTTGTTGTTTATTTCTTCACCCCCAAGCACAATTTATTTAAGGTCAGAGATTACTGTTACCTGCAGTATTTGCTCTCTAAAATTTTCTTAGTCATTTTATTATATTACTATGATATATGAATATATTATTATTATGGTAGTGGTGGTTATGTGTTGTTGACTTTGCTCTGATTCATAACAAATCCTATATAGAGTTTCTAAGGCTATAAATCTTTAGGAGAGCAGAAAGTCCCATCTTTCCACTATGGAGTGGCTGAGATATTCAAACAACTGACCTTGCAGTTAGGATCTCAACTTATAACCCCCTGCACTAACAGGATTCCTGTATATTATTATATTATAAACATATTGTATATTCTTATTTCATTGTATTTATTAATTATATATTCTTAATTAAGAATATTTATATATACATAATACTTCTCAATGGAGTCCTAGTACAGCACTGTTGATTAATGCACCAGACTGCAAAGCCATTTGAACTACAAGGTCGGTGGTTCAAGGGCACCAACTGCTCCTCGGAAAGCCTATATGGGGTTGTTATAGGTCGGAATTGACTCGATGGCTCTTAACAACAACAATGTTTCTTAGAAGCCAGGATGATGAAGCATAATTTCTCATACTTTGCATATTATCAGGAGAGACCAGTCCCTGAAGGAGGCATCATGTTTGGTAAAGAAAAAGTTCAGTGAAAAAGAGGAAGACCCCCATTGAGATGGATTGGTACAGTGGCAACAGTAATTAGCTCAAACATAACAACAATTGTGAGGATGGTGCTGGGCCAAGTGGTGTTTTGTTCTGTTGTGCATAGGGCTGCTATGAATCAAAACTGACTTGATAGTACCTAACGACAATGTGTACATACATATTTACATGTAGACATACACCAAACATTGAGTAGTTTGTGGTACTGTGGGGGCTTGCAGATTGCAGTAGTGCTAGAAGCAATGCCACTATTATTTCAAAGATCAGCCAGATCACCCATGGACAATTGGTTTCAGAAAAGCTTGCAGATTAAGACAAACTAAGAAGAAAAGACCTGGTAAATAATCTACTTCTTAAAGTATTGACCAGTGAAAAACTTATAAATAACAGTAAAACATTGTCTGATATAGTGCCTAAAGATGAGCCTCTCAGGTTAGAAGGGACTCAAAACATGAGTACCGAAACTCTGCCTTCTGAAAGGAGAATTGACCTTAATATCATGGATGGAGCCAAGTTTTTGAGACTTTCATTTGCTGATGGGGCACAACTCAAAATAAGAAGAAATAGCTGAGAACATTTATTAATAAATTCAACATGGAATGTACAAAATATATATTAATGAAAATTAGAAATTGTCAAAAATTAAATGGAATTATTGAAGACAAATATCCTAAACATTGTTGCTATTGTTGTTAGGTACAATCTAGTCAGTTCTTACTCATAGCAACCCTAAGAACAAGAGTTAGAATAAAACCCTGTCTGGTCCTATGAAATCTCCTAATTGTTATGTTTGAACCTCTTGTTGCTACCACTGTGTCAATCTGTATTGTTGAGGGAGCTTCTTCTTTTTCATTGATCATCCACCTATCAAGCATGGTGCCATTTTTCAGGGACTGGTCCTGCTTGACAACATGATCAAAGTATGAGAGATGAAGTTTTCAGTGAGCTGAAATGGACTGATATGAGCTATTATGAATCAAACAATGATTTAATTTACAATGCTAGAAATGAAAGTTTGGAAAACAGACAGCATCGCATGATTGTCAAAAGGAATATTTCAAGATCTATCCTGAAGTGCAACATTGTTATTCACAATAAAAACCCATGTGCCTACAAAGAAGATCAGTTAAAACTAACTTTATTCAAATTTACACACCAAGCACTAATGCAAAATTTGAAGAACTTAAAGATTTTTACCAATTTCTGCAGCCTGAAAATGATCAAACATATAATTAAGAGGCACTGATAATTACTGCTGTTAGAATGTAAACAATGGAAACAGGATTGGAAGTTGGAAAATCTGCACTTGGTGATAGAAATACTCTTGAGATCTTATGATAGAATTTTTCATAATGAATGACTGATTCATTGCAAATACCTCTTTTTCGAAACAACAATGGTGAATATACAAATGGGCCTTGCCAGATGAAATATACATTAATCAAATACATAGATGAATACATCTGTGAAAATAGACAATGTAGAAGCTCAGTATCATCACTCAGAATAAGGACAGGGGCAACTTGAGGAACAGGTAATCAATTACTCATGTTCAATTTCAAGTTGAAGTGGAAGAAAAGAAATAAGCCCACAAGACCCAAAATACAATCTAAACTATATCCCACCAAATTTAGAAACCACCTCTAAGATCAAATTGATGCATTGAACACTAACTACTGAAGACAAGAATGTCTAAGGATGACACAAAAGCATCATACACAAAGAAAGCAAAAGTGATTTAAAAGAAAAGAAGAAAAGTAAAGACCAAAATGAATGTCTTAAGAGACTCTGAAATTTGCCATTGATTATAAAGTAAGTAGTTAAAGCAAACTGAAGAAATGATGAAGTAAAAGAACTGAACAAAAGATCTTAAATGGTGACTAGAGAGAAAAAGTGAAGTGTTATAATGAAATGTGCAAAGACCTATGCTTAGAAAACCAAATGGGAAGAATAGTCTTAGCATTTCTGAAATTGCTGCTTCCATGAGTGCTGTGGTTGATCCATCAAAATGAAGTCTTTGACAACTTCACTCTTTCTCCATTTACGTTGATGTTAATTATTGGTCCAGTGGTCAGGATTTTTGTTTTCTTTACACTGAAGTGCAATCAATACTGAAGTCTTTGATCTTCATCAGTAAGTATTTTAAGTCCATCTATTTTCAGCAAGCAAAGCTGTATCATCTGCATAGCGCAGGTTGTTAATGAGTCTTCCTTGAACCCTGGGACTCCTGGTATGGCACTGTAGGATCAGCACTGGACAGAGAACAATAAGGTAAGCATTAAAACCCACCAGCTGCTCTTTGGAAATCCTGTACAGGGTCACAATGAGTCAAAACAGACTCAATGGCACATAACAACAACAATCTCCAACCCCGAGGCCACGTTATTCTTCATAAAATCCAGCTGCTAAAATTATTTGCTCAGCATAAAGATTGAATAATCATGGTGAAATAGTACAACCCAGGTGCACACCTTTCCTAATTTTAAACCATTTAATATCCCCTTGTTCTGTTTGAACTACTGCCTCTTAGTCTATGTATACAAGTTCTCATGAACACGATCAAGTGTTCCTGAATATTCATTCTTCACAATATTGTCCATAGTTTGTCATGATCCACATAATTGAAGGCCTTTGCATAGTCAATAAAGCACACGTAAGCATATTTTTTATATTCTCTGCTTTCAGGCAAGATCAATCTGAGGTCAACAATCATATCCCTCATTACACAATCTTGTCTGAATCTGGCTTGAATCTTTGATGCTTCCCGTCAATGAACTGCTACAGATGTTTTTGAATTATTTTAAGCAAAATTTCACTTGCATGTGATATTAATGATATTGTATGATGATTGCCACATTCCATTGGGTCACCTCTTTTTGAAATGAGCACAAATATGCATCTCTTCCAATCAGTTGGCCAGGTAGCTGTCTTCCAAATTTCTTGGCATTCATGAGTGAGTGCCTTCAGTGCTGCATCAGTTTATTGAAAGTTCTTTCAATGCCTTCAGTGAACCTTGGACTTCTACCTTCATATGTTATCTCCTGAAATGCTTGAATGTTGACCATTTCTTAAATGATTAAAGAATGTTTATTTTAGTACAAACACCTTATCTTGACTTTTTACAATTGTGACCTCATGCAATATTTGTCTTTTTGTGATTGACTAATTTTACTAATTTTACTGGTGATTAGTATTCAAGGTTGGGAGCAAAGAGGAAGGACCAGTAGTTGGAAAATATGGCCTTGTTGATAGAAATGATGCTGGAGAACACATGATAGAATTCTGCAAAATCAGTGATTTGTTCATTTCAAATAACTTCTTTAGACAGCATAAGAGATGACTATATATGTGGACCTCACCACATGGAATACATAAAAATCAAATTGACTACATCTGTGGACAGATACGATAGAAAAGCTCCATATCATCAGTCAAAATAAGGCCAGGGCAGACTGTGGAACAGACCATCAATTACTCATATGAAAACTCAAACTGAAGCTGAAGAAAGTGAAAACAAGTCCATGAGAGCCAAAATATGACCTTGAATATATCCCACCTGAATTTAGATATCATCAGAAGAACAGATTTGCTACATTAAACACTAACAACGGAAGACCAGAAGAGTTGTGGGATGACATCAAGAACATCATACATGAAGAAAACAAAAGTCATTGAGAAGACAAGAAAGAAGGAAAAGATAAAAATGAATGTCAGAAGAGACACTGAAACTTGCTTTCCAGCATAAAGATGCTTAAAGGAAATGGAAGAAATGAGGAGGTCTAAAAGCTGAACAGAAAATTTCAAAGATCAGCTCGAGAAGATCAAGACAAATATTACAACAAAATGTACAAAGATCTGGAGGCAGAAAACCAAAAAGGAAGAACACGCTCAGCATTTCTTAAGCTGGGGGAATGGAAGAAAAAATTCAAACCTCTACTTTAGTTATTGAAAGATTCTCTGCACAAATTATTGAATAATGCAGAAAGCATCAAGAGAAGATGGAAAGAATACACAGTCACTGTACCAAAAGGAAATGGTTAATCTTCAACCATTTCAAGAGGTAGCATATGATCAAGAGTCAATGATACTGAAGGAGGAAGTCCAAAGTGCACTAAAGGAATTACAAAGAGAATAAGGCACCAGGAATTGATGGGATAAAAAATGAAATCTTTCAAGAAAGCGAGGCAGCACAGGAGGCACTCCCTCATCTCTGCTAAGAAATTTGGAAGAAAACTATCTGGCCGATTGATTGGAAGAGATCCATATTTGTGCCCAGTCCAAAGAGAGGTGACCCAACGGAATGAGGAAATCATCGGACAATCTCTTTGATATCCCATGTGAGTAGAGTTTTACTAAAGGTAAAACAGAAACAGCTGCGAAGCATACATTGGCTGAGAACTTCCAGAGGTTCAAGCCGAATTCAGAAGAGGCCATGGAATGAGGGATATCATTGCTGATGTCTGATGGATCTCAGCTGAAAACAGAGAAGATCAGAACTATGTTTACCTGTGCTTTATTGACTACGCAAAGGTTTTCAATTGTGTGGATCATGATAAGCTATGGACAACATTGTGAAGTATGAGTATTCTGGAACACTTAATAGTGCTCATGATGAATCTGTACCTGGACCAAGAGGCAGTTGTTCGAACAGAACATGGGAACATTGAATGGTTTAAAATTAAGAAAGGTGTGAAACAAAGTTTCATGCTTTTGTCATACTCATTCCGCTTGTATGCTGAGCAAAT
>NW_006408540.1:11330743-11337323 GCF_000296735.1 Chrysochloris asiatica
GGGCTCATTTTATGGCACTATATCTGACAGTGTTCCACTGCTATTCATAATGTTTCCAGTGACTAAATATTCAGAATTAATCCATCTGTCCTTCTTCCTAGTCTGTCTTCCTCTTGAAGTTCATCTGAAACCTGTTCACAATGGGTGACCCTGCTGGTATTTAAAATATCTGTGGCATAGCTTCCAGAATCACTTCAAGACAGAAGCCATCACAGTACAACAAACTTGAAGACAACTATTGAAATTTTTATCATAATAGGTATATACTTATAGATATATGTTGTCAAATGCTGTCAAGACAGTCCTACTCTTAGCAATCCTATAATTTCCAAAAGAGCCGTTGGTGAGTTTGAATCATCAACCTTGTAATATATATATAAATATAAATTAACAACTCTGTATGTATATAGAGTTGTTAAGGGCCATCAAGTTGTTAAGTATCAACTCAGAGACCCTTTATAAAGTTTCCAAGAAGTGGCTGGATAATTTGAACCACCAACCCTGAGGTTCAAACTGACTTTGTGGTGTAGTGTTTATCTTATAGTCCTACAGTGCCAAACCAGGAATACATATATATACGTTGTTGTTGTTAAGAGCTGTTGACTCAGTTTCAATTTATAATGACCTTGTATAGGGTTTCTGAGAAGCGGCACCTCATGAGTTTGAACCACCAACCTTGAGGTGCAAACAGACCTTGTGGTTGAGTTCTTATCCTACATTAATAAACATATTTACATTTATATAAAGTTTTTATTTTCCTTATTGATGAACAGCGGGTCCATTTAGGAAAACTCCTAAACATAACCAAGGAGTTATTTTCTTTCTGAAAGTCTTAGTCCAGATGCCTTTCTAGAAGTTATCATTTACACTATTAACTGATAAAATCTTTGAAATTTTGAAAGTTTTAAACTTGAGTATATTGGTAAATAAGGGAACTAGACAGTGGCCTTCTCCACTAAAATAGAGATTTCTGATTTGGAGATAAAATTAAAGTCATAAATATAAGCATTATAATGAACATTTTAATAGCTTTCTGTATCTCAAAATGAAATCAATTATTCATTTTTCCAGAAAAACAGTATAGCCTGTTAAAACTGCATGACTATATTTTCTGCAGAAAGTCAAATGTTTGACAGTTCAAAGTAGAGAATTCATTTGCATTTAGGGGAGCTCCAGCAAACCTTTTCAATTGCTTCCTGAAATAGACCAAGAGGTGAGATGAGGATCAGTGTGCAATAAACGGCACCATTCTGGATGTAATGAGAACAGAGGAGGAATGTCTGCATCATCTACTCCCCAAATTTAGACCTTGAAGAATATATGATCCCATTGGATGATCCTTCTGTGACCTGAATGTAGAACAAGGATTCATGCACTTACCATCAAATCAGTTTTCCCTTCTGCTTTTGTGAAAAGTAAATTGAAAGGTTAGAGAGAAAAGTCAAGTATTCCATTCCTGGATAAATGAATTTTTGTATGAGGGGTATTCAAAAAGTTGGTGCTAAAATGGAATTAAAAGATAAGAGATGAGAGCCATCAAGGCAAGCAATCAAGTTCCTTCAGGACAAATCCCTCTCCAAGACTGAAACTCAAAGGGAACACATGAGCAGGCATGTAAGCAGGCTGGCGACCATGTTGGTCTATTGGTGAGTGAAAGAGGGGGAAAGGCAGCAATGAAGAAATAGGCTGAGTGAAACCATGCTCCATTGACCTGAAGATGAGAGAAAGAAGAAGGGCTGGTTGGACCTGAGGACATCTGAGGCCATGAACAAGGATATAGCCACAGAGGGCTAGAGCTGAGAGTTAAGCATCCAGCTGATATGAAGTAAGGGGAGACACAAAAGAACACCCAAACTTACAGATATTACTCATTTGACCTAGCCTCGATAGCTTGATAATCAGAACTTGACTAGAGGACGATAAAAAACGAACAATTTTTGATAATGGAAACAAGGGTAAATTGCTACAATTTTATGAACTTGTCCTATACTCATGGATGTAGTAGCTCAAAATACCAACAGAGATGGAAGGTGTCTTCACATCAAGTATCAATGCTATCCCCTCTGTATACAGGGTAGATAGGGACAGGCAACTTAGACATTTAAATTGCTGATGTTGTGGTTTAGCAATCCAACATGCAACCTACTATGCTACTTGGGTAGGTCCTACAAACTGTAAGACTTTGTGTAATACTATGAAGCAGTTCTCTGCACTCATAGGATCACCAGGAAATCAGATTTGACTTGACAGCAACTATCAATAACAATGGAAGTCCTGGTGTGGCACTGAGTGTTAATGCTCTAGAGTGCTAGGTTGGTTTAAACCACAAGGTTAATGATTCAAGCTCACCAGCCACTCCTCAGAAACCCTATACAGGGTTGCTATGAGTTGGAACTGACTCTATAGCAATTAACAACAACATCAGTAACAACGAGTTGGAAGTGACTTTATGGCAGTGGATTTGGTTTTGGGTTTTTTGATCAACAACAATAATCTCATCTGTAGATGATGGAAAGGCTTTTTCTTGTGCAAGCATTCTCTTCTGTCCTGAAAAATATGTTGTCAAAACCTGGCAACTTTGTTGTTATATCCATTTAGCCACCCTCTTTCCTTATTGTCATCACTGTGTTAATTCATCTTTACCTCCTCTTGCCTGAATTTTCCTACCAACTTCCTAAATTGTCTTTATGCTTCTATTTGACTCCTTTGTATACTCCTCTCAACACTGATTGCAGAATAATCTTTCTAAAAGAGATAATCTGTAAATTCTGTTCTCCCTGATTTAAGATGAAAATAGCCCTCATTGCCTTGAACTTAAAATAACCTGGCATAGCTAGACCCTTTAATAATTGAGAATAGTAATGCTTCAGTGGTAGAATTTTTGCCTTTCATGAAGGAGACCCAGGTTCAATTCCCAGTTGGAGCATCACATGCACAATGGGGTCTTGGGTATTGTTATGATACTGAGTAGAATTATTTGTTACTTGTATTTATAAATCCTAATAATTTTTTTAATATGATGGGTTGAATGTAAAATCATATACATTTCCACTTAAATGAAATCAGTCTCTGAAACTCTTGAGACCAGAAGAATTAAATGATGCCCGGTTACCACTACCAACTTCTCTGAACATTATCGCATTAGAAGAACTGGATATAGTGTGCAACAATGTGGAACAAAACTCAAATTTATTAAAAAAAAAAAAAAAGAGGCTGGACATACTGGTCAGAAAGAGACTGGAGGAACCTGAAATTCTGGCCGTCAGCCACCTTTCAGTTCTGGAAAAGAACTCATCCTCCTGGCCCAATTTTCAACAAGGGGTGGATAGGTAGTATATGGGTGGGGTGTGGGGAGAAACAATACTAGTGAGGTAATCTCACCTTTCAAGATCAAAACCATTAAAGATCATAACCAATATTTGCCTGGGAACAAGGTGTCCTGGTGTGGTGCCATAGGATAAGCACTCAACAATAAGATTGGTTTAAACCTCCAAGTCAGTTGTTCAAACTCAACAACCGCTCCTTAGAAACCCTATACAGGGTCTTTACGTGTTGAAACCAACTTGACTGCACTTAACAACAACAACAACGTGGTTCAGAGTGGGGGGGGGAGGGTGGAATGGAAATAGGAACAAAAGGCAGAAAGTGGAATAACTGTTTGTGCATGGAGGGGATTGAATGAAGCAAAGTGTGTGGTTCATTGGATGTAAAACTGATGATCTGCTCTGTAAATCTGCATTCAATTCACTATAAAAAGTTTCAATAACAACAAGAAAGGAAGTATTTCTTACTTTACTCTTAAAAAATATGAAGTAAGTCAGTGTCTTTTGTTGTACAGGATTGATTACATAAAAGAAGGGGAATTTTTTTTTTCCCCTAAGGTTGTCTGAGAGAAAAACAACTTCACTGATCAAATCTTGCCTTCATTGAAATCTAAGAGGAGAGTCATGATAATTTGTCTCCATGGAGGCAGAGCACCTTTCTGGGACTTAAGCTTTGTTAGCTTGTTTGCTGGACGCTTTTTTCCATCTGCTCATTTGCTTTCTTTATTCCATTTATCTATTTGTGAATGGATAATTACCCCCCTTCCATTTGGTCCCGTTATTGTTGATGTTCTGTTCATGTCAGACTTGTTTTCCCCTGATTGTTTTCTTACTGCCATCTTCATGCAGGAGGGTGATACATTTTTCATTTCATTATAATTTTCTTTATCATGCAAATTTGAAGATTAATAATGGCACAAGAGATAAGAAAAAGTCTCTTTAGAGTTTCTGCAGTTTTACTACATAATGACACATTATTTAGACCAAATCACTCAGATATTTTACAGATGTGTACTGAAGTTATCAGAAAGAAACTGAACTAACATTTTAGTTTAAAAAACAAAACAAAACAATCAGCAAGGACAAGCATTAATACCCAAGTGCCAGATGGCCATAAAGTTATAAACAAAAAAACATTCACAATGTTTCAATGACATATATTTACAATGAACTAAGACCGGACTGCTAACCTCAGGGTCAGCAGTTCGAAACTACCAGCTGCTCCGCAGGAGAAAGATGAGGCTTTCTGCTCCCATAAAGATTTACAGAGTTGGAAACCCTGTGCAGGGTTGCTATGGGTCAGAACTGACTCCACAGAACATAACAACAGCAACAAGACACTAAATATGAGACTTATTTGACTCTGAAAAGAGTGCAACTGTGTTGTTGAGATATTAATTATCAATATACTGTTTTGTTGAGCGCCTTTGGGTTGGTTTCAACTCCTAGCGAATTTGTATAGCATTTCTGAGGCTTTTAAAATTTTTTGTGGGAGAAGAAAGCCTCATCTTTCTCCAGCAGAGTGCCTGTTGGGCTCGAACAGCCCATCCTGTGGTTCAGTCCTATGCTTATCTCAAAGAGTCATTGAACTCCCAATTACCAGTACATCAAATAATAATTATAAAATCTATGTTTTCCTTTCAAATATCAAATATTTCAAGTATTAGAATTTTAGTCTCCTGCAATTAACAGAGTATCCGCAGACTTTTTCTTCCTCAAAATCTAGCTTCTGAGTGTCCAAGGACTCAAATAGAATAATTTAAATCTACTGATAGAAGGATCAATGAACATTACTATCTAACATTGACAGGAGAATATTTGGAGATCAATTGAAAGAGCTTGGTTTTCTTCAAACATCAAAGATGAGGAAGTTGATATAAAAACTGATAAATTTAGGTATGAAAGAAAACATCTATGGAGTTAACATAATCCATCATCTATCATGTAGAGATAGCATATGATCATTTATAGAGATCTTCATGATATGGACAAACATAAAAAAATACAGATATAAGCATAATGTTATATTTTATGAGTATATTAAACTGCATTAATTTTCTACTTCTGTGGTAACATATGACTATACATTTAGTGCCTTAAAACAATGAATATTTAGTGTCCTATATTTCAGAAGTCCAACCACGGTCTCACTGGATTAAAACCAAAGGCTCTGCAGGATGCCTTACATCCATCTTCAAAGTGAGCAATAGAGGGAGGGTCAGTTTCTCCTCCTGTTACATTACTCTAACCTTTTCTTCATGTCTCTTTCACTTTTTGAAAATTAAAAAAAAAAAATAAATGGACACAAGTACATACAGCAAAACATATACCATTTTCAATAATTTCTACAGTGACATTGGTTACACGCTGCAATTTGTGCTCTCTTTCTCACAAATGATTCAACCACCATTAACAAAAATCAACTGCCTCCTAAGCTTCCCTACCAACCTTGTGGTTTGCCATTGTTAATTTAATATCACATAGAAAATTCCATAAAACTTTAGAGCCAATTTCTCAAGGCTGAAGAATCATGGCTATGGATTTGATCAAAACAAATATGATTGGGGAAAATGATCATATGGGAATTTTGATCAGATTTCTCAGGTCATAGTTTAGCAGTTAGTCTCCTCATCATTGAATTTGCATATATAATCTCATATCCTTACATAAAATTATCTCAGCAGATTAATGCCATCCTAATCTTGGTTTTAAAACATTCTGAATTGAATATGAGACATTAACATGAGTGGATAAAGATAAAGTATTGTTGTGTGTCATTGAGTTGATTTGGACTTATAGTGACCTTGGAAGGCAGGTACAACTACCCCATAGGGTTTCCTAGATTGTAAACTTTATGGAAATGGTTGAAGGTTTGTTACTTCCAAAGAATGAATATTCAATTAGTAGCCCAGTACTTAACAACGGTGCCATCAAATAAAAAAAAAAAAAACAAAAAACATTTCATTGATTCCAACTCATAGCTACCAATACAATAAAAGCAAATCTACTACCTTCTAGCTGATTCCAACATACAGTGACCCTACGTAGAGTTTCAAATTCTGAGAATCACTGTTGTTGTTGTTAGGTGCCATCGAGAGTCGTTACCGACCCATAGCGACCTTATGCACAGCAGAACAAAACACTGCTTGATCCTAGGCAAGGCTTGCTATTGCTGCCACGCTTGAGTCCATTGATGCTGTCACCTGGCCAATCCATCTCATTGGGAGTCTTCCTCTTTTTCTCTGACCCTCCACCTT
>NW_006408540.1:11339508-11344691 GCF_000296735.1 Chrysochloris asiatica
CATTTCTATCACCAAGGCCATATTTTCCAACTACTGATCCTTCCTCTTTGCTCCCAACCTTTGCATTCCAATCACCAGTAATGATCAATACATAGTCACTGCATGTTTGATCAGTTTCAGATTGAAGAAATTGGTAGCATTCTTCTATTTTATCCTCACGAGTTTTAGTGGTTGGTGTGTAAATTTGAATAATTGTGGTATTAACTGGGCTTCCCTGTAAGTGCATGGATATTATCCTATTACAGACAGCACTGTATCTCATGACTGATCTGGATATGTTCTTTTTGATGACAAATTCAATACCATTCCCCTTCAATTTGTTATTCCTGGCATAGTAGACCATGTGGTTGTCAAATTCAAAATGGCCAATATCAATCCATTTCAACTCACTAATGCCTAAGATATTGATGTTTATGTGTTCCATTTCATTTTTGACAACTTATAATTATCCAGATTTATACTTCGTACATTCCTTGTTCCAATTTTCAATGGATGGTTACAGCTGTTTCTCTTCATTTTGAGTTGTGCCCCATACGCAGATGAAGGTCCCGCCAGCTTTTCTCCCACAAGCTTTACTCTATTCGTGTTATCACGGCGAACTGTACTATGAGGAGACAGCTCTTCCCCAGTCGCATTCTGAGTGCCTTCTACCCTGAGGGCCTCATTTTCTGGCACTATATCTGACAGTGTTTCTCTGCTAATCATAAGGTTTTCAGTGACTACATATTAGAACTAGTTCATCACTCTTTCTTCCTAGTCTGTGTTTGTCTGGAAACTCATCTGAAACCTGTCCACCATGGGTGACCCTGCTGGTATTTAAAATACCATGGCATAGCTTTCAGAATCACAGCAACTCTCAAGCAACCACAGTATGACAAACTGACATACGAGTGGTGGCTGTTTGGTTTTAAGTGGAAAACCAAAGTGAGAATCATTATGGGAACAAAAAGTCTCATCTTTCTCCTGCAGAGCAATTGGCAGATTCGAACTGCTACCCTTGTGATTAACCACTCAAAAAGCAACCCACTACACTGCCAGGACTCCTTTTCATAGCCACTAGAATTCCTTAATTAGATATTAGATAGGTATTTTTTTTGTTGTTGATGAAGTAATAGTTGAAACTATGTCTTCAATAAGTATTATGTCTGATAATGGAGTCCTGGTGTGGCACTGTAGAATAAGCACTGAACTGCTAACTGCAAGGTTTCTGGTTCATATCCAGAAGTCCTTGAAAACCCTATACAGGGTTGATATGAGTTGGAACCAACTCCACAACACTTATCAGAAGCAAGCATTGAAAATAGTGATGGGTGTTACTATTTAATAGAGTTATTATGGGTCACATAATACACTGGCAACACAATAAGACCTAGAACAATTGACTTGTACTCTCTGGTAGTGTAGTGGGCTGTGAACCTTAAGGCCAGCAGTTCGAAACTACCAGCCACTCCACGGGAGAAAGATGAGACGTTCTACTCCCGCAAAGATTTATAGCCTCAGAAACCCTGTACTGGGTCACTATGGGTCGGAACCAACTCGACGGCACTTAACAAGAACAACAATAAGTATCCTAGTGTGGCACTGTGGGTTAATGCATCAGACTGCAAAACCATTTGAACTGCAAGGTTGTCAATTCAACCTCATCAGCTGCTCTTTGGTAACCCTATATAGGGTCGCTATGGGTCAGAACCGACTCGATGGCACTTTACAACAACAACAACATAAGTATCCATTTATGTTTATTCATAGAAATTATGCTGATGATGTTTGTGAGGTGTTTGCATATTCTTTTTTTTTTTTTTTTGAGAAGCCCCAGTATTCATTATTTTACTCTCTGACTATCTCCCTAACACTCTATACACCAGCAAAAACAACAACTTAAACCTTCATGAATCACACATATATTTTTGTCTTATTGTCAATGGAACTCTGTTTTCTACCTTGCTTTGCCAACCAGGTATCAGAGGATCAAATTAAATGTCGACCTCTAGGACTAAGGTGCGCCTGACCCAAGCCATGGTGTTTTCAATAACCTCATATGCATGCAAAAGCTGGATAGTGAATAAGGAAGACTGGAGAAGAATTAATGCCTTTGAGTTATGGTGTTGGAGGAGAATATTGAAAGTGCCATGGGCTGCCAAAAGAACCAATAGATTCGTTTTGGAAGAAGTGCGGCCAGAGTGCGCCTTAGAGGCTAAGATGGCCAAACTTCATCTCTCATACTTTGGACAAATAGTCAGGAGGGAGCAGTCGCTGGAGAAGAATATCATATTTGGTAAGATGGAGGGTCAGAGAAAAAGAGGAAGACTCCCAGTGAGATGGATTGGCAAAGTGGCAGCATCAGTGGGCTCAAGAGTGGCAAAAATTGTGAGGTTGGCCCAGGGCTGGGCAGTGGTTACTTCTGTTTTGCTTAAGGTCGCTATAGGTTGGTACCAACTCGATGGAACCTGACAACAACAACAAGAACAACAATTGAATAAAACATTGTTATAAATCTTTCTGTCCTAATTTATCTTGATGTAGTTTACACTCATTTTCATCATTTAAATTTTTTCCTTTTAATTTTTTTTATACATATATATTTTTTAAAGCTTTTTTTGTGACTTGAGTGATAGTTCACATGGGAGAACATCAATTTTGCACTCATCCTATTGTATTTAATTTCATTGCAATGATTACAATCCCCTCCATGCATAATAATTCAACAGTATTTGCTTCTATTCCCTCTGGGGTTTTGTTTTTTTGTTATTGTTGTTTGTTTGTTTTGATGTACATAAAAACACACACAAATATATAATCATTTAAACAACCCAAGAGCAAGTTTAAACAACCCATTCTGCAAGTCCGCCTTCTGGCCACTAGCACACAGCATTTCTCTTTCCATGAGTCTAGAGTCCTCAGCTGCTCCCTCTCTCCATGTCATCATCTCTGCCTCCATCTCTGATGTCACTGTTTCTCCAGATAGGGTTACACATTCCGCTATTGCTCTTCTCCTTTGATGATCCTAGGGCCCTCTGTTTCAAGAATGTGAGATTTACAACTTCCCCCTGTATGTTACAAAACTTCTACATTTATAGTTGTGACAATTGCAATTAGTCATGATAACAATTACTCACTATTAAATCAAAAAAATCTTATCCACATCTCCTTTCACCTGACCCATCTAGACAAGATGAAAACTATTCAGTGGGGATTCTACCTTCACCCACATACTCTGAAACTTATTTGTCTATTTTTACATATACAATCATATTTGTATCTTTTTAAGTCAAATAAAATTACCTGAAGAATAAATTAAAATATCATAAAACAAGACTATAAAATAATTTATTTTTATGAATGTGAGCAATTTTGATAATTCAACTAAAATATTTAAAGCAAAAATGTTGTAAGTATCCAAATGTTCATATATTAAGGATTTTGTTTTAATTAATTACCCAGATTATATGAAACATATTATGGAGGGGGAATTTTTAAGATCTGACAACAGTGTATGGATCAAAAGATGTTCCCTATAAAAAATTCTTGGTGTAGGAATTCTCTCTCCTATGGAATATGAGAATTTGATAATCATGAAGTCTTATTTAATATAGTATATGCATAATTTATTAGTTATAATAAATCAAAATATTGGATAAATGTCAGATTAATTATAAATAAACATTTGTTTTTAATTTAATGTGACTATTTTTACTAATTTTGTATTATAGTATCAGTGGAATATTTCTCTGATGTGTGAAAAATAAATTTTATATTCTATTGACAGAATATAACACTTCAGTGACTCTTCATCAAGCTATACACTTTTGAAATAAGTAAACAAATAATAACAGTTGAATGGAATTAAATCATGAGAGATAATATTTTAAGATACTGGCAAATGGAGGATGAGGGATAACCAAAGAGTACTTAAGGATAGTCAAAGGCTTAATATGGAGTAAAGCTTTCAAGACCTTTATTAGCTGATGGAGCACAACTCAACATGAAGAGAATGAGTGATACATATCCATTAGTAGTCTGAACATGGAATGTACAAAGTATAAATCTAGGGAAATTGGAAATTGTCAAAAGTGAAATGGAATGCATAAATATGAGTATCCTAGGCATTAATGAGCTGAAATGTATGGTATTGGTCATTTTAAATCTGGCAATTGCATAGTTTTCTATGCCAGTAGTGACTAATTGTAGAGGAAAGGTGTCACATACATCATCAAAAAGAACATATCAAGATCTGTCTTAAAGTACAACACTGTCTATGATAGGCTAATATCCATACTCCTACTAAGATGACTAGTTAATGCCACTATTATTGGAATTTATACACAAACCATTAAAATCAGTGATGATGAAATTGAAGAGTTCTAACAAATTCTTCAGTCTGAAGTTGATCAAACGTGTATTCAAGATTTGTTGAGCCCGTCTCCTCCAGGCGGCTGCCCAGCCCGCAGCTCCCCAGCCTCCGAGTCCTCCTTGGATGTGGCTCGAGTTGAAGGCGTGCAAGGCCCCCGAGACATCGCAGACCCGGGAGCCGGAGCAGCTCAGAGGCGGTGAATAATAGCTCTTCAAGTCTGCATTAAAAAATGGCCTCCAATAAAACTACATTGCAAAAAATGGGAAAGAAACAAAATGGAAAGAGTAAAAAAAGTCGAAGAAGCAGAACTTGAAGAGTTTGTGGTAGAAAAAGTGCTGGACCGACGTGTAGTTCATGGGAAGGGCGAGTATTTCCTGAAGTGGAAGGGATTTACAGATGTTGATAATACTTGGAAGCCTAAAGAAAATTTAGATTGTCCAGAATTAATTGAGGCATTCCTGAATTATCAAAAAGCTGGTAAAGAAAAAGACGATACAAAAAGGAAATCTTTGTCTGACAGTGAAGCTGATGACAGCAAATCAAAGAAAAAAAGAGATGCTGCTGACAAACCAAGGGGCTTTGCCAGAGGTCTTGATCCTGAGCGAATAATTGGTGCCACAGACAGCAGTGGAGAATGAATGTTTCTCATGAAATGGACGGATTCAGATGAAGCAGACTTTGTGCTGGCAAAAGAGGCAAACATGAAATGCCCTCAAATTGTAATTGTGCTTTGTGAAGAGATACTAACTTGGCTTTCTTGTCCAGAATATGAAGCTCAATAATTTCTTGCATTGCTTTATATATGTATATGTATAAATATGAGTATCCTAGG
>NW_006408540.1:11344856-11365805 GCF_000296735.1 Chrysochloris asiatica
GACTCGACGGCACTTAACAACAACAACAACAATGAAAATCAAGTTTGATATGTTTGTTTTGAAGTAGTATTGGGGGAGCTATTAGGTTTTTTGTTTCTGTTTTTTTTTTGTTGTATCAGTAGCACTGGTTATTTTGAACAAATAAATAAAAGCTTTCTGTAGTTGCTTCATTTATCAGAAAAAAAAAAAAAAAAGGGTATGTTGATAATTACTGGCAATTGGAATACAAAGGTTGGAAACAACAAGGAAATATCAGTAGTTGGAAAATATGGCCGTGGCTAGAGAAATGATGCTGTAAATCAGAGGATAGAATTTTGCAAGACCAATGACTTCTTTATTGCAAATACCTTTCTTAAATAGCCTAAAAGATGATTATACACATGTACCTTAACATATAGAATACACAGGAATCTAATTGACTACATCTGTGGAAAGAGACCATGGAAAAGCTCCATATCATCAGTCAAAACAAGAACAGGGACAGATTGTACAACAGACCATCAATTGCACATATGCAAGTCCAGGCTGAAGCTAAATAAAACTAAAACAAGTCCACAGAGCCAAAATATGACATTGAACATATCTCACCTGAATTTAGAGATCATCTGAAAAAACAAATTTGATACATTAGACACTAAAGACTGAGACCAGAAGAATTGTGAGATGACATCAAGAACACCATACAGGAAGAAAGGTAAAGATCATTAAGAAAAAAAAAAAAAAGGAATGAAAATACCCAAATGGATGACAGAAGAGACTTTGAAACTTGTTCTCCATCATAGAGATGCTAAAGCAAAAGGAAGAAATTATGAGGTAACAGAGCTGAAAAGAAAAATTCAAAGCCAAATATTACAATGAAATGTGCTAAGACCTGGAATTAGAAGAACAAAAGGGAAGGAAACAATCATCATTTTTTCAAGCTGAGGGAACTGAAGAAATAATTGAAATTCAACTTGCAATATTGAAGGATTCTATGGGCAAATTTTTGAATGGATGCAGAAAGCATCAAATGTAGATGGAAGGAATAAACAGAGTCACTGTTCCAAAAAGAAATGGTAGATATTCAGTCTTTCAAGAAGCAGCATATGATCAAGAGCCAATGATACTGACGGAAAAGATCCAAGGTGCACTGAAGGCATTGGCAAAGAACAAGTCACCAGAAATTGATGGAATACAAATTCATGCAGCACTTGAGACACCTGGAAGACAGTTACCTGGCCTCCACTGGAAAAGATCCATATTAGTGCCCATTCCAAAATGAGGCGATCCAAGGAAATACAGAAATCATCAAACAATATCATTAATATTGCATGCTAGTAAAATTTTGCTAAAGATAATACAAATAATGGCTGTAATAATACATTGACAGAGAACTTCCAGTGGTACAAGTTGGATTCAGAAGAGGATGTGGAATGAGGGATATCACTGCTGATGTCAGGTGGATCTTGGCTGAAAGCAGAGAATACCAGAAATATGTTTACCTGTGCCTTATTGACGATGCAAAAGAAAACAAAAATCCTCAACACTGGTCCAATAAACTACATCCATAAAAATGGGGAAAAGATTGAATTTGTCAAATACTTCATTTTGATCAGATCAACCATCAACACTTAGAGAAGTAGTCACCAAGGAATCAAATGGCATATTGCATTAGGCAAATCTGCTGCACAAGTCTTGTTTGAAGAGTTCAAGAGCAAAGATGTCACCTAAGGTGCACCAGACCCAAACCATGGTATTTTCAATAACCTTATATGCGTGCAAAAGCTGGACAGTGAATAAGGAAGACCATAGAAAAACCGATGCAGTTGAGTTATGGTGTTGAAGGAGAGTATTAAAAGTACTGTAGGCTTGACATAATCTATGTTGGAAGAAGTACAGCTGCAATGGTCCTTAGAGGCTAGGAATGCCAGACTTCATCTTTCATACTTTGGACTTATCATCATGAAGGACCAGTCTCTGGAGAAGGATATCATGTTTGGCAAAGTTGAGGACTGAAGAAAAAGAGGAAGATCCCCAATGAGATGGACTGGTATAATTGCAGCAGCAATGGACTCAGGCGGAGCGATGATTGTGAGGTTGGCCCATGACTGGGTAGTGTTTCATTCTGTTGTGCACAGGGTTTCTATGAGTTGATACCAAATGGATGGCACCTAACACCAACAACAAGGTTTAGTAGTTAAAAATTCTCTGTTTGGAGACCCATTTTTTGTGTCACTGTCAATCCTATTAATGACTGGTGGTTAATGAAACCTGAACAATAGTCTCACAATCCTTTTGTTGAACACCTCAAGTAAAAACATTTCCTTTACTATGTCTTGGATTCCCAAATTCTTTAACTTGCATTCTTGTTGTTGTTAAGTGTCCTTAAGTTTGTTTTGCCTTCATAGATTTTCCAAGGAACAGCTGGTAGGTTTGAACCTTCAACTTTGTGGCTAACAGTTCATTGTTTATCCTATGCCAACACTTCAGATCTCCTTAACCTGCATTATTATTGTTGTCATTAAGTGCCGTTGAGTCAGTTCTGACCCATAGCAACTCTATGTAGGGTTTTCAAGTTTCCGCTGGTGGCTTCCGCTGGTGAATCCACCTTGTGGTTCAAACTGACCTAGTAGTCTAGAGCACTGCAGCACCATAATTTAAAGCTCTTTGGCATTTTATAAGAAGACATCTAGTAAGGGCAAAATAAGAGATTGAAAAATACATTGATGCTGCCATATGGTGAGATTAAGAAATAAGTTTAAATTTCTCACAAGAAAAGTTAGTGTGACTCCTCAAGGTCAATCAAGGTTGTACACCATACCCCAGAAAGGCGATCAGGCTTCTCCATCACTGAACAGGCCGAAAAATTAGAGATCTGGCTAATTTTACTTACTTTCATAATAGTTTATCAAAATTTATTCAAAAGAACTTGCAAATGATTTCATATTTGTTTGATTATATTCACAGGACTATCTCTGAGAACTTTGCCAATTACCTTCTCCCAAAATTTCAAAGCCTCAACACAGTAAAACCTGCAACAGAAAAATCTTCCTGAGCACATCTTTCTCTTATAATGTAAATTGAATGGGCCAAATTTTATGGTCTAATTTGATTTTTCTACGCTCTTCTGGACACAGTCACAGTCTCAAAGGGGTTTCATCACATTGAATTAGTGCAAACCAAAGTGCATTAAATGATAGCCATTGCAGAAGGCCTCCTTCAGATAAAAACACAGCTTTTTCAATAAAAGAATGTCTACTTTCCTACCTAGTATGCTCACAGAGAGACAAATAGTGGGCTTTTGTCATTACACCTTAAGGTCTTAAAGTTAAAAGCTTTATTCTTGTTCAGTGATAGGCTTTAAAATGAAAGAAGAGGGTTGTGGTTTTCAGTGACAATTGTCCTAGGATATCAGAGGTCCTTGAAAACACAGAGATAGGCGTTCTTCCCTGTCTTAAAGTCTAAGGCTTTAACCAACATCAGATCTAATAATTCAGGCTTTAGCTCAAGACCTTGTGACTACTGTTACAAGGATTCAGATCGTTAAAGCAAGAATATGTATAACGTGGTGAGTACATGGTAGAAATGTCTTTTTAATCCACAATATTAAAATAACAAGCACAATTGTGTTTGAAAGGCAAAGCCAAGTATCAGGGTAACAGATACAGAACTGAGTGGAATTCGTGGCAGAGATGGTTCAGGTAGAATTAGGCTAGATCACATACCTCATACTATTGTTTCTACTTAGCTATGGGATCTTTTTGTCATATTATGATAAAGGAGCTCAATTTTATTTTTACATGCTGACAAGTATCAGCGTCATTGTTGTTGTTAAGTGTCTTTGAGATGGTTCTGATGCATGGTGACACTGTATAGGGTTTCTGAGATTTCAAGTTTTGCAGGAACAAAAAGTCTCATCTTTCTCATGTAGAGCAATTTTAGAGCTGGAACCACAAAACTTGAGGTTCGCAGCCCAGTGATTATTGTATAGAGCCCCTGCTCTTTTCAGTATGTTCATGCAAATGGTGCAGGAATCCCAACAGACTTAATTACCACCAAAACCCATAGCCCTCAAGTTGATTCTGACTCCATGTGATCCAGAAAGATAGAGTAGAACTGCCCACTGGAGAACCCAAGACTATACATTTTACAGAAGCAGATCGCCGTATTTCTTCCCTGAAGCAGCTGGTGGGTGCAAACTTCTGACCTTTCATACCAGCAAGCCAAGAGCTTAACCACTGTGCCCTTTATTACTTCTAATTTATTAATCATGTCATAAAAGTTTTAGCAGATGTGTGTAAATATATGTTAAATCAAAATTTGCAAGTATGTTTTGTTGATTTTTGCATTAATTAATTTCTTCTATGTTCTTTCCTAAATATATATATATATATGTTGTTGCTAAGTGCCAGCGAGTCAGTTCCGACCCATAGAGACCGTGAACAGGGTTTCCGAGGCTGTAAATCTTTACGGGAGCAAAAAGCCTCATCTTTCTCCCGCGGAGCAGCTGGTAGTTTCGAACTGCTGATCTTGCGGTTCGCAGCCTGATTCGTAACCACTACTCTATCAACTCTATCAAAGCTATATATATACACATACACACACACACACACACACACACACACATACACACACATATATATATATTACTGTTGTTATTGTTTGTTTGTTTTTCAAGGGACACTTCTCCATCTAAAATTAGTGGTTGTTAAAGAGTTGTGGATATTTGTATGCCTGAGAACATATTTATTCCACCCTAACTTTTGAACTCCTGGTGTGGTACTGTAGGATCAGTACTAGACTGTAAACATAAGGTTGGTTGTTCAAACCCACCAGTTGCTCTTCGAAAACCCTATACAATGTCTCTATGAGTCAGAACTGACTCAGTGTTTCTTAACGACAACTTCTGAATAGTGGTTTTGGGTACAGAATTTTAGGCTAAAAGTGACTTTTTCTTAGCATCTTGGAGGTATTATTTCAGAAGTCTTATTGTATCTATTATTTCTGATATCATTTTGTTTCTCACCCTTCTATGATAATTTACCTCCTATCTGATCCTTTTTAGCATTGTGTTGTTAATTAAAGTTTAACCAAGCTATTGTTAGGTGTAGATCTTTATATACTGAAAATTCCTGGTACTCAGATTATTCAAGTATAGCATTTTTTCCTTTTACTTCTCTTTAATCCTTTGGTTCTCTTTAGAAGATTTTTAACACCTGACTGTCTTCTCTGTTTCCTTCACTTTTATATTTTGATTTCTGTTCCTGGCAGACATAGGGAATGATCAGATTGGGAAATCCACCCCAACCCCTCAGACACATAATAGTGTTTGAGAAAATACTCTGAGTTATGCAAAAGGAAGGGAATTCTTCATATTTCAATAGCAAAAACGAAATCTATAGTTAAATTGATGGGCAGGAGTTAGAGCTCCACCTTTCCTGGGACTGGGAATTCCATTTATACATATCCCAAAACCAAATCAAACTCATAGAGAACCTGTGTAGGCTTTCTGAATCTGTAAATTTTAACTGAGGACACAGCTTCATCTTTCTCTGACAGATTAATTGGTGAGTGGTGAGTTTGAACTGCCAACCTTGCAGTTAACAGGCTAATCTATAACCCACTATGCCACTGAGCTCCACAAGATACACCAGTGTCAGCCATGGTAGATGCTAATGCTGTGTGTTGTTTGTTGTTGTTGTTAAGTGCCGACAAGTTGATTCCAACTCATAGAGACCCTGTATAGGGTTTCCGAGGAGTGGCTGGTGAATTTAAATCGCTGACCTTGCAGTTCAAATCCACTTTGCGATCCAGTGCATTATCCCACATTGCTACACTAGGGCTCCAGTACAATATATTCAGTCACAAATAACAGAGAGAGATACCAGACTCTTGCCATTAAAAAGCCACCATAAACAACAACAACAACAAAAAAACCAACTGTGTTGACTATGATCAGAACAGAAAGTTAACCAAAATTTAAATTTTATTGGACAGGAGATGAGGTTGCCTGCTCTTGTAAAGATCTACAGTGTTAGAAACCCTCTATATGGCTCTACAAGTTAGAATTGACTCAACCTAGTAGGTTTGATTTGTTGTATGGATGTGCATAAATGGAATTATCTGGTGTGACGCAGTGGGCTGATGTGCAGGACTGCAAAGTCGGTTCAATTTATTCACTATTGCCTTTAGTGGTTGATGTATAAAAAAAATATTAATATTCATCTTTACTTTTAAGCATATGAATATGATCCTATCATAGATAGCACTGTACTTCAAAATAAATCTTGAAATACTCTTTTTGACAATGAATGCTGCACCATTATTTTTCAAGTTGTCATTCCAGGCATAGTGAGCCATGTGATCTTTTGACTCAGAATATCCAATGTCCATTTCAGCTCACTAATACTTAGGATACCTATTTTTATGCATTCCATTTAATTTTTAACAATTTCAAATTTTTCTAAGTTCATACTTCACACATTACATGTTCATATTATTTAATAGATATTTGCAGCTGTTTCTTTTCATTTGGAGTTGTTCCCCATCAGCAATTGAAGTTCCTGAAAGTTTGCTCCATGCTCATAGTGAAGGTCAACTTTACTGTGAGGTGACAGCTCTTCCTAATCATACTTTCAGTTTTTTCCAATCTGACAAATTCTTCTTCTGGCACTATATCATAAAATGTTATACTGCAACTCATAAGGTTTTAAGTGACTTAGCATTCAGATGTGGTCTGCCTCTTCTTCCTAGTCTGTCTTAGTCTGAAAATTCCACTATACCCTGTCTACTACGAGTGATCCCGCTCTTATTTAAAAATCAATGGCATACTTTCCAGCATCACAGCAACACACAAGCTATTACAGTCAGACAAGCTGACAGAACACAACATTCCCATGTTGAAACCTAGAATTCAGTTCAGTTAGAGCCATTTTGGAATTCTGATAGGATGACCCATAGTGGACAGGTTATAGTGGAACTCTTCAGGTTGGAATATTCATGAATTTTCTGGAAATGGGAGAAGAATTCTTGCAAATGGAGTGCCACCCCTTTCTTCTAATTTGGCCCTGGTCAGATCTGTCATGGCCAGGTGGGTGTGTGATTTGGTATTTTAATAAGGTAAGGGGCATCCTTAGGTCACTAGTTCCCTAGACTGTGCGTGTTCTGGGTCTAGAAAGTCTCAGGTCTTCCTTCTCTTGTGGTGAAGTTCATTAATCTGATTGCTTGGCCTCACCTGCTCCCCTTGACTGCTGATCTGGTCCCTGATTCTCAGCCTTCTCACTCCCAGGCTGTGTCTATAATTGCCACTTACAAAAATTCAGGGGTTGGTGGATTTCAATCTTAAGATATCTTTTGATGACAACAACAAACATTCATTCCATGGTTATTCTAGTTCTTCTATTTACCTTCTTCTTTCATCTACTCCCCTGTCTCTTTTTAACAAGCAGATGTTTCCCATCAGGATACCTATTCTTCTCTTCCTGTTTTCTTTCTCTTTTCAATTTCAGGAAGTCTTCATGAATTATTTAAATGTTCAACTACTAACTGACAGTTTGGAAGTTCTAGTCCCCTCAGAAATGTCTTGAAAGAAAGGCATGGGAATCTACTTACAAAATGCTATCACCTTGAAAACCCTAAGAAGTAACTCACGGGAGCACCAGGAGTCAGAGTCACCTCACTGGCAGTTTGCTTCCCGTGAGACCAACAGGAGAGATCAAACGGAAGAGAAGCCAGACTACCTGAGCCAACAATCTGTAATTCTAGATTGTATATGCATGTGATAGGGCATGAGAAACGGTTGGTGAACATGGGAACATGGGGTGTTTATGAGTGTGTGTTCATGTGTGCATACATGCTACGTAGATATAGTGGACACTACAATATTACTAGGGACAATCACAGAAGTAGTCAAGCAAGTCTTCTCTAAGGGAACCATTTAAGCTCACATCTAAGGCCAACCAGACAAAGAGCCTAGGTAGCATTAGCAAAAGTAGACACAGAGGTTCTGACAGAGGAAAAAGCTTTGTATCTTGTTCTGAGAATAGAAAATGGCCAGAGTGAGTGGAGAATGGAGAGTGAAAGAAAGAATGGAAAGAAATAAACTGAAACATTTTACAGGGTACAGAATTTGAAAACTTTACAGATATAAGAAGCTAACCTTAGAGATATAAATTTGTGAACTGCCATCAGCTAAAATGTGCCCATCTTCACTGATTGCCTAGGGAGAGAGACTAATGTATAGGACAGAGGCTCAGTTTCCTCTAATATTTAGAGTTCAAAGAGGAGCATTTCCCAAAAGGTACACAAAAATAAAATTGAAAAAAGGTATTTGGTAAGACAAGATGATAGCAGGAAATTTTTTTACAGAAAAGGTGACTGTTTTCAAGAAAAAAGGCAGCTGAGTCTGATGTTTCTGAAAGAGAGAGTTGGAATAAGGAAAGCTTCAAATTGGTTCTTCCAAGTTCACTAATGGCAGAAGAAGCAAAACTGGAATGGCTCTCAGTTGGTAAAATGTGTGTGTACTCCAATGATAACTAGAATTGGAAAAATTGTGGAAACTTAATAACTCTCTTAGAAAAGAAGAATAATGTGCACATTGCATAGCAGCCAAACTCTTGATCAGTAGCGTTGGAAACAATGGTGCCAGGTTCAAAGATGCTGACCAACCACACCACACTGAATGTCTGTTGTTCTCCGCAGTCCTAGAATAATCCAGTCACCCACATCAAGTTTGTGAAAGGACTCACTGATGCCTCTTCTGAGTCTCCCATACCAAGATTTAAGTCCTAATTCCCCATTTCTGGTATTATTCTAGTTTACCCATATTTTATAAATTTAAGTGTTTTCCAGTTTAATTGTGTCAGTCATGACTGAGCTGGTTAAAATCAATTCAAAGCTCTAGGATAAAGCCAAAACATTTCCCACTGAATTTGATACAACAGAAGTAACTGATGAGATGATCTCGGCCAAATTACACATGGCAGAAGGCTGATGCTTTCCTTTACTGTCCAAATTTTTATCCTTAATAAATATTTATAGGAGAGTATTTTAAACATACTCTATCTTTAGTGTTTTCTTAAATTAAGCAGGCTAAATCATACCACTGTTTCCTAATTACTCAATCATTACTCAGTACATTAACTCTTAAAATATTTTATGCTGTTTCAATCTGATGTTGTGGAGACATATGGAGCTATTTATCTCCACTTTATTACTAGATGAAGCTGTCTTGTTTTGTTGTTGTTGAGGTATTGGCTTGTTGGTTGTTTTCTGAACTTTTTTTAACTTTTAAATTTCTCCATCTTTGTGTAGGGAATAAAGCACAAACTTTTGCTGTCTTTGTTGGCATGCTTAAATAATTATATGCATCATAAAAAAAAAAAAAGAATGAAGATCAAGATATACTGGTGTGTATGGCTTTATATAATATGAAAAAATAAGAGACAACACCAAGTTTTCTTCTCAATAAAAAATCCTCTCATATCTTTTCACAAAATAACTGCAAGAAATAAGATTTGGAAACAAATAAATAAAACGATAAAGCATTAGGTGATTATATAACAATAATAACATAATTAAATGCTAGTGAGTCAGTTCCAATTCATAGTGATTGTGTTATAGCAGGGGTGGGGAACATACAGCCCATGGACTGTCTGATGGTGGGGATGTGCCATGAAGTCAGTTCCGACTCATAGTGACCCTCTATAGTGTTTCTGAGGCTGTAAATTTTTACAGAAGCAGAAAGTCTCATCTTTCTCCCATGGAACTGCTGGTAGTTTTGAACTGTTGACTGTGTGATTAACAGCCCGACTTATAAACAGTACAGTACACTACCAGAGTTCCTTCATAGGCTGTATCAAACCTGCGAAATCATTTGGTCTGGCCCTGCCAAGGCAACCGCAGTTCCAACTATTCACTGATAGCAGGCTAAGTTTTAAGTTGATTATTTTGTATGACCTAAGAATGATCTTATGAAATATTCAAATTACCCTTAGCAGAAAAAAAAGGTTCCAAACCCCTGCTGTATAGAGTTTCCAAGGAGTAACTGGTAAGTTTGAACTGCAGACCTTTCAGTTAACAGTTCACTGCTTATCCTGTATCTCCACACCAGGACTCCTATGTGACTATAGCCATTAGCATTAGACTGAATATTCCTAATTTCAGAAACCCAATAGATTTTCTTTGAGAAAGAAATTTTGGTATTTTTTATTATTAATAGAAATAAGTTATTTTAGACCGGATGAGTTCTGGCATTTTGCTAACTCTTGTGGCCATTGGAAGAATGTTTTTAGCACCCTCTTCCCTCCCTCCCTCTTCACAGTGTTGTTGTTGTTAAGAGCTTCAAGTCAGTTCCAACTCATAGTGACACTGTATAGGGTTTTGAGGAGCACCTGGTAGGTTTGAATTGCCAACGTTGTGGTTCACAGTCCAGTGCTGCTTCTCCAGTGCCACACCAGAATTCCTTCACAGTGTAGTAGACCGTCAAGGGCACATCTAAGTGACCTCTAGATATGAGAAGTTACTGTGCTCAGACCTTGCTGAATATTATGTAGCAGGATTCACAAATGATGAGCGGCATTTTTGTCTTTTTTTATGTTGCTAAGTCTTCTCACTTTATTCTCAAGATGTTATTGAAATAAAGAAGAAATAAACTATATCCATGGCAGATATTGTTCAAGTCCTAATTTTCTAATTGGAAATATGCAGCTCATAGGCCCAGAAACTTTATTCTGCAGTTTTGCTACACCAGGAAGTAATTGTTCAATATTCTCAAAAGAGCAAAAATGAATTACTGAAGCAATTTTCTGAGTGGTACATATAATAGTAGTTTGTTCTTTCATTCATTTGCATAGTAATTTATGCCAGTGCTACTATGAAATGGATGTTCTAAAGTATAAGACATGTTATTTTCTTACAGTATTCAAATACGACTTTCAGTATTCAAATAATTCAAACTGTAATTAACTAGGGCGACTGCACCCCTGTTAATTGACCTTTATAAACGGAAATAGTGAAGTAGACCAGAGTTCTTTCAAGGTCAGAGTGTCACTAAGTCAATGTGATTTCTCAATTTGCTCTCACCTCATGACTTCTCAATATAGGATTATCTTTGTTGTCACTAAGTACTATCAAGGTAGTTCAGTCTCAGAGTGACCCTCTATAGTGTTTCCAAGGCTGTAGATCTTTGCTGGAGCAAAAAGGCTCATCTTTCTCCCACAGAAGGGCTGAAGAGTTCAAATTACTGATCTTGTAGTTCACAATTCACTGCTTATCCTACAGAGTTACTGTGCTCCCATAAATATCAGAGAAGTCACTGAGATTTGACAGTGTGAATTGCTATCACAATTGAATTAATATTTGGAGATAGGCTAGAACCCTAAAAAAATCTACGCAATTTACACAACGTTAAAAGTTTGTGAAGTATATGGAAATGGTGGGAAGTCAAGTCTCCCAGAAATCTCACCCAAAGCTGACTGCTATATGTGTAAAGGATATTAGCAAAATAAAATTGTTCTTTTATGTGTGTTTGTTATTGTTTTTGTTAAGCAGAGGAAAAGCATACTTGCTAAAGAATGGATACTGTAAGTTTTTTTTGTTTTAAGAACACTTACATACTCTTGATATCAAACTATATAGACATTAAGGTATTGGAAGTCCTGGTGTACTTATCCCTGTAGGATAAGTACTCTATTGCAAGGGCAATTTGAACCAGGAAGTCAGTGGTTCAAACTCACCAGCCGCTCCTTGGAAACCCTATACAGGGTTGCTATGAGTCAGACCTAACTTGACAGCACTTAAGAACAACAATAATAACACAGGTAGCATAGTGGTTACGAATTGGGCTGCAAACTGCAAGGTCAGCAGTTTGAAACTACTAGCTGCTCCATGGGAGAAAGATGAGGCTTTCTGCTCCCATAAAGATTTACAGCTTCAGAAACCCTGTTCAGGGTCATTATGTGTCGGAACCGACTCGACGGCATTTACCAACAACACTATATTTACTTAAGATGTATCTTCTAGTGTGTTCTTTGTATGTCCCACCAAATAATCCCTGCCCTAAAAATCAGAAACAGCAGAGGCAGTGGCAGAGATGATGGCATGGAGAGACAGAGCAGCTGCAGTATTCCTGGCCCATGTACCGAGTAAAGTTGAATGCCTATGGGCAAGAGGTTAACTCACAGAATGTTCCTTTTGGGAATTTACATACTGGCTAATGGAGCTTTGTAATACTTGCCCAATCAAGGAATAGGCCAAGGAAGCACCTAGCTGAGAGGCAAAAGACAAGAGCAAGGCATGCTTGGATTATGGCGGAGAAGAACTGTTCCTGATTGAAGAACTGTTTCCTAAATTGTTTCTGATCCTAAATTGTACCCTGTTCACTCTCATAATAAACCCCATAATCATGAGTATTGTCTCTGAGTTTCGTGAGGCCATTGCAGTGGATATTGAATCCAGCAGAAAAATAAGTATGTTCTGGGAGAGATGATTGCTGTCTGAATAGAGAAGGTTGAAGGGTGCAGACATGTCTGATCTCAACATTGTAAGAATCAACCTTGGACTAATTTTGACTTTGATTCTCCTTGCTGCTTGCGTAGCCATAGGAAATCAGACATGGTCTCCACACCACTCTTGCAAGTACTTTGGATAATAGAGGAAGAATAATAAGAGGTGACAATAAATATTGACATTTATCTTTATATTAAGGAGCACTGGTAGCCTAGAGGTTACGAATCGAGCTGTGAACCACAAGGTCAGCAGTTCGAAACTACTAGCTGCTCCGCAGGAGAAAGATGAGGCATTCTGCTCCCGTAAAGATTAACAGCCTCAGAAACCCTATGCAGGGTCGCTATGAGTCGGAACCGACTCCACGGCACATAGCAACAACAATCTTTCTATTGGTAAGTCCTATGGTAATAATATAGTATGCTTTTTCACTACACTTTGATATGCCCTTTCAGAATTCAGCACATTGTCCATCTTTAAAAAGAGGTATCAAAGTTGGCAGTCTAAGAAATCTGGAAAACAAAACACAAACCAATTTGTATTTTTACCCTTATTCACTAGAAAGTGTACAAAACAGTATTTTAAACCAGTCACAGCAGTTCTCTTATCTTTCAGTTTGAGTCTGATGAAATAAATTTGCAGATGTAGTTGCTACTTTATTATTTTTAGTAGTTATCAGCTTTATACATAGATTTTAGTAGAAATCAAAATGTATATTTGCTTTCTCCTTAATTAAAACGTTCAGTGTCTCCTGTTGATTTTATGTAACAAATTTTCCTCTCAATTCTGAAAATTACTAACATGAATAGATTTAGTACTCTCAGTTTTTGGGTGGAGAAACTAAGTCACAGAGAACAATTGTTATTTTTACAAGATCAGAGCATGGCAAGTAGAACATACTTCAAGGAAATTTCAAATATAATTTATATTCAACAATAACTCTACAGTTTTTATTAACACTTGAATCAAAATTTCCCTTAAGTCCCATCTTTCTTCAAAGGGTGAAATGAAACATTCCATAATGTTGAAGCAGATTTGTAGTTATTTCCCAGCTGGAAAGTAAAATCAATGTCTAACAAGGCTATTTAGGTTGAAAAGAAAGACAAACAACAAATACTTCACAATTTTGGAATAGTAGAAGAAGAAATAAATCGAGTAATAAATATTCCTCCAATTCTAGTATTCTAAAAAACTGCAAAATATGTGTCTGAGTGTAGTCGGTGGTAAAATTAAAATGTGGTAAATAAATAAAAGGTGGTGGTAGTGTACCACTAAGTTGCTTCTGACTCAGAGCAACCCTGTATAGGGTTTTCGAGGCTGTAAATCTTTATGAGCACCAAAAACCTCATTTGTCTCTAATGGAGTGACCGATAGATCTGAACTACTGAGCCTGTGGTTAGAAGCCTAGTTCATCATCCACTATGCTACAAAGGCTTCTTAAATAAAAGTAAGCAATATAGAATGCTTATCCATAAATTATTTTCCAGTCTTCCAAATACATATTCAATATATATTGAAGATTGTTGTTGTTAAGTGCTATCAAGTTGATTCTGACTCATAGCAACTCAGTATAGGGTTTCTAAAAAGCAGCTATTGAGTTTGAACTGCTGATCTTGCAGTTCAAACTGACTTAATTAAGTTCAAGTGCTTATCCTACAGCACCACACCAGTACTCCATATTGAAGATATATGGTCAAATTTAAGATGTTTTACAGATTATAGTAAAAATAATTTCAAATATCAGTCACTCTTTAATTCATACCCAATTCTCCCAACAAAGATTTCAAATAACTATAATATCACATTTACAAATGAGATAACAACCATCTTTAAAAGATTAAGTAATTTACTCAAGGCTGCAAATTAACTAATGACATAATCAGGATAGGACTGTTCGCTGTCTTAACCCATCACTCTTTCTACTACATCAGGTTGACACTTAGTTACCATCAAAAGTTTTGTATTCAAGATTGAAAGTAGTCAGGGTGGGACTTTTGACCATGGCAGAGTGAAAAGGCTGGCAAATGCTCACCCAAAAAAATCAAGTATAAAAGTCAACCTAATTGTCAAAAATAAATATTTTGGGGCTCTGCAAATTGAATAAAAGCAAACAAATAAAAACAGATTAAACATTGTTTATATACAAAATACTGCAAGAACTTCCCATAAGAAAGGTGAAAATCTAGATTTTTTTTTGTGCAACATCTGTCCCTCTAAACAACTCATTCGGCACAGTAGTTATCATTATGAGGCTGGCTTTTCAAACCAGTAGATGAAAGTAAAGAGGACACAGAAAAAACTTTAGAAGAATTCACATTAGCACTCCAAGAACACATGGACAAAATAATGAAAAATTGAAAGCAATATAAAAACTGCAAATGGAAGCCCATATTAATGCTAAATTTGTAAAAATGGACAATACGTTGAAGTGGCAAAGGAGTAGATTTCAATCAATAAAAGGCCAAATTAGTGAGCTTGAAGACAAATCTCTCAAAACTAGTCTGCTAGAAGACCAATCAGGAAAAAGAAGGAAAAAAAAAATATATGAAGAAACCTAGAAATTATGTGGGACACATGTGATCAGAAATCTAGGACAGAAAGAAGCAAAACAAAATTAAACACACAGATAAAATTGTCAAACAGTTGTTGCAAGAAAACTTCCTTAAAATCACAAAAGACAAGAATATAAACATTCTAGAAAGTGAATAAGCCCCAAACAGGTTAGACCCCAAAAGAAAATCACCAAGACATATTATAAACAAAGTTTTCAAAACCAAAAACAAGGAAATATGGAGAGCAGCTTAGGAAAAATGAAGTTTCCTATAAAGGAGAACCAATAAGGCTAAGCTAAATTTTTTCAGCAGAAACCATGCAGGCAAAAAAAAAAAAAACAAACCACAAAACGATGGGAAGATATATGTAAAAATGTCAAAGGAAAAAAATGCCAACCCAGTAAAATTGTTCCTCACATCTAATGGTGAAATTAGGACATTTCGAGAGAAACAGAAATTTAAGAATTTGTAAAACCCAGGCCAACTTTGCAAAAACGTGGAAGTACTTAAGGGGGCTATTTGGACTGAGAGCCAACAACAGAAAACAATCTGAGATTAACATACATGATATCACTCAGAAGTCAACCCAGATACAGAAGTATCCATAGTAACAGATTTGTAGTAAAGATAATTACCTTGCAAAAAATAAATTGTGTAGGTACAGAACTTTTAAATAGTGAGAATATCAAGTAGATTTCAAGACAGAACAGACTGTTTTAATTCAGTTGCTGTTGTTAGGTGCCATTGAGTCCATTCCCATTCATAGTACCCCAATGAACAATAGAACAAAACACTATCCAATCCTGCACTAGACTCACAATTGTTGTTATAGTTGAGACCATTGCTGCTGCCAGGAACAAATGTATAAATTTCAGGGTAACTGCAAAGGAAATTAATTAAAAATATTAATAAACTTCATTAAATTAAGAAAGAAGAAAATCACAAAGATTTATTCGACATTAAAACAACAGCAACAAAGAAAATCACAAGAAAACCCAAAAAACAAAATGAACTCAGCACAGGAAATTATGTGGAACAAAGAAACCAGTTGCTGGTGGATTTCAACTGTCAAATCTGCAGTTGGCAGTCCAGTCAGTGCTTATCCTACAGGAAGACACCAAGACACAGAAAAATACAGCAATCAATTCAAACCCATCTATACTTACCAGAAAGAGCCAGAACTTGAGTAGATATATGCACACTGTTGTTCATAACAGCACTGTTCACAATGGCAAGAGGACAGAGTCAACATGGATGGTCATCAATGGAGGAATTGGTGGATAGACTTTAGAGACTGAAAAGGGTGGAATGCTGCAAAACATTGAAGAGTGATTATGATTCTGTGAGACACCTCCTGGCATTGGTCACCTGGAGGACATTGTGCTGTTTGAAGTTGTTTGGTCATGGAGTCTACTACTGTGAAAGTTTGGGCAAAGGTTTTCACACTAAAGAAAACATTCTTTGATGGTTATCAGGTTTAAGAGTAATTCGATGGCTAAAAGGAAGACACATATTGACTTGGAAGAAGGGGAAGACAATAGACAATGAAAGGGATGTAGGGAAAAGAATGATGGAATCATGGGAAGACACAGGGAGGTGTGTATGAGATAACAGAAACAGAGGTGTTATTGTAAAGCACTGATGAAGATGTTATCATTTAAGGAGTTCATAAATTCTGAATGGTATACCATTAAAAAGTAGAAATGGTATACCATTAAAAAATATGGAGATAGCAACACACAAGGAAGAAGCCATGTGATTATACAACTACAAGACAAGAAACACCATTAGATAACCAGGGCAACAAGAAGCTGAAAGAGGCCAGAAATGTTCCTCCTATAGAGCCATCAGAAATAACATGGCCATGATGATGTCCTGAATTAGCACTCATAGACTCCAGAACAGTGAGAAAATAAATTTCTGTTCTTTAAAGCCACCCATTTAAACAAAGGGATACTTGAATAGTATAAAATCAGGAGATGTTGTATCCTTTCACAATATTTATTCAACCCGTATGCTAAGCAAATAACTTGAAATGTTGAACTGTGTGAAGGAGAATACAGCACCAGGATAGAGGGAAGACTAATTAACCACCTGAGATATGCAGATGACACAACTTTGCTTGATGAAAGTAAAGGAGACCGACAAGACTTACTGATGAAGACCAAAGCCCACAAACTTCAGTATAGATTATGCCTCAAAATAAAGAAAGCCTGATAAGCAGCATCCTGGTAAGTGGAAAAAATGTTGATGTTGTCCAGGATTTTATTTTACTTAGATCCATAAAAGCAGCATTGGAGAAATCAAATGATGTATTATATTAAGTGAATCTGCTGCAAAAGAACCTTTTAAAGTGTTAAACAGCAAGGATATCACTTAAAGGACTAAGATGTTCTTGGCCCAAACCATGGTATTTTCATGTGCTAATGTGCCAGACTGCAAACCCGTTTAAACTGCAAGGTTGGCGGTTCAAGCTCACCAGCTGCTCCTTGGAAACCCTATACAGGGTCGCTATGGATCAAAATCGACTCGATGGCACTTAACAACAACATGTGCATGTAAAAGTAGACTAATAAGTAAGGAAGGCCAGAGAAGAATTCATTCATTTGTTTAATAGTGTTGATGAACAATATTGAAAGTACCATGTACTGCCAGAAGAACCAATAAGATGTCATGGAATATGGACTGTCTGATTACTCCTTAGAAGAAAGGATGATGAGACTGTGTATTTCTTGTACTTTGGGCATGTTTTCAAGAGGGGCCAGTCCAATGGAAAAGGACATCATGCTTATTAATGCAGTGGGTCGGTGAAAAGAGGAAGAGCCTCAATTTGATGGATTGACACAACGTTTGCAACAGTGAACTCAAAGATAACAATTGTGAGGCCAGGGTTGAACCAGGTAGTGTTTCAATCTGATGAACATAGAATTTCCATGACTCAGAATCACAACATTTCATGGTATTTTGTTATGGTGGAAACAGAGATACTGGTGTTAGACATTAATAGAATTCCAAAGATCTATAGAAATGTGATTTATTTGACACTGTAGCAGACAAAAAGCTTGTAAAGAATTGGATTCCTTGTGATGCTGATGTTCAGGTTCTCATTTAGAGCTGCTGCTTTAATCTTCTCAGTGGCATCTTTGTAAGCTTCCAAGCAGGGAAGGGTACTCACCACCAAAAGCCTAAACTGTTTGTACACCACTAGTAACTCATTTGTACAATTGCATATTATGTCATGCTATCATTGTCATTTATTCAAGGTCTGAGCAGTTATTCTTTTATTAAACAGATTTTTATCACTGTGCAGCTTCATACCTAGGTTACAGCATTGATCCATATCTTCAGATGACCAGTTGGAATCAAGCTTGTTTACCAGTGGTAGGCTATGTGCACTCCCTATTGCATTCAGAATTCAGCTGTATTAGGTAGGAAGCTTTGCAAATATTTAATGTCTTCCTGTATTCTGCCCCTAGAAATTCCAGTTGAGTAAGTCTAGGTTGTATTCTAAAAATCTTCCCCCCTTCCCCCCACTCATATTCTAAGGTCATCCTGATGTTTAGTTAATTTTATGATAGTTGGTGCTAACCATAAAATTTATTTCTGCAAACATATTCAGACCTACTATTTTGATCTTTCCAGAAACAAGTGTATGGAGTGACAACAAGAAGTTATATCTACTAATGCATATTGTATGAAATAAGGAATAACCCTGAAAATAAACAAGATATGGGAGTGCATTTGTAATGTATCTAAATGTGACCAGGAGACACACTATGGAGGAAAGTTATAAATGAATCTAGGAAAGCATGATACAAAACTTTTCTGAATGTAAAATAAAAAGGTGTGGAGCAGGGCTGAATCCTTTAGCCACAGTTTTTAAACATGTAAACTGAACAAATACCTGAGAAAACAGACTATATGGAGAATATATAGCATCCAGATTAGAGACTCATTATTAATATATGATATGAAAATGACACAACCTTGCTTGTAAAATTGAAGAGGGCTTGAAGCACTAATGAAAATCAGAGATTATGTGGTGGGGTTGGTGATGTGCCGTGGAGTTGGTTCCGACTCATAGCAACCCTGTACAGGGTTTCCGAGGCTGTAAATCTTTACAGGAGCAGAAAGCCTCATCTTTCTCCCATGGAGCAGCTGGTAGTTTCGAACTGCTGACCTTAAGGTTCGCAGCCCAATTCATAACCACTATGGTACCAGAGATTATAGTTTTACTATATATTAATTACACTTTTACAGAAAGACAACAAAAATTCTCACAACTGGATCAATGAGCCACATCACAATAAACAAAGAAAATACTGGGGTCATCAAGGACTTTATTTTACTTAGATCCACAATCAATTCCTCTGGAAACAGCAGCCAAAAAATCAAACCATGTATTCCATTGGATAAATCATGTACAAAATACTTCTTAAAAGTGTTCAAAACAAAGATGTCACTTTAAAGACTAATGTGTGTCTGATCCAAGCCATAGCATTTTCAGTCAGCTCATAAGCATATGACAGCTGAACAATGAAAAGGGGATACTATAGAAGAACTGATACATTTGAACTATGTGTTGACAAAGAATATTGATTATACCATATGATGTCAGAAAAACAAATCTGTCTTGGAAGAAGAACAAATAGAGTGTTCTTTATAAATGAGAATGGTGCGGCTACCTTATGTACTTTGGGCATATTGTCAGGAGGGACCAGTCCCTTAAGAAGGATACCATGCTTGGTAAACTAGTTGGTAAGTGAAAAAGACGAAGCCACTCAATTAGATGGATTCACACAGTGGCTGTAACAATGAGCTCAAATATAACCACTATTGTGAAGATGGTGCAGTACTCAGGGAAGCTAGTTTGAAATGATTTGATGACACTTTGTGTGGCGCTGTGGGTTAATGCTCCAGACTGCAAAGCCGTTTGACTTCAAGGTCAGCAGTTCAAACTGACCAGCTGCTCCTTGGAAACCCTATACAGGGTTGCTATGGGTGGGAACCTACTCGACGGCTCTTATCAACAACAACAACAGGAAAGTATTACTTAACAGAAAGCAAGTAATCATGTTTGGTATTTTCAGCCTTGTTAAGCGCCATCGAGTTGGCCCTGATCCATAGCAACCCTCTACAGGGTTTCCGAGGCTGTAAATCTTTATGGGAGCAGAAAGCCTCATATTTCTCCAGTGGAACAGCTGGTAGTTTTGAAGTGCTGACATTGCAATTCACAGCCGGATTCATAACCACTATGCTACCAGAGCCTAGCACAAGTTTACTCATATAAAGATAAAGGGAAAATGCTTTCGGATAACAGTTTTTCTTAAATATGTTTTTCTTAAACATATCTTCAGAGTCCTGGTGTGGTGTTATGGGTTACTGCGCTGGACTGCACACTCTACTAGATGACATTTAACAACAATAGTCACTAAGTAAGTTTAAACATAGTATTTAAGCACCAAGTCTCTATATTATCCTTAGGGAGTCCTGGTGTGGCACCGTAAGATAAGCACTGAACCACAAAGTTGGTTTGAACTGCTAGGTTGGCAGTTCAAATCTACCTGTCACACCTTGGAAACCCTACACAAGGTCTATGAGTTTGAACAGACTCAATGGCACTAAATAAAAATGGTTCTGACTCATCGTCACCAGTATAGGGTTTCCAAGGAGCAACTGGTGGATTGGAACTACCAATCTTGTGGTTAGCAATTCAGTGTTTATCCTACAGTACCACACCAGGACTCTATAACATCCTAAATCAAGGGGGATATACTTGGCCTATCTGTCTTAAAGCTTTGTTTAAAATAATTCAGACAACTGGAAAATAATCTCACTTATTCCTGTGGCTTCATTTACAATTTGCTAATTGTATATTTATGGAGTTCTGGCAGCATAGTGGTTACGAGTCTGG
>NW_006408540.1:11365905-11377503 GCF_000296735.1 Chrysochloris asiatica
GGGGTTTGCTTCGGTTGACATTTACAGCTCTGGAAACTTGGAAACTCTACTCAGCTCAGGGTCGCTATGAGTTGGAACCTACTTCACAGAATATACCACCTCCAGTTGTACGTTTACAAATTTTTGTCTTTATCCAGAGTATCCTGATCGATGTTGTTAAGTGCCATGCAGCTGGTTCTGACCTTTAGCGATCATGTGTAGGGTTTCCAAGGAGAGACTGGTGAGCTTGAACCTCCGACCTTATAGTTCAAATAGTGCACTAACCCACAGCACTACACCAGGACTCCTAGATCTATATATAAATCTGTTTATGCCTTATATCCGTTTGTATACTTCAAAGTCTTTCTAATGCAGTTATGCCAAACCCTTACGCAACAAATTCAGCCTCCACCTTACCCTCCCTGGCCCAACCTGGTTCTTTATGAGAATTCAATGTTTCCTTGAATATCACTATGATCTACCTGATACAACATGATAAAAATTTACACAGTTATTAAAATTCTTGTATACCCCTGCTTCTCTATATTCAATTAGCCACAAGGACCTGTCCAATTTTAAATATCTGTTAAATATGTCTCTTATACGTCCCATGAGCATAGTCTTTATAGAAGCCATCATCATTATTCATCTGAATTACAGAAATAGCCACCTACCTGACATTGTACCAGAACCCAATCTCCACACTCTTGATAGTTAGCTTCAAAGCATACAGACATCACCAAGTATCTCAGCTTAAAATGCTTCAAATCTTTGCCATTAAATTTTGAATAAAACCCATAATCCTTAAAATAACTGAATTTTAAAAGGGTCTGCTTCCTGCTCATTAACACACTTAGTCAGTGACCATCTTTTGCTTACTTTCTATGCTTACTTTCACCTTATTAAAAACCACTTGTCATGGAGTTGATTCCAACTTATGGTGATGACATTTGTGTCATAGTACAACTGTACTTCACAAGATTTTCAGTGACAGATTTTTCAAAGTAGGTGCCAAGTTTTCCTTCCAAGGTGTTTCTGGATGGAATGAAACCAAGCCAACGTTACAGTCCAGCACATTAACCCACAGCACCACACCAGGACTCCCTTCAGAAGTGGAGCATGTTAACTATTTGTACCACCAGGGACTCCCCTGATGTATTCGCCTTTACAGATCTCTTCTGTGCTCCTTTTACTGAAGGCATTTTTATCTCTGGTTTCCTTAGCTTGGAATATTGCGCCCTATTTTCACGTAACTATCAAAGGAGCTCTGGGAGCATAATGGTTACAAAGCGGGTTGCTAATCTCAAGGCTGGCGGTTTGAAACTACCAGCTGTTCCATGGGAGAAAGATGAGGCTTTCTGTTCTAGAAAGATTTGCAGCCTCGAAAACCCTGTGCAGGGTCACTATGAGTTGGAACCTATTCCACGGTACTTAACAACGACAACAATCTTCAAGTCACTTTTCAGATCTCAGATGAAACTTTCTCATTGAAGCTTTTCAGAAGCCCAATCTCTGCTTTGTGCTTATTACCACTCACTTTGCTTCTTGACTATTACACACATTTTTACATAGTTAATTAATATTTTATTGTTTTATGCTTGTTTTCTTCTACTCTAACCTATATAAGTACAAGAAGCCTTAGAAATAATTTCCCTTAAAAACAATCTACATAAGATCAAATTGACAATAACAACTGTAAGATTACATAGGCGTCTTAGGGGACAGTAAACTTATGTTAATGAGGGAGGACAACTCAGAAATGGAGGGTGAGAATGATTGCACAAGTTGAAAAATGTAATCGATATCACTGAATTGTATGTGTGAAACAGTTGAATTTGTGTTTGTTTTGCTGTATATATTCTTGACACTGACGAAACTTAAAAATAAAACAAGAGAAAACAAATTATAAGTTCCAGTTTCCATTTCTGAGTGTTAGGAATTTAATGGTACTGTTGGCTTTGATTAAAAATTGATAAAATGTTTTATGTTCAAATAGATAGTAGTTGCTCTGTATTTGTCTTCAAGAGACCTGTATCTATGATGTTTTTCCCTCTGAACTCTTCAGCTGAAACCCTCATTTTCTTACCTGGAAAGTACAAATAAATTTCTTTTGTATCTTACATGTTATAATAAGTAATGGAATAAGGGAGGGAAGAAAATTAAGATGTTATGTTTATGTTTATATATATATCATACTGTGGCTCAATAGGATAAGCACTGGACTGCTAAACTACTCTTCAATTCAAGCCTTGGAAACACTATACAAGGTTACTAGGAGACAGAAGAAAATTGACTACACTTACCTATTATGTATGTATGTATGTATGTATGTATGTATATCTATGTATCTATGTATCTATCGGTCTGTCTGTCTGTCTATCCATCCATCCATCTATCTATTCATCTATCTATCTGTCTATCTATCTGTTGTTGTTAAGTGCCATTGAGTCGGTCCCATCACACAAGGATTCTGTGTGTGTGTGTATATACATATATATATCTCCATGTGCATTTGAGTTGGTTCAACTTGTATAGGGTTTGCAACATTGAAAATCTTTAAAGGAGCAGAAAGCCTTATTTTTCTCCTGCAGAGAACCTGGTGGACTACTGCAATGCTATTGTTAAGTCCTGCCAAGTTGGTCTGATCCACAGCAACCCTGTATAAGGTTTCTGAGGAATAGCTAGTAAGCTTGAACTGCCGACCTTGCAGTTCAGACCCATCTTACAGTTCAGTGCATTAACCCACAGTGCCACTCCATACATATACAGTTCTTGTTAGGTGCCATTGAATTGGTTCTGATTCATAGGGATCCTATGCACAAAAGAATGAAATATTGTCCAGTCCTATGCCATCCTTACAATTGTTGTTATGTCTGAATCCATTGCTGTTGTCACTACATCAATCCATATTGTTGGGGGTCTTCCTTTTTTTCACTGACCCTCCACTTTACCAAGCATGATGTCATTTTCCAGGGACTGGTCCCTTCTTATAACATGTCTAAAGTATGGGAAATAAAGTCTTGCCATCCTAGCTTATAAGAAGCATTCTGACTGTACTTCTACTGAAACAGATATGTTTTTAATTCTGGTAGTCCATTGTTCTTCTCCAACACCTCCAATAACTCAAATGCATCAACTCTATGGTCTCCCTTATTCATTGCCCAAATTTCACATGCATTTCACATGATTGAAAAGAGCATGATGCCTAGAGCATCTAAAGTCCTTAGTCCCCTTTCTCTTGAAAACCTTATAGAGGTCTTTATGCAGAAAATGTGCCTAATTTGATTTCTTGACTACCGCTTCCATGAGCATTGATTGTGGATGATAGTAAAATTAAGTCTTTGACAACTTCAATCTTTTTTTGTCATTTATCATGAAGTTATTTATTGGTCCCATTTCCAGGATCTTTGTGTTCTTTACAAAGGGGTGCAATCAATACTGAAGGCTGTGGCCTTTCATGCAAGTATTTTAAATCCTTTTCAGTTTCAGCAAGCAAGGTTGTATCATCTGCATATCACAGGATGCAAAGACACTTCCTCCAAACTTGATGCCTTGTTCTTCTTTACATAATCAAGTTTCTAGAATTATCTACTCAGAATATCAATTGAGTGTTGTTGTTGTTAAGTCCCGTTGAGTCGGTTCCGACCCATAGCAACCCTGAACATGGTTTCTGAGGCTGTAAATCTTTATGGGAGCAGAAAGCCTCATCTTTCTCCCACGGGGCAGCTGGTAGTTTCAAACTGCTAACCTTGCGGTTTGCAGCCCAATTCATAACCACTACGCTACCAGAGCTCCTTCATCAATTGAGTAGGTATGGTGAAAGTATGCAAACCTGACACACACCTTTCCTAATTTTAAACCATCCAGTGTCCTTTTGTTCTCTTCTAAGAACTGCCACTTGGTCTCTGTATTGGTTACTCAGGAGCACAATTAAGCGTTCTAGAATACTCATTCTTAGTTTGTCATGGTCCACAATCAAAAGCCTTTGCATAATCAATAAAGCACAAGTAGCCATCTTTCTGCAATTCTCTGCTTCTAGCCAAGATCCATCTGATGTCAGCAATGATAGCCCTAGTTCCTCTTCTTAATCTGGATCAAATTCCTGGCAGTTCCCTTTTTATATACTGTTTTAACCATTTTTAAATTATCTTAAGTAACATTGTACAGACATGTAATAGTAAGGATATTGTCAGATGGTTTTGGAATTTTGTTGGTAACCTTTCTATGGAATTGAATATGAATCTATTCCAACCCATTGGCCAAGTAGCTGTCTTTCAGATATCTTGGCACAGATGAGTGAGTGCTTCCAGTACTGCATCTGTTTGTTGAAAGATCTCAATTTTTATTCTGTCAATCTCAGAGCCTTTAGTGCAGCTTGGACTTCATACTTCATTACCAGGGGTTCTTGTTTATATGCTAACTCTTGAAATGATTGGACATTGAACATTTATGTTTGGTACAGTGATTCTATGTAGTCCTTCCATCTTCTTTTGATGCTTCCTGCATCATTCAATATTTTTTCCATGTTGTTGTTGTTGTTGAATACCATTGAGTCAGTTCCGACCAATAGCAACCCTGTATAGGGTTTCCAAGGAGTAGCTGGTGAGCTTGAACCACCGGCCTTATGGTTCAAACCGACTTTGAAGTCCAGTGCATTAACCCACAGCATCACACCAGGACTCCATTTTGTCCATAGGACCCTTTGATACAGAAAGTAGAAGCTACAGAAAGTCAGAGCTTGAATTTCTTCTTCAGTTCTTTAAGCTTGAGAAATACTGAAAGTGTTCTTTCCTTTAGGTATGCTAACTACAGTCAGTACACATTTTATTATAATACTTTGTCTTCTCAAGAGGCCCTTTGAAATTTTCTGCTCGGCTCTTTTACTTCATGTTTACGTTTACTATAGCTTCTCTATGCTGAACTTGGAGAGCAGGTCTGAGGTTCTCTTCTGACATCCATTTTGGTCTTTTGTGTCATTTAGATAGATAGATAGAGAGATAGATAGATAGATAGATAGATAGATAGATAGATAGATAGATAGATAGATAGATGTTGTTGTTAAGTACCATAGAGTTGATTCTAATTTATAGTGAAACAAAAATTAGGGTTTTCAAGGAGCAATTGGTGAACTTGTGATTCAAACCGAGCCTGCAGTCCAACAGTTTAACCTGCAGCACCTCACCAGGACTCCAGATACAAATATAGATATGGATGTTTTGTTGTTAAGTGCCATTGAGATAGTTCTGACTCATAGCAAACTTTCATTGAGTTTCTTGGGCTGTACATATTTGTAGGAGCAGAAAGCCTCATCTCTCTCCCATGAGATATATTTGTGTGTGTGTATTTAGAAAAAGAGTATAATTTAAAAGTTATTGATCTCCACTTATAGTTGCTTTCTTAATGATTTTCATTGTCAACACATTAAAAATAACAGATAATACCAACGATATTTGAATATATAAAGAGCATGTTAGAACTGACAGTTTTATCAGGCAAGGGATTTCAAAGCATTCAATATGTATTACAACAAAAATGATTAGCAGAACATAGAAAGTATGTATTTGGAAACAGGAATATTAGCAACTTCTTACTCTATCACATTTATAAAATATGTCATATTGGTAAAAGACTTTCTTCACAGGTGCATGTTGTTGTCAAGTGCTGTTCAAGTTGGTTCTGATTCATAGCAATCCTGTGTAGGGTTTCTGAGGAGTGGCTGGTGGATTTGAACTGCTGACCTTGTAATTCACAGTCCAATGTTCATCCTATGGTATATGTTGTTGTTGTTAAGTGACATTTTGCCAGTTCCTACCTATAGTGACCCTATATAGGGTTTCTGAGGACCAGCTGATGAGCTTGAACTACTGATCTGCAGTTCAAACGGCTTTGCAGTCTGGTGCATTAATCCACAATGCCACACCAGGACTCCCTGTGGTATATAGTGAGAATTAAATGAGATTACATGTCTGAAGTCTCTGTATAAACTCTAAAATAGCATGTAGCTGTTGGTCATTGTGTTTGTGTGTCTATGATGAGAGAGAGATGTGATAAAATTATTCTATTTTATGTTCCCAATGGACAAAGATTCGAAACATATTTATGAAAGTGTCAAGATCTTCTATGGGAGTTCTGTTAGCATCAGAATTGTATTAAAATGCATGATTAGACCCAGGAGACATATTTTATTTTTAAAGATCCTATGAATGCAGCAACTATAAATGTGCCTGCCTTCTTCCATCCTGCATATAAGGTGTGACTATACATACCTATAACATCATGAAATCAAGTATTTTATTCATGAAAGCCAGTGGAAAATGTTTCTGTAGCACGTTGAAATATCAGCTACGTCTGCACACATTCACACACAGATTCTCTTTCACTGATCTGAATCAAATGATTTTATTCCTCTTCAAGCTCCAGCAAGGGTGCTGATGGGTCTACATAAACTTCAAGTTTCTATTGCCCTGTGGGATATTTAAGCTGCCTGGTTAAAGAAAGTGTAACACCTATTAATGAAGAACCTAGAGTTTCTAACTATTAGTATCGACTGCTGCACCAGACTAGTGAGTATAGAAACACCTAAATTAATCACCTACACCTTGTCCTTTGAGAACCAGGAAAATTTGTTCACTAACCTGCCCCAAGAGTGCATTCCAGTGATGTGATGAGAGGCATAAATTTAGAAGTATTATGTCTTCTTTCTCATAAAATGCCTGAACTACTTCATTTTTATCTGAGCAATGATGCAAAACCAAAGCAGTAGCCAGTTCCACTGCCCTTAGAATCACTGCAGGAGAAATCTCTATTTTATATACCTGGGTCCTGCTTCTGATTCTTTATTTAAGAGGCATCCAGCCATTCTGTGTAAACGTTGATGATAAACTAAGTTTCCACAGTTATTTTGGGGAAAGAAGATGAAGGTTTGGAATAGTCCAGATGAATTTAATGAATATCTAACCTGCGAATAGGAACATAGGAGCTGACAGCAGCAAAATTACAAAATCAGAGAAGCCAGAAACATTAAAGCGGAACTGGATGATATCCTTAGGACCACAGTGTTAAAGGATGGCATGGAATCTTCAGCATATCAGATTAGTCATCAGGTCAAATTGCAAGTGAATTCACCTTCAATGCAAAACTTTGGAATTCCCACAGAGACGACTTGGAAGGCAACTGTATCCCTAGGTGAGGAGACAGAGCACCTGATTCCTGTATAATTACATGGAATGAGAATTTGATACATGACAGTAATTACCTAGCTGAAGGTGCAATTAGCCATTTGTGACCTCATTCTGAGTGGCAACTAATTAACCCTTAATGTCAAAAATGTCAACCTTCATCAAGACACCAAAGAGAAGTACTACATGATCAGCTAATACTTGTTCCAAACTATTAATGGTTGAATCTGTCATTAGAAATATGAATCTACCATTTTTTACATAAGCATTTATGAAAAGATACGGAGTTCGCTCCATTGCTTTTCTTTTATATCTGCATTTTCCTGCTTTCCTTTATGTAGCTAAAAAGCCTTTTCCAAAATAAGATAAGCTCTCATGTGCATATATAAAAGTTATCACTCTGTGGGGTAAAACACAATCAAGGAGGTATATGTAGGACAACAACTTCTCTGTGGTATGTGATTTCTCATGGTTATAGAAATCACACAATTTTAAAAAGATTTGAAACTATGCTATCATTATAACCATCAACACTTTCAAATATTGGTCACATTGGAAATTGATTCTGTCAACTGCTTCTTGTTATAAATGCTAAAAAATTAAGCTTCCTCTGGGATTGTATGGTGAAGCATAAAACTATTCTCCTGTTTTATACCATCAAACACTGGCCCAATATTACTGCTAATCTATTTTGCATGATTTATTATTATTATTATTATTATTATTATTATTATTATTATTATTAACAGTCAGTATATACTATATATCGTTCTACCCACCACACATGGATTTACTTCTGATAAGGAAAATTGTTCTTTTTCTTCAAAATCTTGCAGCTCACAAGGATAATGTCAAAGGCAATCTAGAAAATAATCAGCATGAACATGCCATAATTTTTCTGGAAAAAAAAATCTCATTATGAAATGATTTGTGTAGCAAGTAGTTTTGTTTTTATGATTGAAAATATAATCTACCTCTAATACTTGGGCTCATCATTGAAAAAAGTATGTAGTGTACATTTGAAATTCTGTAGTCTCTCTTAAAGGTTGTTTTAAGGATGTACATTTAATCTAAGTAACTTTACTTCCTCCCCCCATGGGACTAAACTGTTTTCTCAAGCACTTTACAAACTCAACACTCTGGAATAGCAGATGCAAGGTAAAGGAAAAGTATAGCATCAAATTCTTTAACTTATTTGTGTGGGACAGAGCTATGGACACATTACTAGATGCTTCACAAAGGGTAGCCAATTGTAACTTCTTCAAAATAATATTGTAATTTTCATTATTTACAGTAGCTCTGTTTTTAGACTTATAAACACAGAAGCAAAGAAGCATCACTTCAACTTTCTTTAGTAAATTCTAAAATGGTTATCTATATTTATTGTACTTAGAAAGATATTTCATACAATTTTTATTTCCCTGAAGGTGCTAAGAAAAGCCATGTACAGATATTAAGTGTAATCCTCAGTTTTAGGTAATGAGAAATACCATTATAGAGTCAATAATCCTTTATAACAGAATGAAGATAAACACTTCCATAGACAACGTCGCAAGGAACAACAACCAAAAAAAAAAAAAAAAATCTGCTACTTAATGACTAGTTATAAGGAAAAAAAAACTTTTGCATGAATTAAGATGAAAAGTTAGTTTATTCATTTGGCTTCTCTGCTTTCTAAGGTCTGTAGTGTTTGTTGTGATTTTCGATTAATTCATGTTAGAAATTGAAATCTGCCTATGGTAAGCTTAGTAACCAAAGTGGCACATGAACCCAGTCATTTCTATTGACTGTTTTAGCTTTCCTGTTCATACTCGAAAGACCCCCACAGACTAGATTTGCTGCTGGACACCCATCCTTTCTGCTGTTTTATGGTAGAGGCTGCTATAGGTTCTCTAAATGAGGCCAAGCACCAAGATGCAAGGAGTCGGGTAACTTCCTATTGTCATTTACAACTGTTTATTGAAATAGTAGTGTGTTGGCCAAGGAAGACACTCACATACCAAATATATTCCCAAAGTAGTTGATTTTGGCTTTTTGATTGAATCACACATAATAAAAATCTGTGAAATCTATCCATAGTCACACATTTTATATGTGTGAATATAAGTCATTATTTTATCAACAAGGTGTTTGATGTTAGAGCATTCTATCTGAATGTTGTTTATAATTGTTAACTGGGTAAATATTTCAAGAATTATATATTTTAAAACATCTGCCTTAGTATTCTGAAATAACTGAAAATATTTTAATTACAAAAGATAAGACATTGTCACTAATAAGAAACTACGAAGTGACATTTTTAAAAGCAATCTACAATTAAGAAGTTTAGTATGTTATAGATGTTACAACAGCTTACAAATGTACATCTGAATTATTACAATTTTTAAATTATATTTCAGATGTAAGTTCATTAATAGTTTAGCTATCGCTATTTTGCTGTTGTTTTATTTAAACAGTTTTTACACATCTTCATGGGATTGAAATTTTCAATTCTAGACATTTATTTTGAACTTATATAGCATACATTTTACTGAATGAGAAAGTTGGATTTCAAATGCAGATGATTGCAGCTCTCTCCTTTTTAAATATTAATAGCCATGATATTGTAAGCTATTCAAAACGCATGGCTAAGAGACAACCCATCTAACTGAAACATAGAAATTGTCATGTTGCTATTTTGATTAAAATGCACTATGGTTGTTGTTAAGTGTCATTCAGTCCCTTAAGACACATTTTGTTATTAAATACTATTGAGTCAGTTCCCACTCATAGCAACCCTGTATAGGGTTTCCAAGGAGAGGTGAGTTTAAACTGCAACCTTGCAGTTCAAACTGACCTTGAGGTCAAGTGATTACCCTATGGCACCATACCATAGAAACCCTATATAGGATTCCCAAGGCTGTAAATCTTTATGGGAGCAAAAAGGTTCATCTTTCTTCCACAGAGCACCTGCTGGTTTGAACCTCCCACCTTGTGGTTAGCACTCAGTGTCTCTCTTACAAAGCTAAAGCACTCCAGAATGTACTATATCAACTAGTTTTCATCTTATATCTCAGACATAAAGTACCATAGAACCATATGTATATACAACAAAAGTCATATAAAGACGTGTGTGATTGATTACATATGTATCCTGTTGCTAAGATTTTGTTACCATGTAACTATTGGTACTTAGAAAGGTGAGTATTTTACTATGGGAAAGTATACTACGTAATTTTTCCAGGTTGTCAGAGAATAAGTTAAAAAGTGTTGATTTAGAGATAAATTTTGAAGATCATCTGGATGGGCTAGTTATATGATTTACTTTACATGATTAGAAAAATATTCCTAAATGAAATATGCAGTAGATGTGCATTTGTGTGTGTTGGCATGGAAAGAGTTAGAGTATAAAAAACAAAACACAGACTAATGAGAAAGAATATGGTTTTCTGTTGCAAATAATGTATGCAGTGTGGATTTATTCGGGAAACGAGAGTTGTTTATTTGATATATGAAAAGACCATGTGAAATTCCTTGATAGGAAAAATATTTTTACTTTGGGACATGCAATGATTTTCTTGATTTATATATTTAGTGTTTTCTCTCTGTACCATATTGGTGGCAGTGGTTATGTGCCGTGGAGTCTGAACCGACTCATAGCGAATCTGTACAGGGATTCCGAGGCTATAAATCTTTACAGGAGCAGAAAGTCTCATCTTTCTCCCATAGAACAGCTAGTAGTTTCGAACTGCAGACCTTAAGGTTCACAGCCCGATTCATAACTGCTAGGTTACCAGAGCTCCTTCTGTACCATATTATGAGCTTCTAAAAGAAACAAACTGTAATTGTTGATCATTGTGCCCTACCCATACTATATATCTGCACAATAAAGGAACACAGAGGTAATGAAGGAATGATTGAAGGAGAGAATAAAATACACTTTTGTATTTATATTATTTTTATTTTTAACATCTCTTTTTGAGATAATCATAGAGTTACAAAAAGTCACAGTAATTGTTCAAAGAATTCTTATATTCCATTCACTCATCATCCCCAAATATTAGCCTCTTAAAGAATCATAATGCCATTATAAAAGATAAGAAATTACAAAGGATAAAATAGTAATAACTGATCTACAGACCTTAGCTACTGAAAACCTTACAAAAACCTGTGAAACATTGTCAGATATTGTGCCAGCAGATGAACTCTTCAGGTTGGAAGGCAATCACTATATGACTAGGGAATAGATGTCTTGTCAAAGTAAAGTTGGCCATAATGATTTGAATGGAGTGAGGATTTTAGGACTATCATATGCTGATGGGATAGAACTTAAAATGAGAAGAAACAGAGTAAGCATACACTAATAATCAGAAGACTGTTGTTGCTGTTGCTGCTGTTATATGTTGTTGAGTTGCTTCCGACCCATAGCAACATTGTATGGGATTTTCAAGGAGCTTCTGGT
>NW_006408540.1:11379498-11387926 GCF_000296735.1 Chrysochloris asiatica
CAGAATCGACCCCATGACACATAACAACAACAACATGGGAAATGATGATGGAGAAGGTCAATATCATTAGCCAAAACAAGACCAGGGACAGACTATGGACTACATAATCAATTGCTCATATGCAAGATCAGAGTGAAGTTAAAGAAAACTAAAACTATCAGTGAAAGCCAGAATATGATCTTGAATATGCCCCACCTGAATCTAGAGACAATCTCAAGAATAGATTTGATGCATTAGACACTAGTGACAGACACACAGAAGAGTTGTGGTTGACATCAGGAGAAGCTAAAAATGAATAGAAGAAATAAGGAATTAAAGAATTTAATAGAGAATTTCAGAATTTGAGAAAACAAACTAAAGTATAATGAAATGTGTAAAGATCTGGTGTTAGAAAATGAAAGGTGAAGAAAACACTCAGCATTTTAAAACTAAAAAAACTGAAGAAAAAATCCAAGCCTCAACTTGAAATATTGAACATTCTATAGGGAGCTCTGGTAGTGTAGTGGTTACGAATTGAGCTGCTAATCTCAAGGTCAGCATTTCAAAACTACCAGCAGTTCCATGGGAGAAAGATGAGGCTTTCTGCTCTGGTAAAGATTTACAGGGTCGTTATAGGTTGGAATCAACTCGATGGCACTTAATGACAACTTGGGCAAAATATTGAATGATGCAAGAAGCATCAAAAGTAGTTGGAGGGGAAGAAATACACAGTCACTGGACCAAACATATTGACTGATATTCATCATTTTAAGAAATATTACAAGAACCAATGAATTAAATAAAAAAAGTTAAACTGCACTGGAGACCTGGGTGAAAAACAAGGTTTCAGGAACTTTTAAAATATTAACAGAAATGTTTCAACAACCATGCAGCACTGCAGGTGCTTACTCATCTATGCCAAGATGTTTATTACTGACAGATACTTGATGTTTGTTGTTGTTGTTAAGTGCTGTTGAAGTCAAGTAGGTTCTGACTCATAGTGACCCTGTATATGGTTTCTAATGAGCAGCTGGTGAATTTGAAAAGCTTACACTGTGATTCAAACCAACCTTGAGGTCCATCGCATTATCCTGCAAAATAATTAGATAGTGTTGCCCTTAAGAGCCTATGTTGTTAAGTGTCTTCTAGTTGGTTCTGACCCATAGTGATCCTGTGTAGGGTTTCCGAGGAGCAGCTGGTGAGCTTGAGCTGCCAACCTTGCAGTTCAAAAAGCTTTGCAGTCTGGCACACTAACCCACAATGACACACCAGGGCTCCTAAGAGCCTATATATAGTATAATACTTATTACTGTTGTAAATACAAATTGTCAGTTAAAGAGATAGCCAATAAACAAGCAATAGGTGTAGCACTAAGGATTTGATAGCAGGGCTTCTCATAAATCTTGTATAGGAGACAAATACTGGTCAATAATACTTAGGCAATCATGGGGTATGTTGACATCTTCATTTGGTAAAGGTAATAATGTAGCTGGATTCAGACACTTTACAGTGGGTATTTGGACCTGCTAAAATAAAATCTTCATAAAACACCAGCCTTCTGGCCAAAAGGTGTTTAGTTCATGTTGAATTTTAAACGAATGATATCACCTAAGACACATAAACATCAAGAACATTTCTAAAACTCCATCTTCTAATGTCTCAACTGGTCTAACTGTTAAGACCACTCTAAGGTAAAGGGCTTGGGTAGCAACTAGCAAAAGGATCTAACTGAATAATGAGATAACCAGTGAATTTCTGTGGGATTCCATATTTTTGAATGAAGATTCTCAGAGCATCTCAGGAGTCTTGTAGACAAAAAGTGAAACATCCAAGTTATAATTACAAGAACCTAACACAAGAGTGATAATGCTTATTTTAGTCAAGGATGGCATTTTGGCCATATTTAGAGTGCAGAAAGGAGTTAAGCTCTGAAAGTGGGGGAAAAAAAAATGTTGAGTCTGTCAACAAAATCTGGTATCCAAATTTTACTGTTAACGTAGAATCCCCAAATTCCTCTTAATTATTTATCTTAATAGGACTAGTATAAACTAAGATATACTCTTTTCTTTGGGGTCTACTGGGATCTCCTTTTCTGAAACAACTATATGTCCCAAATATTTAACAGAAGGTTAGACTAAGAATTGATTTTCTCTATAGGCTTTATGATCTACTCCTGCTAAAAGTTGCAACAACAGGACCCTATCTACTGATACTGTTGAAAATTAGAACAATCCAACAAATTGTTGACGTATTGTAGGATTGTAGAACACTAGATGAATTGCAAAGTTTTCAAATCAGCATGTACATTCTTAGAAAATAAGTTGGAGATGTGGTAAAGCTTAGTAGTATGAAAACCCACACACATTGTTGATATAACCCCCTCCAGGTCAAAGCAAAGAAGCACTCACTGTCCAGATGGACTGGAATGCTTAAAAAAAACATTGTAAAGATCAATTACTCGAAAGTAAATTGCTTCAGTAGATAGATTAGTAAGGATCAGGTGATGGTCAAGAACTACTGAAAATCTTGGAATTATTATTTGATTAAGAGCATATACATGTCTTGTACAAATCTTCAGCCCTAATTGCTGAGTTTCTTAACAGTGAAAACAGGAGTGTTGCAGGGACTGGTGTTAGCAATTAATAAGCCTTTAGCCCCCAAAATATTGTATTAGTCCCTCCTTAGCTGTACATTGTAAAGTACATTAGATAAAGGTTTCTAGGTGTCCATTCAAAGTTTAATTGATTCAACTCCTAGCACCTGACCAGCTTTAGTAGCTAGACAAAGTGAGTCATGGAATTTCAGGTGTAGAAGAAAGGCATTCCAAATAATTTGATAAAGCAGGGAAATGGCGCTCTTGCAGCAGCAAGCTGAGTGTCTTTAAAAAACAACAAACTTCTTCACTTAAAGTGTATTCTATTTTAGAGTCTGTCTGTTGATTGTGTTCAGGTAAATCAAATAATATTTCTTCTGTTTCTGATAATCATATTTCTCCTGTTTCTGATAATCTTATTTCACAATTCCATATGGATAATAATCTTTTCCAATCAAATTTATTGTGGTTTCTAAACTGAGTAGGAAAGGCTGCATGTCTTCTATTGGACCCAGAGAAATGAAAGGTTTGGAATGGGTTCAAATACATTCTTGATTCATGAGTTCTATGAATATTGTGGTGTTATCGCTCCAGATTAATCAATGGCTTTTTGAGGTGTGTGGGAGTCAAAAGGTACCACCTATGACAATGAAAAAGTTTTACATGATTCTCATTATCTAACAAGTATTTTTATCTTATAAGTTTATTGCTGCTATAGTAGAAACATCTAAAATACCAGGGAGTGCTCCATGTTAAAGTTGGGGATCTTTGTAAGATGGCAGGTTATATGTTGTCTAATAAAATTCTTTTTTAAATGGTCTAACTTTTTGCTGTAAGATAGGCATTTAGCTCAGGTTAGTTTTAGTTTGTTTTGTTGTTGTTTAGTGATGTGGAGTTGGTTCTGACTCACAGCAACACTGGATAGGGTTTTTGAGGAGCAGTTGATGGATTTGAACAACCAACCTTGCAGTTCAAACCAACCTTGCTGTCTGTCCAGTGCTTATTCTATAATGCCACAGTTTTAATGGCTTTTTTATTCAATTGGGAATAATGGATTTGAACTTGTTGCAGTTGTAAGGTCATTAGTTTTTTGCTTGTTTTCTTTATCAGTTTGTATAAGTTGAGCTGATTTGTGAGCTAAAACCTGTTACCTTAGCTATAGGAATGATATGCCAAATTAAAAACTTTTTCATTAGAGCTTTAATTAGAAGTGAAATCCAGGATCCTTATACATGTTGTCATTTGGAAATGAAAATGCAACAGTCCCAGTATGAAGAATCTTTTTGTTAGATATGGTTAAAATCTCTTTATATTGAAGAAAGTGAACAAATTCAAAATACTCTCTGTTCTGATAAGGTGAGTCCTGGTGTGGCATTGTGGGATAATGGACTGAGCTGTAAGATTACTATGAAGTTCAAAGTCAGTGATTCAAACTCACTAGTCACTCCTCAGAAACCCTATAACTGGTGACTATGAGTCAGAATAGACTTAACCAGCACTTAACAACAACAACATATAATATAATAAGAGGAAATTAAAATGAGCAACCATATTTTTAATTTTTATATGATTACTTTTGGTTGGTTGGTTATGTGCCTTGTAATCAGTTCTGAGCCCAGAGCAACTCTGTATAGTGTTCCCGAGGCTGTAAATCTTTATGGGAGCAGAAAGCCTCAACTGGTATTTTTGAACTGCTGACCTTGAGGTTAGAGGTCAAACTCATAACTGCTACGCTCATCCATCAAATGATTAAACAATTATATTTTGATGGGATATTTCATTTAATTTGCATGACTTTTAAGTAACTTGTTTATTATACTTTTATAAGATAGTATATTCATATAAATAATATTTAATTTAAAAATCATAATGTAAAATCTGAACAAAGTGATTCATTCAGTCATGGGTGTTTCTGTAATATAATTAGACTTGGTTAATTTTAATTTTGAATTGGTTATCCTCTTACAATGTGCCATACATTTTATTAGATGATAGGAATAAAACATGAATAAGATATTGCTTATAATATCAAGAATTTTATAACCTACTTAGGTACAATATGAACTAACTACAGAATACTCTTACTCAGTAAGCAGTCCCATTAATGATGTGTCAGCATGAACAGCCAAATGCATAAGCAACCAAGACAATGCTGTCAGCTGCTTTATCACTGAATATAGGCAAATGTCTCTATATATGTTGTAGTTATAACTATCTATGCAGCTGGGGATATATTTGGTTGACATACATTAGATAAAATACATTTTCCATGTTAAAAAAATATGCACATTCTGACAGCTTGTTCAATGTTTATTGTGAATATTCTATAGCATTCAAAATGTTCAATAGTACTTAAGCAAAAGTATATGAATTTTTCATGGAAGATACTTAGCCAAATTTTGATCATATTTAGCAATGCTAAGCTTATAATGCCTGACAAAATTATAGACCAAGGTAGTAGAGTTAAAGGCAGGAAAAAAGTCAAAAAAGTAATTGGAAATAAAAAGCAACTCAATGAGATTTAACAGCTTCAGATATTTAAAATGAAATTTTCAGATAAGATGTCTGATGCTAAGAAAATTCTGGACTTGGGTACATATATATGTCATGCCATCAAGTCAGTTATAACTCATAGAGATCCTAGGATTTTGAGGAAGTTTGGTGAGTTTAAATGCTGATCTTGTGGTTAACAGTCCAATGCTTAATCTAAAGCACCACATCAGGACTCTTTTTCTCTCTCTGTCTCTTTCTGTTTCTGTTATTGTTGCTAACTGCCTTCAAGTCAGTTTTGACTCATAACAAACCTGTATCAGTTTACAAGGAGAAGGTGGCAGGTTTGAACCACCCAACATGTGGTTTGTACTACAGTGCTGATCCTACAGTACCACACCAGGAGTACATACACACCACACACACACACGCACACGCACACACACACACACACACAAAGGCGAGTCAAAAATTATCCACACTCTGACTGTAGAATTTATCTTAGTCAACTTTTAGAATAGACAAATACATCATTTCCATCTGCCAAGAAGCTTTCATATTCCCTTATTAAAAGTATTTTAGACTGAGGTGTGAGCCATGAATGCATCATTGTCTTCACTTCCGCATCAAAGATGAAACTTTGTCCTAGAAACTCTACTTTTAGGAGACCAAGCAGGTGAAAGTTCAGTGGGCAAGGTCAGGACTATAAGGAGGATGATTTAACACCAGAAAACAAAGTTTTTTCAGTGTGTCAACAGTGTGGGCAGAGGTGTGCAGACATGCATTTTCATGCAAGATCATAATGCCCTTGGATAACAGTCCTCTGCTTTTAATCTGAAGTTTAGGCTTCAGCTCTTCAGTGAACATCTCACTGTAATGAGCACTGATTGTAGTTGAATCTTTTTTCTGATAGTGCTCCAATACTGGCCCTTGAGAGTCTCAGAAAACTGTAAGCATAAATTTTCCAGCTGATGGTTGGCTTTTAAAGAACTTTAACTTGGTCAGTAATTGAGGATGTTTCTATTCCATACTCTGCAATTTACTCTCAGGCTCGTAGTGATGAATCCATGTCTCATCACCAGTAATATTTTTGTTTTGTTTTGTTTTTATTTTAAACAAGAAGTTTATTTAAACAGCAAGATGATTTACTTTAAAGGAAAACTATCTAGGATTCATTTCTTTTAGAGTAATTTACCCCTACTTGAAGACAGATTGCCCTACATGTAACAGCTACATACAAAAAATATATAAAATTGTCCTTGGTTTTACAATGATAAATGAAAAATATTAACATTCTCCAATCAAACAAGATATGCAAGGAGTTTTTATGTTTTTGTTAAACAGTGAGAGCAAAATAACTTACTGGAATATTAAGATAAGAGCATGCCACTAATGGAGAAAGTGGGGATTTTCACAGAACCAGTATTTCCCCCATCTCATCTCCACTTGGATCAGTCAAAACATACCATTAGCCATTTTAGTAAAAAAGAAAGAAAGAAAACCCAACCCCCAAACCAAACAAAAAATGCAATACACTTATTACTTTATACAAAAAATATAGCATGTACCAGTTACTTTATGTACAATAAATGAATGGGGAAATGAAAGAATAGAGAAAACTATACTATAGTAGCCAGGATGTGGTGGAACCAAATTGAGGTTTTCTAATTGAGAATGTATTCTTGGTGGGTAGGAACAGAGTTCTGGAGTAAAGTAGCAGGCTCTCTGTTTAGAAGACACCTCCTGTCTGCTGTAGGAACACATCAATTGTTATCTTCATCTGCCATTTCCAACTGTGCAGGTGTATATGTTTCATTGATTGGTTGCCCGTCAAATTGGAACCTGCTCTGCCTCATTGACAAACCCTGTTATTCGCAATAGGCTTTCATTAGTTTACTAAGTGGTGTATGCCTCTTAATCTTAAATGCACTACAGAACCATCTTGCCCCGCCATCTTCAAATTAATATGATTGTTTTTCTCAGTCTTGACTCCTTCCTTGGGTTTCTCATCAGCCATGGTGAGCTCTGGAGTCTCCTCAGCTGCCACTTCACAAAAGAGTTACCAGGCCTGCACTGAACAAGCTCACACGCAGCACCAGCAATGTTTTTTTTTAAAGAAACTTTTACCTTCCTTTGAGTATTATTCCAAGTTTTGTTTGCAGATGTCCAAACATTTCTGTTTATGTTCTTTGGTGACTTGTTTCAGTACCCATCTCACACAAACTTTCAGAAATCCAAGTCTATCATGAATTATTTCATAGGCAGATCTATGGCTGATTTGAAAATGATTTGCCATATAATCCACTGCCATTCATATACTCAACCATTTCATGTGCATGCTCAATGTCGTGACTGTGGATTGGCGTTTTAATCATAATGCGGATAAATTTTGTCTCACCCTTATATATGTGTATGAGTGCAAAGCACTGTAGGATCAGCACTAGACTGCAAACCAAAAGTCACAAGGTCAGTGGTTCAAATCCACCAGCAGCTCCTCAGAGACCCTGTATAGTGTTCCTGTAAGTTGGAACCAACTCGACGACACTTAACAACAACAATAGATAGATATAGATATAGATATAGATATAGATATAGATATAGATATATAGCCAAAAGATGAGTGCCTAAGGTTGAAAGGCACTCAAAAAATGACTGAGGAACAACTTCCTCCTCATAGTTGAGTTGATCATGATGACACAAATGGAATAAAGCTTTTGGAATCTTCATTTACTGGTGGTACACAACTCAAAATGAAAAGAAACAGCTGCAAACATCAGAACATGGAATCAAATGGAATGCATAAAGATCCATATCCTAGGAGTTTATAATCTGAAATGGAATGTTTTGGTCATTTTGAATCTGGCAATCATATGATTTACTGTGGGAGGAATGGCATAGCATTCATCATCAAAAAGAACATTTTAAGATCTGTCTTGAAGTACAACACGTCTGTGATAGGATAATATCAATATGCCTGAAAGTTAATGCAACTATTATTCAAATTCATATACCACCACTAAAGTCAATGGTGCTGAAACTGAAGAATTTTAACAAATTTTTTAGTCTGAAATTGATCAAATATACTATTAAGATGTCTTGTAAATGAATGATCATTGGAATGCAAAGGTTGGATGCACAGAGGAAGAGTTATTAGTTGAAAAATATGGCCTTGATGATGTAAATGATACTGGAGATCCTATGATAGAATTTTGCAAGACCATTCAATGCAAATACCTTTTATAATACACATGGGCCTCACCACATAGAAAACACAGGAATCAACTTGACTACATCTGTTGGATGAAATGGTGGAAAAGCTCAATGCCATCAACTAAAAGAAAGCCAGAAGTAGACTATAGAATAGAC
>NW_006408540.1:11388026-11388682 GCF_000296735.1 Chrysochloris asiatica
ATTGATCAAACAAGCAATCAAGAAACATTTATCATTTCTGGTGATTGGAATGTAAAAATTGGAAATCAAGAGGAAGGATCAGTTGGAAAATATGGCCTTGGTGATAGAAATGATGCTGAATATCAGATGATAAAAATTTCTGAGACCAATGACTTAATCATTGCAAATAGAATTTTTCAAAAACATAACATGTGGACCTCCCCAGATGGAATCCACAGGAATCAAATTAACAACCTCTATGGGAAAAGGATCATGACAAGCTATGGTGAACATTGTGAAGTACGAGTATTCCAGAACACTTAATTGTACTTCTGAGGAATCTGTACCTGGACCAAGAAGCAGTTGTTCGAACAGAGCATGGGAACGTACACTGAATGTTTTAAAATTGGGAAAGGTGTGCGACAAGGTTGTATTCTTTCACCTTACTTATTCAACCTGTATGCTGAGCAAATAGTACGAGAAGCTGGGTTCCATGAAGAAAAATGTGGTGTCAGGATTGGAGGAAGACTCATTAACAACCTGAGATATGCAGATGATACAACCTTGCTTGCTGAAAGGGAAGAAGACTTGAAACATTTACTGATGAAGATCAAAGAACACAGCCTTTGGTAGGATTACATCTCAATGTCAAGAAAACAAAAATCCTCACCACTGGA
>NW_006408540.1:11412609-11419856 GCF_000296735.1 Chrysochloris asiatica
AAACTGACATTCTGGACCTTATGGTAGATCCAGAGCTCTGGTGTGGTTCCGTGAGCATAGCTTCTCTGGGTTTTCAATCCCTCCCCCACGGAGCCTTTCCTACCTGGCTGTTTCTGCCACCACCCAAACTGGAATTCATGTGATACTTTCTTAATCATTAGTAATTCTATGCTGGAAATGAGAAAATGGAAAATTAGTCCTCTGTCTGATTGAGTTTATGGTTCATAGACTTATCAGCCTATAAGATAATGTAAATGTTTCAACAATAAACAATCACTTTATAAGGAAGAATTCTAACCTACTTGTTCTCTTTTATCTATTATGCAGTTAGTAAAATCAACTTGTAGCGATGTAGTATTTAAAATAAATGAAAGGGCATGGAAAGCTAAAGAAATTTAATTTTAAGATTTTTCTTTTCTTTATCATAGAGTAACTTAAGAGAAAAAAGAAAATTTAAGCTATTGCAAGACATCTATAAGACTTGCAAAGTAATAAGCTCCCACAATTTCCTGAGACCCTCAAGGGAAAAAAGAGAGTTGCTGAATCAAACTGGGGCAATTGATATCTTGAAGGAAAACACAGTTTTGGTGGTAGATTCCTTGTGTGGTTTGGATAGTAAAAGTTTTGATGTTGGCAACATTGTCTGCTGATTAAGAATACAGTCTCTAGGCACACTGCCTGAGAATTAAATTAACAGTTATGTACAACACACATAAACTCTGTGAAATACTGGTGGGTTTAGTGTGTGTGTGTGTTTGATGCATTTATCACTTGAATACATAAAGTGAGAGAAAAGGAAAATAGAGTGCTTTAATTAGAAGTATAATATTTGGAGTTAGACTATTTTGTCTTCTAAAATCACTATCTGACCACAAAGTTTACATTTGCTGGTCTTTAAATGCTCAGCAGCAGATGATAACCATAATAACATCCAGTACAGAAGTATTTTGATCGTTTCCTTACAGTCATTTATTTTCTTCTTCATGCATAATAGTCACATAATGTAGATTGAATTTGATCCTTTCTAGTTCCAACAGTGGGAACTGATTGGTCTAAAACAATGCAAATAACCCATCTTTTCATAGTTAGTGTTTCACATAGCTAAGCCAATAAGCATAAAGGTATACATGAGTGTGTCTATGAGACTGTGTGTTTGAAACATACTCACACATATATGTTATCTTTCCACTCCATTTTTACACAAACTTTTTGAAGCCTCTTCAAAATACAAGCTCATTGCTTTTTCTTCCTACGTCCAATATGCATATTATAGCAGGTAGAGAAAAGATATTTAAAAGAACAGTGAATACTCAATAATCATCTCCTCAGAAAGGGAAGTCTGGGAAACAATGCAATTATTCTTATGATGGAGGGGGCTTTAAAAAGTTCATGTGAAAAATGGAATTGAAGGATAGAATTTTTCCATTAACTTTTTGAAGTTTCCTGACATAGCACTGTAAGATAGACACTAGACTGCTGAACATAAGGTAGATATTTCAAAGTCTCTAGCTGGTCACCAGAAACCCCGTGCAGGGTTCTTATGAGTCAGATGTATGTTGTTATGGTAGCACTTAACAACAAAAGCAGCAATCGGCCAAAAAATTCAGTACCTTTGTAGTTAATGAGCCCTCTTACAAAACCAGTGCAAGGTAAAGTTGATTCAAAAATAGAAGTAGAAAACTGAAAAAAACAAACCAGCAAACAAAAGCATCCGAAAGGGAAAAATAAATAAATAAATAAAAGGAAGACAAAGGCCAGCGTTCTGATTAATCCAATGAAACCCTGGACTTTTTTAATCATGAAATTTCCTTTAAGGTTTGAACCAAGCTTCCTTGTACTTGAAATTAGACACATCTTAACTGACTTTTAGCATTCTTTGCAGATGAGCAAAATGTTAGAGATACAGCGTTTGCTACAAAGTGAATCATGGCTAATTATTATAACGAAAATTAGCAGTTACCTTTATATGCACTATGATATATTTGGAATGATGTTATTCTTTGAAAGAATCTTCACCAAGCATTTATATAGAATTAAACAATGTTGTGCAATTCTTTTTTAAATTATCATATAAGCTTTGTAAAATATATTGTATTAAGTTATATGTCACATATTGCCTTGAACATACGAGGAGCTCAGCTGAGTAGTTCCACACCCCCAAGTTTATATGTCACACACCACTAAATCTTAACTATAAATAAATCTAATTTTAGTTCACCTAGTTCTAGCTGTTTTTTACAGTTGCGCACATCTCAGGAAAACACTGGCCTAAACATGGCATGTTAGAAAATGATCGCTTATGAACTTTACTTGGGAAATCTTTCAAAAAGAACTCAAACCGGGTAAGAAAAGCCTAGAATGGAATTAAATGCATTCCATATAATGCTGAAGCAGAAGATGAAGAACAGAGGAGTACTGGGAGAAAGGAAACTTGGCTTTAATTAAAATGGAGCCTTGAGAGTTGAAATGTAGCAATTTCTGAAAAGACAAATGCAGAGAGTGCAATTTCAATGAGGCACAATCACCACCTTTGGCTGAGCGGCACACTATGAGAATGCTTGAATAGACGTGGCCTATGGCTGACAGATACCCATCGCACACAAAGTACATCTGCATCACAAGTATTGGATTTCTGGAATCGCTTACAAATTCACAGTAGGAAAATACATGTACTGTATTGGCTGTACTTTTGTTGCCTTTTCTCCTTTGATGAACTGTCGGACTCTTTTCACCACCACAGGCTACTATATAAAAGCAGCAGAGCTTACACAGTAAAAAAGGCTGCAATGAGGATTTCAGGAGGGGGCAAATCTAAGAACAATGCATAGAAATAAAATAGTACTTTGTTTAAAGAATTAAAAATTATAAATAATTAACTTACTGTGAAAACACAGGAAAAAAGGAGTGAATCCATGATACTAGAAAATATAAGAAACTAATACTACTTTTAAAATAAATAAAATAAAACTGTTTAAAACATTTAATTGAAATTTTATTATTTTTATTCTTCTAAAATAAACCACAACTATGTTAAGAGCTCTGGTAGCATAATGGTTACGAATCGGGCTGCTAATCTCAAGGTCAGCAATTCGGAACTATCAGCGGTTCCACGGAAGAAAGATGAGGCTTTCTGCTCCCGTCAAGATTTACAGCCTCAGAAACCCTATACAGGGTGGCTATGGGTCGGAATCAACTCAACAGCACTTAACAACAACAACAATATGTTAAAAGCAATTCTGAAAGCATTAAGGACTTTGGGGTCAGAGGTACTGAATCAGTATTCTAGATTTACCATTTACTGCCTGTGTCACTGTAGTCCTGGTGTGGCGCTGTGAATTAATGCGCTGGACCGCAAGGTCGGTTTGAACTGCAAGGTTGGTGGTTCCAGCCACTCCTTGGAAAAGTTATTCAGGGTCACTAGTAAATGAGTCAGAACTGACTCGACAGTACTTAACAACAACAACAAAAACAACCCGGCTTACCAGTTCTCTAAGCTCTGGTGTATTCATATGAAACTGCAATATCTATTTCTTGGGCTTACTAAAAAGGATTAAGTAAGAAAATGTAAGTGAAATGGTTTAGCTATAAAATGGTTGGACACAAAAACAGTCGCTAATGTCTGCTTAAAATTCCCTTTCTTTAAATAGAAAAGAGCAGAAAAAGTAGTCATTGTATGTGTGTTGTTTATGGGAGGGCTTGCTCCAGTAATGAAGCAAGTATCACATCAGTGCTGCACAGTAAAGGATTCTTTTTCACTCATGTAATAGTCCACAGTATGTGTTCAGGCTGAAGAAAAACTCTTCGCCATGTAATTTTCAGGATCTAAGCTCACAGCAGGTCTGCCATCTTCAATTTCTAGTTTAAAAGGTCACACTGAAGCATCCACCACTCAGTAAGGTAGAAGATGATTAAAACATGACGCAGATTATCGGAAGGATATTTTATGAACTAGGCTGCTCTCATTCCATTGATAAATGGGTTATCTTTCATGTCTGCTTAGAAGGGTGCTGGTATGAAGTATAACTGAGTAAAGAAAGAAATGATACAATGCCATAGACAGCTAATGGCCTCTAGGTGTCAGATCCTCAACCATCACATACATATGTGCACCCTTCTGCTCATACAAATAGCACCACCAGCTGCTTCCTAACTAAAAAAAGTCAAAGTATTCTCTAGTACCTGAATCCATATCCAAGTCTAGCTCTCTAGATGATTCACAATCTTCTCCTTCAGATCTGGGCATGGCTACTCACATCCCAAATAACTTATGAAACTCATGGATTATTCTCTTCTACAACCAACATGCATATTACAAAGAGTGGAGAGAAGATTTTTTTTAAAGAACAGTAAATATTCCCATTCTGAAAAAAGGAAAGTCTGGAAAACATTGTAATTACTGAACTCTTAGCACTGATGGGCATCTGAGGGGCAGAGGCATTGTGATAACTCTTTCTTTGACAATGAGAAAGAAGACTTCCTCATTTGACACTTATTTTACTCCAGTGTTCATTGTTTTTATGGCCTGGGTTTAGCTCTCTGGGACGTACCCTCTTGCCTATTATCCAAAGTGTAACTTTGGGGGGAACTGTACAACTTTGGCAGCCCAAATAGTGTTGATGGTACAAGTTTGGTATTCCAATAGTTTTTGTTTGGTTTTATTTTGAAATTTGTGTGTATTTGTATGAGTGTGTGTGCAGCAGGGTCAATACTTTCAATTGACATTGGAAAGTATCCACTTGTTCCAATCAATTTACTGTATCTTCATGTGTACAATTAAGTATTCTGGAATTCTCATTCTTTATAAAGCTATCCAAAATTTCTTTTGAGTCACACAGTTGAATTCCTTTACATTATCAAGGAAGCAAAGTAAATACCTTTCTGTTATTCTTTACTTTTCACTGTGATCCGACAGACATTAGTAATGACATTTCTCATTTCTATATGCAGTCACTCAGAGTTGTTCACCACTGATATATAGCTTCCAAAGATAACCTGGAAGGTTAAAAAAAAAAAAAAGAAGTAAACATAATGAGTGAGTTCACTTAGAGTTTCTCATCACTTCCTTTCACACTACATGAAATGCTTATCTGCATATCCTACTAAACAGAATTTAGTAACTTCTCATATTTAAATGCAAAGGACACTGAGAAAAGTAAGTATGTGCACAAAAATTATAGAATGTGTTTTTAATAGCTGGTAATCTCTGCCACCCTAGAGAAAAAAACAAAACAGCCAACATATAGAACTTTAAAAAAATGTTTCTTCACTCCCATGAAACAGCAGCCATGGGAGGTAATGGGAACTTAAACTAGTAAAATCTACTGAGTGAGGGTAAATTTACCCATATCAACAGAGCATCTCAAGATAGCATGAAACCTTTATAGACAAAGAATTAGAAAGGTATTGAAGAATATCATACATACGTAGGGATACACATCTCTATTTTCAAGAATATAAACCAGGTGCAACTAATTTACACATGAATCAATATTATTTTTTAAATTACAGCTACAAAAAGGCTTGGAGAAGTGCCAGTTGGGACCAATTCACTAAATCAAACAAAAGTGGTCCTTGGCCGGAACCAATGGGTAGAAGCTACAGTTTTCCTGGTAATTCTACCAATACTGGACACAGCTGGCTACTAATAAAGTATTACTGAATGTGGATATAGGAGATTGTTGTCACCTTATCTAATAAATTCTTTTAACATTTCCTTCTGTTTCTGCAATGATTGACTCAAAATCTGGGTAGATGTATCTAATTGATGAAAAATTAGTCACAATTTATATTCAAGTTACAAGGACATCTGGAAATGTATCTGACATTTTAATATCCCATAAAAGGAAATGAATTCTGTCTGGCAACATAAGAGATTACTTGAATATAAAAAATGCATTTAAATGTTGGGTGATGAAAACATATTTTTTTAAAGCAGCAGCAGCATTAGAACAAGGCTGCTATCCTGATTATATAATGAGATCAAGATGGAACAATAACTTGTGGTTAGAAAATAACTAGAATTTGGCAAATCATTTAAAATAACAGATAAAATTTTACTTTTTTATCCAAAAATACAATGAGAATCTTTTATGAAAAGGACATAAAATTTTATTTATTAAAAAGATAAAGCAAATTAAATCCTTTTTATGTAATCCATAGAATAGAAATCAGCCCTCATCTGTCTGTTTATTGTACTGTGATTGTTTATGTGGTGCTGAGATGCTGGAATCTATGCAATCAGTATTGTAAATACCAGCAGGGTCACTAAAGGTGGACAGGTTTCAAAAGAATTTCCAGACTAAGACAGACTAGAAAGAAGGAGAGACAGACTACGTATAAAGAGATAGCTACTGAAAACCTTATGAACAACAGTAGAATATCATCTGATATAGAGCCAGAGATGAGTCCCTTATATTGTGAAGCACTCAAATTATGACTGGGGGAAAACAGCCTCCTCAAAGTTCAGTTGACCTTAATGATGTGAATGGAGCAAAGTTTTCAGAATCTTCATTTGCTGATGGTGCACAACTAAAAATGAGAAGAAACAGCTGCACATATCCATTACTAATTGGCATGTGAATTATATGAAGAATTCCTATAGGAAAATCGGAAGCCATCAAAATTGAAATGCAACTCATGAAGATCAATATTTTAAATAGTGAGCTGAAATGGACTGGTATTGGCCATTTTGAATTCAATTAATTGTAAGATTTGCTATGCTGGAACATCAAATTAAAGAGAATGTTATAAAAGTCATTATCAAAAAGAGTATTTCAAAATCTATCTTGAAGTACAATACTGTCTGTGATACAATAATATCCATAAACCTACAAGGAAGACCTGGTGTGGCACTGTAAGATCAGACAGAACTGGACTGTAAACCACAAGGTCGGCAGTTCAGAGCCACCACCTGCTCCTTAGAAACTAAATGGAGTTGCTTTGAGTTAGAATCAGTTTGATGGCACTTAACAAAAACTACAAGGAACACTAGTTAATACCACTATAATTTTAATTTACACACCAGTCACTTAAGACAGTGATGGTGAAAAGGAAGAATTCTACAAACTTTTAGTCTGAAATTGATGAAACATGCAATCAAGATACATGCAATCGGACTCCCTCTTCTTCCTCTTCTTCTTCCTCTCTTCCCTTCTGCCTCCTGCCTTCTCTCTCTGGCAGAGATTACCTTCCTCACCCTGAATAAAAGTCTCTAGATGGGCCGTTTGGTGTGAGGTGTGTTTGATGAG
>NW_006408540.1:11424451-11425631 GCF_000296735.1 Chrysochloris asiatica
TAATGAAAGTTGAGGCTTGAATTTTTCTTCAGTTCCCCCAGCTTGAGAAATACTGACCATGTTCTTCCCTTTTGGTTTTCTAACTCTAAATCTTTGCATATTTTATTAATCAGGCTGTGAACCGCAAGGTCAGCAGTTCGAAACTACCAGCGGTTCCGCGGGAGAAAGATGAGGCTTTCTGCACCCGTAAAAATTTACAGCCTGGGAAACCCTATGCAGGGTTGCTATGAGTTGGAACCGACTCCATAGCACTTAACAACAACAAAAAATCTCCTTTTAGATGATGTCTAATGTAAGGTGGGATATATTCAAGGTAATAATTTGGTTCTTGTAGACTTGTTTCCATTTTCTTCAGCTTCAGTTTGAATTTGCATATGAGCAACTGATGGTCTGTTCCACAATCTGCTCCTGGCCTTGTTTTGACTGATGATATGAAGCTTTTTAATTGTCTCTCTGCAGATGTAGTTAATTTGATTTCTGCATATTCCATCTAGTGAGGTCCATGTGTATAATCATCTCTTAAACTGTCTAAAGAAGGTATTTGAAATGAACAAATCATTGATTTTGCAGAATTCTGTCACATGATCTCCAGCATCATTTTTATCACCAAGGTCATATTTTCTAAGTACTGATCCTTCCTCTTTGTTCCCAACCTTTGCATTCTAATCACCAGTAATGATCAATACATCTTGATTGCATATTTAACCCATTTCAGATTGAAGAAGTTGGTAGAATTCTTCTAAATCATCCTCACTGGCTTTAATGATTGGTGTATAAATTTGTATAATAGTGGTATTAACTGGTCTTCCCTGTAAGCGCATGGGTATTATCCTATCACAGACAGCATTGTACTTCATGACTGATCTGCATATGTTCTTTTTGACAATGAATGCCACACCATTCATCTTCAATTTGGCATAGAAAACCATGTGGTTGTAAGATTCAAAATGGCCAATACCAATCCATTTCAACTCACTAATGCCTAAGATATCGATGTTTATATGTTCCATTTCATTTTTGACAGTTTCCAATTTTCCTAGATTCATACTTTGAACATTCCACGTTCTGATTATTAATGGATGTTTACAGCTGTTTCTCTTTATTTTGAGTTTTGCCCCATCAGCAAATGTAGGTCCCGTGGACCTTACTCCCGCAGGCTTTACTCCATTCATGTTATTAC
>NW_006408540.1:11425731-11439079 GCF_000296735.1 Chrysochloris asiatica
AACTACAAGGAACACTAGTTAATACCACTATAATTTTAATTTACATGCCAGTCACTTAAGACAGTGATGGTGAAAAGGAAGAATTCTACAAACTTTTAGTCTGAAATTGATGAAACATGCAATCAAGATACATGCAATCGGACTCCCTCTTCTTCCTCTTCTTCTTCCTCTCTTCCCTTCTGCCTCCTGCCTTCTCTCTCTGGCAGAGATTACCTTCCTCACCCTGAATAAAAGTCTCTAGATGGGCCGTTTGGTGTGAGGTGTGTTTGATGAGCGGCGCCGGGTTGTTTTTTCCCTTTCATTGGTGTCAGAAGTGGGATGGTTGAGGCCCCCAATTTAACATCGGAAGGCCCAGGACCCCAATTCTCCCAGCGCCCTAACCCGCTCATTTCAACATGCCCTCCCAGCGCCCGCGATCATCTTCCCTGACGCCTTCTCAGCATCCATCACCGGCAGGAGTTAATTTTTCAGCCCTCTGGCTCAGGTTCCGAAAACCTAGAACTGTGGGTCTAAGCCCAGTCCAGCTGCTGACCTGGTTCCATCGCTTCTTGGTATCCCATTGAAGAGCCCAATGGCTACTGACAACACCAACAACAATGACAAAGCCACCACCGACTGTGGTCCAAGCCCAAAGACCAAAGACAGCCTTGTCGCCCCAATGCCAGCCGGAAGTAGCTACAGAAAAATTACCTTCATCCTTTCTCCCATGGTCATGGATCGTAGAGATGGCCATTCATTTTTCTTATTTAACCAAAGAGGGGGAAATGTTACAATGTTACAATACCTTTCGGTTCTTCCCTCTCCCCTCCCCCCAACTCCATTTTGTCAGTTTCCCCGCCCTAAGCTACAAGGCACGTAGTTTAAATGACAACATGGCTTTTGATAGGCCAGAGCTAAATCACCCCAGCAATGACCACTCCCTTCCTGTTGAACCTATATAAATCCCCTCCCTTCCCGTTGACTCCCTCTTCTTCCTCTTCTTCTTCCTCTCTTCCCTTCTGCTTCATGCCTTCTCTCTCCGGCAGAGGTTACCTTCCTCACCCTGAATAAAAGTCTCTAAATGGGCCAAAAAAAAAAGATACATGCAATCAAGACCATTAGTGGTGATTGGAATGGACAAATTGCAAACAAGGAAGGAGGTTGAGCAAATAATCTGAGGAGCTGGATTATATGAAGAGGGAAATGGCATCAACTTTGGATATATAGATGATACAACCTTACTTGATGGAAGTAAAGAGGACTTGAAATATTTAGTGATGAAGATCAAAGACTATAACCTTCAGTATGAATTGTACCTCAATGTAAAGAAAACAAAAATCCTCTCCACTGGACCAATAAATAGCAACATAATAAATGAAGAAAAGCTTGAAGTAGTCAAGGATTTTGTTGTATCCATAATCAACCCTCGGGGAAGCAGAAACCAAGAAATTAAAAGATGTATTGCATTAGGTAAATCTATTATTAATGTGTTAAAGAGCTAAAATGTCCATTTGAGGACCAAACTGGGCCTGGCCCGAGGTATCTTAGCTCTTTTTCAATCACCTCATACACACGTGAAATTTGAACTTTGACTAAAGAAGACCACAGAAGAACTGATGCCTTTGAATTTTTATTATGTTGGTGAAGAATATTGTTAGTGCCATGGATTGCAAGAAGAAGTACAACCAGAATGCTCCTTAGAAGTGAGGATGGTGAGATTTTGGACATGTTATAAGGAGAGATCAGTCCCTGGAGAAGAATCATGCTTAGGTAAGTGGAGAGGCACTGATAAAGAGGAAGACCCCCAACAAGATGGATTGATACAGTGGCAGCAACAATGGACTCAAGCAAAGTCATAATTGTGTTTTGTTCTCTTGTGCATAGGATCTCGATGAGTCAGAACCAACTCGATGGCACCTAACAACAACAGCTTATAATTTGAAATGGCTAGATAAAATATTAGTATTAAGAGACTACACAAATGTATATTAAAACAAGGAGTTGAGAGTCAGTACCATGGGGAGAGTTCTACTCTGTTCTACAGGGTTGTTATGAGTGCGAATTAAATAGACAAAATTTTTGTTGTCATATTTTTGTTTTTACCATGTAATTATACATACAGTATTGAGAAAGAATTAATTATATTGGTGGTGGTGGTTGTGTGTGACTCACAGTGATGGGTAGATTTGAACTACTGACCATAGTGGATTATTAGCAACTCTGCTCATACTCCACTATGCTACCAGGACTCCTTAAGAAACATTATTGCTATTGTTTTGTTAAGGGCTATTGAGTTGGTTCCAACCCTGTCTAGGGTTTCCAAAAAGCAGCTGGTGAGTTTGAACTGCCAACCTTGAGATTCAAAATAACCTTGTGATCCAAACCAACTTTTCTTCCAGTGCCTATCCTACAGTGCCACACCAGAACTCCTAAAATATGTTTTTGTTGATAAGTGCTGTTGAGTTGGTTCCAACTCATAGAGACCCTGATAGGACTTCCAAGAAGCAGCTGGTGACTTTGAACTGCTGACCTTGTGATTCAAAATCTACTGCTGAGCCTACAGAGCACATATTAGGGCTAGAGAATGCCTGCCTGTGAATACTCTAAGAACCACATATATGTTTTAACCAATGTTTAATTGTCTCTTATGTTAAATTTATTTAATGATTTTATAACTCATCTTGAAATTAGAAAGTAATGGTTTATGAAAAATTGAAGAAAAAGAGGTTTTCAAAATTGTGTATATAGATTGTTATTGTTTAAGTCCCATGGAATTGTTTCTGACTTACAGTGATCCCTGTATAGGGTTTCCAAAGAACAACTAGTGGGTTTGAACCACTGACCTTGCAGTTTGTAGTCCACTGCTTATTCTACAGCACCTCTTAGATTAGTAACTTTTTAATAGATTTGCTCAGCTACTATGTGTTACCTCTTCCTGGAATAGCCTCCCTCACCTTCAGTCACTGCCAGGTTACTCTTCTCTGACTTTTGGAGCCTCAGAGTAAATGACACCCTGCTAAGATAGTTTACCCTTCTGGATGTGCTTCCATAGCCTGCTGTGTCTTCTCCTTTTATAGCATGTATCATAAGATACTTCAATTACCCTTGTGCTAAGCAAGGTCATGGTTAAAAAATCCATCTTCATTGCTAACTGCATGGTAAGAATCAGCATGAAACCACTTCCCACCTGGAAACAGACCAAGTCTTCCTTCCCCTTCACACTTTTCCAACCTCCTTGCCAGCTGCTCCAAGAAGCACTTTCTGACCCCAGCTAGCCAAGGGTAGGTCAGTGAACATGACCCATAAGCAAAGAAGTCCATAGTTCTCCCTCCACTTTGATCAACTTGCCCCGCCCCATCTCTCCTCTAGCCATCTGAGACAATGTCAGTGGGCATCTGCTTGGGATGAGTTATTACCATATGATTCTGGATTGAACTGATTGTTAATGACCTGAATAATACAGATGAGAAGTAATCCTTCAAGTGATAGATAATCAAAGGAGCCATGATCAAAAGTTCAGAGAGCTAACTATGCAGTAATCAGTTACCTTACCTAAAATAAGCTGGCCTTTTGTTATTGACTACTGAGTACCATCCTGGGAATTTCCTGGGTAATTTTGTTACCTAAAGCAGTGGATAGGCAACACTTGAAATTTTGTGAAAATGTGTGGGGACTAAGCCACAAAGACATGAGTCAGCTAATTTCCAGAACAGAAGAGAGAAGATCATTATTTAATCACTAGCACATATTTGATTATCAATCAGTCATGTATATTCAATGATTCAATTGAACTTGATCATTCAATGAGGCTCAAATCTTGACTATGTAATGAATCCAGAAAAAGGCTTTGAATACATATAGTCTTTGGTGTTTCTTGGTTGGCAAGAACATCTACTCTCAAGAGGATACCATGCCTCTTGGGGACTGGAGACCTTAAAGCATGCAGCTGGTAACCTGAGGGTGTTAGTAACCTGAGGGTGTTAGAAATAAGGGGTGTTATGTGGACTCCAAGAGTCCTGGTGTGGCACTGCAGGATATGCACTGTAAGCTGCTTTGTAGAAACCCTACACAAGGTTGCATGAGTCAAAACCTACTCGATAGCACTTAACAACAATGACAAAAATGTGAACTCCAAAACTTGCAGCTGGTACCTCCGATCTAACCCTGGGTAGCTATGGATGAGAGGGTGGCTTGGAGTAGCTGGCAGCAAGAATGAAGAAGTGGGAAAGTGAGGACTCAACTCATTCACAGGTAGGAAATAGGTGAACGGAGTTAGTAATGAGAGGTGCTTTGGTAACTTAGTGGTAACAAGTCAGGCTGTTAACCTGAAGGTCATCAGTTTGAAACTACCAGCTGTTGCACGGGAGAAACATGAGGATTTCTGCTCCTGTAAAGATTTACACTCTCAGAAACCCTATGCAGGGTCGCTATGAGTCGGAGCTGACTCCATGGTACACCATCACCACCACGAGTTAGTAATGAAAGTGGGATTTTTCCCATCCTGTCCCTTACTTTGCTGTTGTTGATAAGTGCTTTCCAGAAGGGTTTCTGACGAATGACTGGTAAATTTGAACAACACACCTTGCAGTTCAAACTGACCTAGCTGTCCAGTGCTTTACCCTACAGAGCCACACCAGTACTCCTTACTTACTGTACCATTTTTTGCTTAATTTTTCTATTAGACTGTATTATCCTTGAATGTTGTTGTTATTAAGTGCCATTGAGTCAGTTCCAACTCATAGAAACCCTGTATAGGGTTTCCGAGGAGCATCTGGTTGGTTTGAACTGAAGACCTTGTTGTTTGCAGTCCAATGCTTACCTACTGTGCCACTCCAAGAGGCTAATATTTAGATATATAATGTGTATTTTTAAATTAATTATCATGTAATTGAAAAACAACAACAATAAAACTTGCTAGATGCAAGGTCCTCTTCTAGATTAGATCATGGAATAGGTAATATTACTAATGGGAAGGCTGATGAAATCTGAATAACATTTGTTGATTGATAGGCATTTGCCAATAGTATTGCATAATTGTGACAAATATAACATTTATGTATTAGAACGAAGAAACTGCATGAAGGGTCTGCAGAATCTTATCTTTGCAAAATGTCCATAAATCTAAAATTATTCCCCAATTTAAAAAAAATTGCTAAAAATTATAATTCAAAATTGTTTACCAGTATCATTATATTGTTGTTGTTAGACTATAGCTATAATATTCTCCAATCTAAATTACATAGGACCTCGCCAGCTGTAGGTTTGCTGTTAAATGCTCTCAAATGATCTCCCATACATAGTGATCCTGTATAGGATTTCTGAGGAACAGCTGGTACATTTGAACCATCATCCTTGTGGCTCTCAGTCTGGTACTTAATCCTACAGTGCCACACCAGGATGCCTTAACATTGCTAATTTCTTACTAAAGACAACTCTTCACTAACGACGGTGTCTAGAAATTCTCAGGAGTGATTTATAAGCGATCATGCACAATCTTGCTTTACATTGTTCTATCCTGGCAGCTCCATAAGTCGGTTGCCCTGAGTCTTTTGGAAGAAGTTACCTTACCTCTATCATGGCTACTAAGACTGCTTCTATGTGAATACTAAGGTTCTGAACCTCTAGTATCTCTGCCACAAAATTCTGCACAGAAACAACCCTGTTTTGTGTTTGCTGCCCACCATATAAATAAACCGGTCAGCTCCAATCTTCACCCTTTCTTCTCCATAAAGAGCCCTGGTGGCCAACACTGTGAAGCCTCTGGCTGCCAACTGAAAGGTCTGTATTAGAAACCGGCAGCCTAGCCAAAGGAGGAAGATGAAGCACTCTGCTTCCTTTAAGAAAGATTTGCAACCTGGAAAACCTTATGGAGTACTTCTACTCTGTTCTATAGACTCACTGTGAGCTGAAATCCACTCCCTGGTAGTAGGTTTGAGATTTTGTTTCCTCTTCATAAGGTGTCAGATGTGGCCCTACAGGGTAAACCAGTTGAGCTCACACATTGCTGTTCTCCTGATTAAATTTGGGGTTCTATTTGCCCTTCCTCCTGCCAAATAATAATAATGATGATGATAGACTCTAAGAATTCAACATGCCTAGGATTGGGAATGAATTATGCTTTAAATGTTCAGTTGGGACACTCCTTTATGGGTTAACATTTGGATCTAAGGTTAATTGGAATACCATAGAAAATGCTAAATTTAGACCTGACTGTGACTTGTCCTTCAAACTGGGCTCAGCCCACTTGGTCATCTTGACTGGGAAAACTAATGACCACTGGCAACCATGTAATCCAGTATCTATCTGTTTGTCCATACTGTCAGAGGTGAAAAGAACCCCTGGATCATTTTTGGAACTCCAGTGAAAAAGAAATTCTGTCTAAAAAATATTGTTTACAGTTACTTTCCACATTTTAAAGAGTTCCTGAAAACCAGTGTCTTCTATCCCTGAAAATAAAGATCAATAGATGTAACGTTGGAAGTATACTGTAAAAGCTTGAAATAGCTCTGAGGTGAGTATGGGTCATTTTCCTCTTTCATGCATTTAACTGCTCCTGTCATGATCCTGTCAGAGATTTCGCTGAATGCTGAGAGTCTTTACAAGTTTCCTGCCCCATAGACACATATATGTTAGCTAGTGTTGATGGTTGTTGAAGGAATCTCAAATAATTTTCAGAGCAAAAGAGGTTGGTAAACTTGGATATCTAAATTAATGTAGCCAGTGGACATAAAGTACAATTATTAGTTTCAAACCAACCTTTTTACTCATTTCTCAGGATTCTAACCCTAAAGATTTCCCTATAGTTCACCTTAGTATCCTTCACTATTGAATAACACTTACATTGATTTCTCTTATCAAAAGATTTTTCATTTGGAATAATGCCAGAGGATTTAATGAATATAATTTGTTCTTAATGTATTTCTAATTGCCCTCTTATCCCTCACATTTTATCTCATGTTCCAAGAGAGTGAGAGGTTTTAGTTTCCCCATAATAATATCATTTCATTTTTAACTTAAAAGTTTTGCATGGTTTGTATTAATACAATGGAAGGCCTGAGATTTGTAGAACAAACACGAAAAGGAGGTTTAGTTGGCTTGTTGTTGTTGTTGTTGTTATTAAGTGCCCTTGAGTTGGAGCTGACCAATAGTGACCCTGTATAGGGTTTCCAAGGAGCAGCTGGTGAGCTGGAACCGCCAATCTTGCAGTTCAAATGGCTTTGCAGTCTGGTGCATCAACCCACAGAGCCACATCAGCACTCCTTAGTTGGCTTACTAAGAAACAAATGAGGATATTTAAATTATAGAATTAATACAAAATGAAAAAATCAAATATAATCTGCAGTTTGTCAGCACCTCAGACATTATTTGCACTCAATAAATGTTAAATAATAGCATATACTAAAATGACAATTTATACTCTATAAGATAAAAAATTATCTCCAGCTATTTTGGACAATATTGAATAAAATGTTTAGGCCCATTTATAAAATATTTAAGGCTACATAGGAAATTAAGGATACACCATAAATAGATTTTTTTCTTTAAATTACAAAATATTTTTTTTAAAAGTTAATGGAAAACAAAAAAAAATATTTTTTTTAAAAGTTAATGGAAAACTGAAATTAAATTAAACCTCTAGGCATATCAAACTAATCCATTTGCTTTTCTCCCAAAATTATGTCCCCATCCTGAAATTTTACTGACACCTGCAGCTTTGCAGTTATTTTTGCATCTTAGTTCATTATCAAAATCCCCCTAAAATGCTGAAGTATGCAAAGAGCAGTGGCACTCTGCGTTTATCACATCTGACTGCATATCAGGGTCATCTGGGAAGTTTTTGTTTTGATTAAGATTTTTTAATATATAGATTACCACCAAATTTCTAAATTATTTGCTCTAAGATTTGGGCACAGGAATCCATATAAATCCATGTTCAGGAATTTATGATTTACCAACTGTCACTTGAAACCCATTATATTTCATTATTTTTAATATAAATATTTAAGGTAGCTTTTAAAAAGTTTAATAAATGGAGTCCCATAATTACAAGCAATTGGAAATACAGTAAGAATAAAATCTAACTCTATGCAGTTTTGAATAAATCAGATTTTCATTTCTATGTTTTTTTCAAGGAAGATAAACATTTTCTTAGTTATCCAGGCTCTGAACCTCAAATAATGCTTAGTTTTCCTCTCTCTCCATATTCAGGCAGCTCCTTGTTCCTATTGATTCGATTGTACTAATGTCTTCCAAATTAATCCTTTCCTTTCTGTTTTTTGCTACTCTTGTCCTAACTCAGGTAATCATTATGACCCAGCTTTAAATCCCTAGTTGATTTCCCATAGCAGATGAGGAAATCTATACATCTCAGTTTGGTAAAAGAGTCCTTACTAATTTGGTCCCAATGTTTCTCATTAGCTAGAACTTCTACTATTCATATCACCCCAACCTGTGCAGCCAAACTTAAATTTTTAGGGGGTGTGTTATCTACTTTTTTTTGGCTTGTTTTGTTTTACCAAGCTTTTACTCGTGGATTAGCTCAAGAGACTTTGCTATGCATCATGGGAAAAAGATGATCTAAGAATTAAACTGGGCAATGTAAGAAGATTATGTTTTTTCTAGGAGTACCACATGATGTATGGTTAATGTGCTTGGCTGCTAACTGAAAAATGGGAGAACAGTTCTAATAGGAGGGGTGAGGGCTGGGGAGTGGAAGAGTGGAGGTGGGGTGGGGGGATGAGTATGAAGTGACTGAAGGGTAATGACCCCACACTTGTTATTGTTTTCCTCATGATGAGGAAGGAAGAGAGCAAAGCAATTCTATGTAAACAGCTTTATCACTTCTGCATTTCCAACTCATGCTGATTTGAACTAGTCTGCTCATTATAAATTCCACCTAAAAATATTCAGTATCTATTGCTCCAGAGATAGCTCCATCAGTGAAACAGGTTAGATCTGGCACCTACATTTCCAGAAATCTGTCAGGGTTATCTTTGTCCTTGTGATTGCAAATTGAAGCTTCTTACCTAGGTAAAATTTTGGATTATGTTTCTTGGAGTTTCAGTAGTCTTCCTAGGTGTAGTACGGAACTCTTACCTTATTTCCTAATTCTGACACCTCTCTCCCCCATTTCTCAATAAAAACTACTGTTGTTAAGTGCCGGCAAATCAGTTCTGACTCACAGTGACCCTGCATAGGGTTTCTGAGGCTGTAAATCTTTATGGGAGCAGAAAGCCTCGTCTTTCTCCCGTGAAACAGCTGATAGTTTCTAACTGCTGACCTTGAAGTTTGCAGCCCAACTCAACCACTGTGCTACCAGAGCTCCATACATTTAATTAGTGGGGCAGAGAGCAGATTAGTGACTTCTTTGAAGCAGATTAAAGGCTTCCTTGAAGCAGGGCTGCCTGGAAAGGTAGTATCGGAAGTCAGCTCAAGGGGCACGGAAAAAGTGTTTGGGGAAACGGAAAAGTTTGGTATCTGGACTGTGGTGTAGGTTATACCAGTATTAAAATTTGTCAAAACTCATTAAATTGTACACTTAAAATAGATGTGTTTTACTATATGAGCATTTCTGTTGTTGTTAAGTGTCATCATGTCATTAACAGGAGTCTCGTTTCATAATCACTTTAAGCTTTTTTGTCTTATTTTATTGTGGCCACCTAACTTCACTGAGGAGTCCTGATGTAGCGCTGTGGGTTAATGCGCCAGAATGCAAAGCTGTTTGAATTTCAAGGTCGGCAGTTCAAGCTCACTAGCTGCTCCTCAGAAACCCTTTACAGGGTCGCTATGGGTTGAAACTGACTAGACGGCACTTAACAACAACAACAACAACTTCATTGAAACAAACTGACTCTCAAATAAAATTATACTTACTTATTTAGTTTAATTTTTAATGAAAGTTATAGTTACTTATATAGATCTTAGAGTCTTGCTGTGGACGCTAAGCACTGGACTGCAAGGTCGATTTAAACCTCAAGGTGGCGGTTCAAACCCACTGGTCACTCTTTGGACATCCTATACAGGGTTGCTATGAGTTAAAATGGATACAACAGCACTGAACAATAACAACAACAACACTTAGTTGTTGGAGTCCTTGTGGGGTGCTGTAGGATAAGCACTGTAGAATAAGTTGATGATTCATACCAACCAGCTGGTCCCTGGAAACCCTATACAGGCTCACTATGAGACAGAACTGACTTAACAGCATTTAACACCATTTAGTTCTTGTCTACTCCTCAGGTATACCCTCATTCACTCTCCTTAATATACTGAACAGTATCAATAGTCCATTTATACAGTGAAGAAACTGAGCTGGAGGCAAATACAAGTATATGTTTAAGGTCAAAGTGTTAGGGAATAATGTTGTTGCTGTTAAGTGCCATTGAGTTGGTTCCGACTCATAGTGACCCTTTATAGGGTTTCCAAGGAACAACTGGTGAGTTTGAACCTCCAACTAAGTGGTTCAAACTAACATTGCAGGCCAACACATTAACCAGCAGTGCCACACCATTATTCATTAGTGAATAACAGTATACAACAAAAGGGATCTGCTATCTATTAAAAACCCTTGTGAACTAAGGTGCTAATCAATTTAAAATTGTCCCACTTATAGAAAACAGATGCAGTCTACACAAGTAGGCTTCAAAGAGTTCGTGGAGAAATTCCATTGTCTTTTAATTTCATTTTTTGAGGCCCTTTCATAGGCTTTTGAGTCCTGGTGTGGCACTGTAGGATACACACTGAACTGCTAACTACAAAGTGGATACTTCAAACCTATCCGCTGCTCTTCATAAAACTCCCTACAGGGCTTCTATGAGCTGGAACCAACTTGATGACTCTTATGAACAACAACATATGCTTCCTAATATGCAATACCCCCCAGAATAGTCTAGAAGAATACTTTATTCAACACACCAATACATGAATATTCACAGTGAATAAGATACATAAAGACTATGATTATCCTCACATTAATTTAGATTAGATTATGTCACCCAACATATTTTGGAAAAGGAAAAACAAAATCACACAAAACATTATTTAGTTATTAATTTTTACATTTAAAATATTGCATAAAGGATTATGGGCCTGAGTTGTATCTAGAATCCAAAGCCAGATCTATCTAAAGTCAGAGCCCATGACTTCTGTGTGATATTTCCTGTTCCGTTACTGCTCCTAACTGTGCAGTTCAAAAGAGCTTTCAATTCCCAGAATCTTAATTTTAATTCACTATGTTTCTGAAAAGGCAGTTACTTTCTTTAACATTATATTGTAATACAAATGGATCTTTAAAAACACATTTTTCAATAACCAATAGAGTTTTCCTATAAAAGCAAAATTATATGAAAAGTAAAATTTCTGATATTGGCTAGATATACATAAAAGTTCTTGGAATTCCATCCAATATCTGCCTTTTCAATACTTAATTTACAGAGACAACTGCTGTGTGTTTAGTACTGTGCCAAATAATAAAATTGGTATCTTATGACTAATGGTCTCTTTGTTTCATGATTTCATATAAGTGCTACATATGTATCTGTTAAAATTAATTCATCTTAAGAATATTTTGAGGGATTCACAGTATCCACTTGGGGTAGCTGAGGACTCTCTGGAGTTATAGTAAGTAGACCTCATAAACCCAAGAGCTGACTATTACTCAATTTTGCATATGTGAATGATTTGTTATATCAAAGCCCTAAGCACATATTTAGTTTAAATTGTTCTTATATTCTGGTTTACCTCAGCTGCTTCAGAATTTGTCATTTCATCAATCATATTTATTAAGATTTCTTGGCCTTAAAATATTCTCCAGTTGATCTCAAATTGCTTTAATTTCAATCCTGACTTTTTAGACCATTTCAGGGAAAAAAATTAATACATCTTGATTAAGTAGTCATTAAAATAAAATGAGAAAACAATCCTTGAGAGAACTTAGCTAGATTACTTTTTGAAGACTGCTTATTTCCCTTGCTTATTCATCTTTGTTCTTGTAGCTCAGTCCTTACAAGGAGGTGCTGCTATTTTTTTTGTTAAAATTTATTTTGAAATAAAGGTTGTAGAAGTTAGAGTTTGTAATTAATTTATCATTTCTTATTTTTCATTATGCAATAAATGCTTGGTTGTGTATGTGTTGTAGAGTTAGTTCCAACTTATAGGGACCCTGAATAGGGTTTCTAAGGCTATAAATCTTTACGGGAGCAGAAAGCAATCTTTCTCCAGCTGAACCGCTGTTAGTTTCGAACTGCTGACCATATGATTAGCAGCCCAACTCATAACCCCTGCGCTAACAGAGCTCCTTTATTCAACCCTTATTTTATTTATGTAGTAAGCATGGTGGCTATATCCCTGTTGTTGCTGTTAAGTGCTGGAGAGTCTGTTCCAACTCATAGCATCCCTACATAGAGTTACAGCGGAATTCTGGTGTGGCACTGTGGTTAATGTGCTAGACTGTAAAGTCTTTGAAACCATAAGGTCGGCGGTTCAAACTCATCAGCCACTCCGCGGAAACCGTATATGAGGTTACTATGGGTTGGAACCTGATGACACTTACTAACAACAACAACAGGAAGCAGCTAGTGGGTTTGAACCACAAACCTTGCAGTTACCAGTACAGTGCATAGCCTACAGTGCCACACCAAGACTCCCTTATATATTCCTGTTGTTGTAAGATGACATCAAGTCGGTACCAACTCATAGCGACCCTATGAAACACTGAGCAGTCCTGGGTCAACTTCCCAATTGTTGCCATGCTTGAACAGCAAGCATGGCAACAATTGCTGCCACTTTGCCAATCGAGCTCACTGGAGGTCTTCCTCTTTTTCTCTGACCCTCCACGTTATCAAACATGATATCCTTCTCCAGTAACTTTTCCCTACAGGCAATATGTCTGAAGTATGAGAGATGAAGTTTGGTCATCCTGGCGTCCAAGGAGCACTTCTTCCAACACAGATCTGTTGGTTCTTTCGGCAGCCCATGGCACTTTCAATATTCTCCTTCAACACCATGACTCAAACGCATCAATTCTTCTATGGTCTTCCTTATTCACTGTCCAGATTTTGCATGCATATTAGGTTATTGAAAATACCATGGCTTAGGTCAGGCGCGCCTTAGTCCTCAAGCTGACATCTCTGCTCTTCAACACTTTAAAAAGGTCTTGTGCAGCAGATTTCCCTAGTGCAATATGTCATTTGATTTCTTGACTGCTGCTTCCATGAGTGTTGATAGTTGATCCAAGAAGAATGAAGTCCTTGAAAACTTCATTTTTTCTCCATTGATAAGAATATTGTTTATTGGTCCAGTGGTGAAGATTTTTGTTTTCTTTACACTGCGATGCAACCCATACTGAAGGCTGTGGTCTTTGATCTTCATC
>NW_006408540.1:11443064-11457396 GCF_000296735.1 Chrysochloris asiatica
TGGAAGCTTATCTGAAACCTGTCCACCATGGGTCACCCTGCTGGTATTTAAAATACCGGTGGCATAGCTTCCAGAATCACAGAAACTCACAAGCCACCACAGTATGACAAACTGACAGACGAGTGGCAGTATATATTCCTAGATATATGTTATGTTTGATCACTCTCAACAAGAACCTAAAACTGTCTCTTTACTGTTTAGTCTTGTTATATTTTTCTTTCTGTTTATAACTTATTGTAAGAAGGCATTCAAAACATTTATGGAAAAAGTCTATTATCTTTTAATCCCATGCTTTCAAAAAATTTTGAAGCTCTCCCTGCTATACAATAGATATAAGCCTCATATCATTCACATTTGGATAATATATTTTAAATTTTAGTCACCTTCTCTGGTAGCATAGTGGTTATGAATCGGGCTGCAAACCACAAGGTCAGCAGTTTGAAACTACCAGCTGTTCCACAGTAGAAAGATGAGGCATTCTGCTCCCATAAAGATGTACAGCCTTGGAGACCCTGTAGAGGGTCGCTATGAGTCGGAACCGACTCCACAGCACATAACCAACCAACCAAACCAGTTGCTTTAGAATGTCTAGCTGTTCAGCCTCTTGCAGAAATCCAGTGGAATTAACTTTCTTCACTGGGATGTTTGTCATTGTTTTGACACAATGTAGTGTAAAGAGCACTGTGTTTAGAGCCAGGAAAGTTGAAAATCCTTTAACTCATTTGAAAACTATATAACTCTGGATTTATGAAATGATATGTAATGGGAAAAAAAAACAAAAAAAAAAAAACAGAAAACAAATTTGTATTAGTACAACTAAAAGCCAAAATCCAGGTCTGTTTTTAAAAGAGGTTCTTTACTGCTCTGCCTCAATTATTGCATCTATTAAATAGGAATCTTGATACCTGCTTCATGTATTCTTTTGAGTGTCTGCACTGGTAACATATGAAAAAGTACTCAATATGCAATATATAATAAAGTCTCAGTAAGTGCTTGTTGAACATGAATAATCATTACTACCTGCATTTTTCACCTACTCTGGCATAGAATGTCTCTATTATTTGTTTCATTATTCCTTCTCAGAATTTTTATGAAGATAAAATAAAATACTATTTATATAAGTATTTTGTAGAGATATATAAATGATTTAATTAGAAAATATTAAGTTGTAGCATATTTATTTTGTTGTTTAAATTCTTACTTTGCTATTTATGTTTTTCTCTTACTCTTTTTCTTTGTTTTCCAAAGTTTAAACAGCTTTATGAACAGACAGGAAGCTGTAAAGTTGTGTGATTTGAAGGGTGCTAGATAGGACTGCAAAGTCATTTGAAACACAAGGTCAATGATTCAAGCTCACCAGCTGCCCTTGAAAACCCTATACAGAGTATCTATAGGTCAGAACTGACTCAACAGCTCTCAACAACAACAACAGATATGACCATTTGAACTTATGTTATCTGCCATCACACATATGCAGGCCTGAAATTGCAAATTTAGGAACTTTTTTGTTAATCAAGCATTTCCAATTACTACTAATAAAATAATAGTAGAATGATAATGTCTTAGAATTTTATATGCTAATTCCTGTTGGTGGATTGGTTTGCAGTCACAAGATTATTGATCTAGGTACAATTTAGGAGAAGAGGAAGAAGGGTACTTAATGAAGAAGTTGGAAGGCACCAAGGATAAACTTAATTATCTTTAACTATGGAACAATAACTTTCTTTTCGTACCCTTCCATTTGGCCTTCATTTAAAAACTTGTTTTATAATTATTTAGAAGCTCTTTCAATGAAGTACCCTTTTTAATCTATTGTCAGATAGTTGTTTCACTAGGGAATAATTATAGTCAGGATTTCCTATCTATGCTGAAGGAAATCCAAATTTATATTATTAAAAAAAAAATAGGAAAACAGAAAACATAGGGAGGGAGTATAATAAGTAATGTTACATTGGGTATAATGTAATCAATGAGATGAAACAAATATGTATGAATTGTTGAATGGAAAACTGATCTGCTCTATACACCTCCATGTAATTTACAATAAAAAGTTAAAAAGAAAGCAAATAAACAAACAAAAACAAAACATAACATAACCCAGTAAACAATAATCAGCACAGGCTCCACCCACTTTGCAGATGAGTGACATTTTTTTAACCTTGATATGCCATCCCTTTATAAACAAACATGTTTATTTCTGGTTCATATAATTCTAATTCTGCCTTCTTTCACACACAGAGGTCATGAGAGTTTCATTTATACTGTAAAGTAAATTAACCTTTTAAAAATGTTCTCAGAATTCTTGGATTCCCACCTGTGCTGTTGTTGTTAGGTTCTGTCTAGTAGGTACCAACTCATATCAACCCTATGCAAAACAGAATGAAACACTGCATGGTCCTGTGCCAACCTCACAATCATTGCTACTCTAGAGCCCATTGCTGCTGCCACTGTGCCAATGCATCTAGTTGGGGGTCTTCCTACTTTTCACTGACTCTCCACTTTACGAAGCATGATGTCCTTCTCCAGGGACTGGTTCATCCAGAAAGTATGTCTGAAATATGATAGATAATATCTGGCCATCACTGCTTCTAAGGAGCATTCTGGTTGTAATTCTTGCAACACAGATTTGTGTGTTCTTCTGGCAGCGGATGGTACTTTTAATATTTTCCTCCAACACCATAAGTGAAATGTATCAATTCTTCTAGTCTTCCTTATTAACTGTCCAACTTTTACATGCATATGAGGCTTTTGAAAATAGCATGGTTTTAGTCTGGCACACCTTAATCCTTAAACTGGTATTTTTGCTCAGGAACACTTGAAAGAGGTCTTGAGTGGCAGATTTGTCTAATGCAATACATCATTTGATTTCTTGGCTAATGTTTCCATGAGTGTTGATGGTTGATCTAAGCAAAATGTAGTCTTTGACAACTTCAATCTTTTTTCTATGTATCTGGATGTTATTTATTGGCCCCTTTGTGAGGATCTTTGTTTTCTTTATATTGAGGTGCAACTCATACTGAAAGTTGTGGTCTTTGATCTTTGTCAGTAAGTGTTTTAATTCCTGTTTAATTTCAGCAAGCAAGGTTGATTCATCTGTGTATCACAGGTTGTTACTGAGTCTCCCTCCAATCCTGATGGAATGTACTTCTTCATTCAATCCAGCTTCTTTGATTGTTTTCTCAGCACACAGACTGACTAAGTATGGTGAAAGAATACAACTATGGCACACACCTTTTCCTAATTTTAAACCATTTATTGCCCCCTTCCCCTTGTTCTGTTTGAATGACTGCCTCTTGGTGTATCCCGTGCTCTATTTGAATGACTGTCTCTTGGTGTATGAGCACAACTCAGTGTTTCAGAATATTCACTCTCTGCATAGTTGTCTATAACTTGTCATGATCCACACAATTTATTAACTTATATGTGTTTAATAAAGCACAGGTAAGCATCTTTCTGGTATTCTCTGCATTCAGCCAAGATCCATCTGACATCAGCAATTGTATACCTTGTTCCACACCCTAGTTGTAATCAGCTTGAAACTCTGGCAGTTCCCGGTCAATATGCTGTTGCAGCCATTTTTGAATTATCTTTAGCCAAATATTATTTTCCTGCAATATTAATGGTAGTATTCAATCATTTCCACATTTTGTTGGGTTGTTTCTTTTTGGAATGAGCACAAATGTGGATCTCTTCCAATCTATTGGCCAGGTATCTAACTTGGCCTATATGAGTGAGTGCCTCCAGAGCCACATCATTTTGTTGAATAATTTCAAAGTGTATTCCATCAAATCCTGGTGCCTTGCTCTTTGCCAATACTGTCAATGTACCTTTGACTTCAGTATCATTCGCTCTTGATCATATGGCTACCTCCTGAAATGTTTCAACATCAACCATTTATTTGTGGTATAGTGACTGTGTATTCCTTCCATCTTCTTTTGATGCTTTCTTCATCATTTAATATTTTGCCCAGAGAATTCTGCAATATTGCAAATTGAGGTTTGATTTTTTTTTTTAGTTATCTCAGCTTGAGAAATGCTTAGTGTGTTCTTTTTTGGTTTTCTAACTCCAGGTCTTTGCTTTTTCCATTAAAACATTTGACTTTGTCTTCTTGGGCTGCCCTTTGGAATTTTCATTTCAGCTCTTTTACCTCTTCATTTTTGTTTTTGTTTTTTTCATTTGGTTTACCAACACTACACTGGAGAGCAGGTTTCAGAGTCTCTTCTGACATCCATCTTTGTCTTTTCCTCCTTTCTTGTCTTCTTAATGGCCTTTTGTGTTCTTTCTGTATGATGTTCTTGATGTCAACCTAAAACTTTTCTGGTTTTTTGATCATTAGTGTCTAGTCTTCTTGAGATGATCTCCAAATTCAGGTGGGATATGTTCAAGATAATATGTTGTCTCCTTAATTTTTTTCAGCTTTACCTTGAACTTTTGTATGAACAATGATGGTCTGTTCACAGTCTTCCTCTGACTTCGTTTTTGCTAATGATATGGTGACTTTGCACATTCTCTTTCCACAGATGTAGTCAATTTGATCTCTGTGTATTCCATCTGGTGAGATCCATGTGTCTAGTCATCTTTTATGTTGTGAAAAATATATATTTGCAAAGAAGTAGTCATTGATCCTGCAAAATTCTATCATGCGATATCCAGCATTGTTTTTATCATTAATGTCATATTTTCCAACTGCTGATCTTTCCTTTTTGCTTCCAACCTTTGAATTTAAAACACTAGTAATTATTAATACATAGTGATTGAATTTTTGAGAAGTTGCAGACTGAAAAAGTTGGTGGAATTCTTCAATTTCATTATCACTGACTTTAGTAGTTGGTATGTAAATTTGAATAATATAGTTGTATTAACTAGTCTTCCTTGTAGGCATATGGATATTATTTTACCACAAACAACATTATAATTCAAGACAGATATTGAAATGCTCTTATTGATGATGAATGTGATGTCATTCCTCTTCAATTTCTCATCCCTGGCATAGTAAGCCATGTGATTGCCAGATTCAAAATGGCCAATACTGCTCATTTCAGCTCACTAATGACTAGGATATCGAAGTCTCTGTGTTTCATTTCATTTTTGATAACTTCCACTTTTCTTAAATTCATACTTCATGCATTCCATATTCTGATTATTAATGGATTTTTACAGTTGTTTGTACTCATTTTGAGTTGTGTTCCATCAGTGAATGAAGATCCTGAAAGCATTACTCCTTTGTGTCATCGTGGTCAACTCTGCTTTGAAGAGGCATCTCTTCCCCAGTCATATTTTAAGTGACTTTCAACCTCTTTTGCTCATTTTCCAGCCCTATATCTGGCAATATTCTGGAGCTCTTCATCATGTTTCAATATTCAATATTTTAGTGCGATCCTACAGCATTCTAGTAATATTCATATATTTTCAGTAACTTCCGAGGTAGTTGGTCTTTCCTTTCTAGTTTGCCTTTCTTACCCTGGAAGCTCAGCTGAAATGTATCCACCATTGATGACCTTGCTGACATTTAGAATATTGGTGGCATAGCTTCCAGAATCACAGCAACACACATGTCATCACAGTACGACAAACTGACATTCACAAGGTGGTTGCAGCCTGTGGTCTGTGACAAGTGAGGTGTATTATATTACACAGTGCATAGAGTAAGGAATTAGGAGACTCATTTTCTGGTATTCTGTCTTGAAGACACTAGTGCTATCAAGTTAATTCTGAGTCATAATGGCCCCACGTGATGGAGGAGAACTGTCTAAATTTCCTTTACAAGGATTTGCTATGCAAAGGTATTTTTGGAAATCATAAACTACAGCAAAAATTCACTATAAGAATTCATTGGTTAATGCGTATTCATTTATAATCATTTTGTAAATATTTTACTGTGATTTACCTTTATATATAAAATGTTTGTCTTTTCAAAGCTGCTCATTTGCCAACCAGCTTGCTGTTCTCCATCATCAAAGAGAAGAATGATCAAAGTTCCTGTTAATAGGACTCTCAGAGACTTCTTTACCTTTGTTCTAATCATAACACTGAGAATGTCTGAAAGATTTTAGCTCAAGCTGTTTTAGCTTGAAAGCAATGTTTGGTAAGTTTGTTTAGATCTAACTTGCTTGTACACAATATCTAGTCATTATATCAAATATTCTATAACTCTGAAACTGATGATGTGCACATGCCCAGCACTGAGACCTAAACCAATTCCCAAGTCAAAGCTGTGTCTCAGACTGGTCCATCTTTGTGGGTATAATACTGGGTATGAAGAGCAACCTTTGCATTTCCATAAAGTCTAAGAAGACACTCATTAATTCTGATATCATCACATGTATCTATGTACCTTCTATTTAGGATTCTAGTGTTCTGAAATGTTTGTACCTTCTTTTGTTTCAAAGATGGTGGCTAATCACATTGATTTTTCTTTTGTCTCTTTCAGGTAACCAAATCCTGTTGAATCTACTCAAATGATGAGCTGAGACTAATATTGACTTTGTCAATTTGGTAATTGAAATGTTATTGCACTTAAGAAGTAAATGCCAAGATACAGTCATTGTCATTTGTAAGCAAAATATGAGGAGGCTTCAAAAAATTAATAGAAAAATGGGATTAAAATTTAATGATATTTTCCCAAGAAAATATTTGTTTGTATTTGTTTCTTCTAGTATTCCCTCATAACTTTGCCTCTTGTATGTCCGATCACATGCATGAATATATTTGTAGCAAAGATAAATACTGTTTTATAAATAATCCATGGTGAAACATATATTTATCTGTGGATATACGCCAATCTCTCTCCCACACCAATTTAGCATGCTTGTATTCCATACTTCTTCTGCCACATTGTTTATTAATGATATATACTTCTGTTTCCTTTAAGTCTTAAGCTCCTCTCTATGTCTTCCCTTGCCTTTCTTAATTTTTAGGTTCTCTATACTGGACAAGTAAGTCACTTTGAAAAGAGATTTGGCCTTTACTAGACTATGTTGTTGTCAGGTGCTATCAAGTTGGTTCCAACTAATAGTGACCCTATGAACAGCAGAGCAAAACACTGCTCAGTCCTTTGTCATTCTCGTAATTGCTGTTATATTTGAGAAAATTCTTGCTGCCACTGTGTCAATTTATTTCCTTGGGGCTCTTTCTCTTTTTTGTTGGCACTCCACTTTGCCAAGCATGATGTTCTCCAGGGATTTATATGTGTGTGCTTAGATGTGAGGTGGGCTAGTTAGGAAGACCCATAAGTTAATATAGCATTAGAAGATAGAAGATAAATTAGGCAATTAAAAAGTAGATATGAATCTCTACAACAAAGTCTACACAGAATTTTTGTTAACTACAATTTTCAAGAAAGCATGCTTACAAACACGTTTTTTTTTAGAGAACACATACATTATCTGCTAAAAAACAAAACTAAGGGGAAGAAAACTGGATATAAATATCTGAACTAGTTAGTTTTTGTTTCTAAATCCAAGACCAGACATTCTATCTGAAGATGCAGTGAACAAGAAATTTATACTGCATTACCCTATTGCTATGATCCAAGAGAATCATGTCATGCTTAAGATCAAATCTCTAAATCTAGATGGTATGCTTTATTCCCAAATCCATCAGCCAGGTTGTGTCTTAGAGGACTCATATAGAAAATGGCAGTGGTAATATTTATCATTGGAATGTTGGGAGGACAAAATGTATTGACAAATGTAAACTCTTTAGAACCAACCCAGGCACAAAGTAAATGATCAAGATATGAAAACATGTTCAAAACTTGCTGGCTGATTACCTTCTGGGACAGCAGGTGTCATGATTGCACATTCACAGTAAATCTTCCTGTATTTATTCTGAAATTTTAAATCCTATGTACTTTTGTGTCTTAGGACACAGCAATCTTGGGATTTTTGTTCTGGGAAGCATTAAGTATATTTAAAAAATTAAAAAGTAAAATTATATTTTAATGCATGGTAGTTTTTAAAATAAATTGTTGTTGTTGTTGCTAAATGCTGTCAAGTTGGTTACGACTCATAGAGACCCTGTATAGGGTTTCTGAAGAATCATCCCTAAATTCAAGATACTGAATGTTTCAAAATCAGTAAAGGTGTATGCCAGGGTTATATCCTTTCACTATATTTATTTAATCTGTATGCTGAACAAATAATCTGAGAAGCTGAATTATATAAAGAAAAAATCTGACACCAGGATTGTCAGAAGAGTCATCAACAACCTGCAATATGGTGATGATACAAATTTATTTGCTGAAAGCAGAAAGGATTTAAAATACTGTTGAAGATCAAAGACTACAACCTTCATTATGGATTGTATCTCAATGTTAAGAAAATAAAAATCCTCACCACTGGACTAATAAATAAGATCATGATAAATGGAGAAAAAAAATTGAAGTTGTCAAAGACTTCATTTTGCTTGACTCTACAATCAACACTAATGGAATCTGCAGTCAAGAATCAAAAGATACACTGCAGTAGGCAAATCTGTTGCACAAGACCTCTTTAAAGTGTTCAAGAACAAAGATGTTAGTTTGAGGACTAAGGCGAATCTGACTCAAGGCATGGCATTTTCAATAGCCTCAAATGCATATTAAAGTTGGACAGAGAATAAGTAAGACTGTACAATATTTTAAACTTTTTAAATAAGATAGTGCTGTTAAGAGTCATTGATTCATAATGGCCCTGTGTAGTGTTCCCAAGGAGAGGCTGGTGAGTTTGAATGGAAAATCTTGTAATCCAAACTAATCTTGTGGACCAGTTCTTATCCTACAGTGCCACACAAGAACTGCCTTAAAATGAGATGATAGGACTTAAATGAGAAAAATATTAATGAAACAATAATTGAACAATTGGAGTAAAACCTGTAAAAATTGGAATCTGCATATGGAAACCACTAAAGTAAACAGTAGAAAAGTGATAATACTGAATCCTATTAAAGGTAGAAAACAAGGCAGTTTGTCTACATCTGGCTCTTACAGGTTTCACCATACTAAAAGTGAATGATAAGTTAATTATAATTTAGGATAGATGATGAAAATAGATGGCAGATAGATGACAGATCGATAGATAGATAGATGATAGATAGATAGATAGATAGATAGATAGATAGATAGATAGATAGACTCAACAATGTGGAAGGAATGCTACATATAGAGAGAGATAATAAAATCCTAAAGAAAATCAACCTATTTCTAATTTCCCTTGAACAAAATATGCCACAAACTCTGAGTAAATATTTTATGTAACAACAACAGAACAGTTTCTGAACGCAATGCAATGAAACTAGAACTGTATGATAAAGTACTAACTTAATTTAGGACTTAGTATCAGACACTGTTCATTGAATATTTCATAAAATAAATACCTCTTTTTTAAGCTGCTAGCAAGACAATCTTTTATATATTAGCAAGAGGAGACAGAAAATAGATATTAATTAGATAAAGATGAGAGCTATGAACAAAAATAAAACAGCACAAAAAGGTGGGTGTGCAATTCTAAATAGGGTAAAGGCAGTTTTTTTGTTTGCTTTTGTTGTTGTTTTCTCACTGAAAGTACGCTGTTCGAGTAAAGAAATACCCGAAGGAAGTGAGCAATCATTCTAGGAAATAGAAACACTAAAATTTGACAATCTTGAGGAAGATGAAAATTTACAGAAATAATTCAAGCATAGTTAGAAAAATGGAACAAAATGTTGACTACAAAATATTGCAAAACTTAAAATCACCTCAAAGATTTAAGATTTTAAAGTAACATGTTCATATAGTTCTAGGAAAGCACCATGTTATGATGTTATATTATTATTACTTCCCACGAAGCACACTATATATAGAAATAGAAAGTATGTAAATGCTTGAATATGATTTTTAAATAGGGAAAGAATTATCGAACTCTGGTTGGTACTCATTTTAGTTGGCTTTCCGAGGTTGTAATATTTAAGCTAGATAGAAGTTTCCAAAGCAGATAAGAAAATAAACTCAATTCAGATAGACAATGGTGAAGTATGTGAAGACACACAGCCACAGAAAAGCTTATGTCTAATGTCAAATGGCATGAGTTAGATATGGAGGATTTGAAGTGGGTATCCTTCTATCTAATTTGAAATCTATTTGGAGAGCTTAAAGCCAGTATTATGTGGAGTACTGGTTTGGTGCTGTGGGTTAATGCGCTAGAGTATAAATTGAGTTTGAACATCAATGTTGGCAGGTCTAGCTCACCAGATGCTCCTCAGAAACCCTATACAGAGTCACTGTGAGTCGAAACCAACTCGATGGCACTTAACAACAACAAAAGCAAATATTACTTTTCCTGTCATCCTTTGCAGACTCCTTGAACCCCTATTGTACCTATTCAAAGGAGACTACCTTAGGATGTCAAATATCTACAACCTGAAGACATAGTTTCACTCTACAATGAAATTTTCTTAGGAATATTTTGGGTTACTAGATATTACTCATGGTTCCTCTCCATTCACATTGACTACTTAATAATAAATCACCCCAAGTAGAACCATGTCATAACCATGACACTGTACCCATGCTCTTACAACCATGTCCCAATAATTTCTGAAACAGTCCGTGGCAGAAAATTTTTACATATACAGAGGCATTATTCACCGAATAAAGGAAATGCAAGGATTGAACGAAGAGTAAGACCAACGAACCTCTAATGTCTCTTCCAACTCTTTAATTATATAATAAGTGTCTGTCTTATGAAACAATAAAAACTTTACTCTTGGGCATGGTTGAAATATATCTACACATATCACTGCCATAATTTTATGGGAAATAGCAACTGCACAAGCTGTGACCAACTGAACAAGCCAAGGGATTTACTGTGATATATGACCAGACTCATTGGACTGGACTACTTTATTGCATTTCCCAATAGTAGCAACCTGGTTGTCAAGAGCTTAGACTATGTTAAAACTACTTCAAGCTCAAACACCCAGCATTAAAGAACCAGTATGTTGGTTGAAACTCTTTCCCCAATTTTCCTACCTGCTCCTTGATGGCTGTCTGCATTCCCCATTCACTCCAGCATTGAGTCTTATTTATTTACCCTGTTTATATCATACTTTCAATTATACTTTGTTGTTGGAGTACCCACTCTTAGCACATAGGATAATCTTTATAACAATTTTGATTTTTATCAAACATATACAAACATGTGGACTCCTGGTGTGGCTCTGTAGGATCACCATTGAACTGTGAACCACAAGGTCATCAGTTCATTCCCACCAGCTGCTCCTCAGAAACCCTATATAGGGTCGCTATGAGTTGGAATCTGCTGGATACCACTAAGCAACAATAACAGCATGCAAACAGTGGCATTTGTTGTTGCTGCTATGGGCTTTGTAGTTGGTTCTGACACATAGCGACCCAGCATAAGGTTTCCGAGGCTTTTTAAATCTTTGCATGAGTAGAAAATCTCATCTTTCTCCCACAGAGGGCTGGTGGTCTCGAACCACCAAAGTAGTGGTTTGCAGTCCATTGCTTACCATATAGAATCACCATGATTCCTCATTTGTGTTCAGAAAGGTCAAATAATTCTCCAAGGCTTATAAGAAGATATCACTGTTCCCTCTCTCCCTAATCCCAAAATGATCCACATTCTCTAAAGGTAACTGCTTTCTGTGCCCTTGGAGACTTCTTCAGGTTGTTGTTACTAGGTGCCATCCAGTTGTTTCTGACTCATAGCAACTCCGTATAGGATTTCCAGGAGTTTTGGTGTGGCATTGTAGGATAAGCACTGGACCACAAGATAGGTTTGAATTACAAGGTCAGCATTTCCACCTCACCTTGGAAACCATATACAGGGTGTCTATGAGTCAAAACTGACTCAAAGGCATTTGTCAACAACATAGGGCTTCCCAGGATGGATGATGAATGTGAACCACCACCCTTGTGGTTCAAACCAATCGTTCAGTCCAGTGCTTATCCTTCAGTGCCACATCAGGATTCTGCTTCTTCAAATAGTTAATTTATTTTCCTAAATGAATGATTATTGTACTGTTTCTTTATGTTCTTTTCCTTTATATAACTCTCACATGTTTTTGTTCATTGCCATTGAGTCTGTTCTAACTCATAGCCACCCTCTATAGGGTTTCCAAGCAGGAGCTGGTGGGTTTGAACCACTGACCTTTTGGTTAGCAGTCCAGTCCTTATCTTATAATGTCATACTGGTGGTGGTGGTGATGTGCCCTGGAATTAGTTCCAAGTCATAGAGACTCTGTATAGGTTTTCCTAGACTATAAATCTTTATCTTTCTGCCATGGAGCAGCTGGTGGATTCAGACTGCTTTCCTTGTGGTTAGCAGCTCATCTCTAAATCCACTAAACTACAAGAGCTCCTTACAGCTCCACACTAGGAGTTCATATACATCCCCAAATTGTCTAAATACACTCAAATACATCAGATACTTCTGAGATCAACTTTCAGATAACTACGTACAGCCTGTATCTTTCTTTTTAAGTATAATAGACCACTTCATCATCACTTTCAGAAATAATTGGTGCCTTTGATTCTTGATCCTTCTGGTATTCTTTAGTCAAAATCAACTTGTTTCTACATCTTTCTTAACTCATCCCTACTTCCGTCTTCACAGTGACTGGTTTGTTTTGAGCTTCCAAAATTATGTTATTGTCATCCCTCATTTTCTTTGTACTTTATAATTTATGCTTTTAAAAAATAATTTTTAAATGTATATTTTAAAATTTATTCTTTATCTTCTTCTTAATTGCATATTTCCTACTCAGTACAAGGTCAACTCTACTTTGAGGAGACGGCTCTTCCCCAGTCATATTTGAGTGCCTTCCACTTTTCCTTCTTTCTTATCTTCTTAATGACATTCAGATTTCTTCCTGTATAATGTTCTTGATGTCATCCACAACATTTCTGGTCTTTGGTCTTTAGTGTCTAATGCATCAAATTTCCTCTTTAGATGACCAATAAGTTCAAGTGGTATATGTTCAGGGTCATATTTAGGCTCCTGTGAACTTCTTTTAGTTTTCTTCAACTCTAGCCTGAACTTGCATATGAACAATTCATGGTCTGATCCACAATCTGCTCTCGGCCTTGTTTTGGCTGATGATATGGAGCTTTTCCACTATTTCTTTCCACAGATGTAGTCAATTTGATATCTATGTATTCCATCTGGTGAGATCCATGTGTATATTCATCTCTAATGTAGCTTTAAAAAGGTATTTTCAGTGAAGAAGTCATTGGTCTTGAAAAATTCTATCGTTCAATCTCCAGCATTGTTTCTATCTCCAAGGCCATATTTTCCAACTACTGATCCTTCCTCTTTTTTTTTTTTTTTTTTTCTTCCATCCTTTACGTTCTAATCATTAGTAATTATCAGTATATCTTGATTGCAAGTTTGATCAATTTCAGACTGAAGAAATTGGTAGAATTCTTCAATTTCATCGTCACTTACTGTAGTGGTTTGTATGTAAATTTTTAATAATAGTGGTATTAAATGATCTTCCTTGTAGGTGTGTGGATATTATCTTATCATAGACAGTGTTGTACTTCAAGATAGATCTTGAAATCTCTTTTTGATGATGAAAGTGACACTATTCCTCTTCAATTTGTCATTCCTGGCACAGTAAACAAAAATGTCCAATACAATCCATTTAGAGTTTTAATGCCTATGATCTTGGTGTTTGGAGGCTCCTTTTTTTTTTTTTTTTTTTAATGATACTTCCATTTCTTTTACATTTAGTAATAAAATTTATTTTCTATCTCATTGGACACATATCTTACTTTAAAATGAACAGTCACAATTGAAGAAACAATGGTTTATTTTTCTAGTGAAGTGACCAAACTGCTGAATCTTAAGACCCCAACAAGCATTGAATCTTATTATTTTCATTGAACAAGACCTTATATTTGATTATTCACACAGAAATTTTTTTTCTCTAGTAATTTCCATTTGTCAGGCCCTTTAGCCTGTCTTTTATGCAATTCTATCATATGAGTCCTTATTTCCAGTGAAATAACTATTAGCGATATTACGTCAAAAGTCTAGCCATCAGGACATGTCTATTGTGGCTGGCCAGAGTCCTGCTTTGGCTGCCAGAGCTTCATTCTGCTGAATATGATATTCCTGAAATCTCACGGGTATTCTTTTGTGTCATTTAAAAATATTTCTGTAAGCAATGCTCTGAACAGGTGGTCTCTTCTGGTTTTACTTCTCTTGTTGTAAAGTCTTGAGTACTGTCCAAAAAGCAGGTTTCTGTAAGTTTATTGTAGGTTCCAAGAAATTCCTTAATTCTGTTTTATCTGATCATATTCTGGTATTTGTGCAGCCATATTCTTTTGGTATGGTTATTAGTCACCAAA
>NW_006408540.1:11457496-11458376 GCF_000296735.1 Chrysochloris asiatica
TATGGTGAAAGAATACAACCCTGTCGCACACCTTCCTTAATCTTAAAACATTCAGAGTTGCCACGTTCTATTCGAACAACTGCCTCTTGGTCCATGTACAGATTGCTAATGAACACAGTTAAGTGTTCAGGAATACTCATATTTCACAATGTTGTCCATAGATTGTCATGAGCCACACAATCAGAAGCCTTGACATAATCAATAAAGCACAGGTAAACATCATTCTGATATTCTCTGCTTTTAACCAAGATCCATCAGATATCAGCAATGATATCCCTCATTCTACGTCCTCTTCTGAATCCAGCTTGAACCTCTGCAAGTTCTCTGTCAATGTATGCTTGCAGTCATTTCTTTATTACCTTTAGCAAAACTTTACTCACATAGGATATCAAAGATATTGTCTAATAATTTCCGTATTCCATTGGGTCATCTCTCTTTGGAATGGCATGAATACGCCTCTCTTCTAATAAGTCGGGTAGATATTTGTCTTCTAAATTTCTTGGCAGAGGTAAGTGAGTTCCACTTCACTTTCTTGAAAGATTGCAATTATTATTCTATCAATTCATGGAGCCTTGTTCTTTTCCAATTCCTTCAATGTACCTTGGACTTCTTCCTTCAGCATTATTGGTTCTTGATCATATGCTACCTCTTGAAATGGTTGGATATCAACCATTTCCTTTTGGTACAGTGACTCTGTATATTATGTCCATCTTCTTTTGATGCTCTCTGCATCATTCAAAAATTTGCCCAGAGAATCCTTCAATAACAAAAGTTGAGGCTTGAATTTTTTCTTCATTTCCCCAGCTTGAGAAATGCTGAGTGTGTTTTACCTTTTTGGTTTTCTGATTCCAGACCTTTGCACAATTTGTTGTAATATTTG
>NW_006408540.1:11464969-11465795 GCF_000296735.1 Chrysochloris asiatica
TTTTGAGTTGTGCCCAATCAGCAAATGAAAGTTACTAAAGCTTTGTCAATGGGTGTTATCATGGTCTATTTTGAGGAGGCAGCTCTTCCCCAGTCGTATTTTGAGTGTCTTCCAACCTGAGGGGCTTATCTTCCAGCACTATATCTGACACTATAACTAATAGTCTTCATCATGTTTCAATATTCAGTATTCTAGTGTTATCTTACAGTGTCCCACTGCTATTCGTAAAGTTTTCAGTGATTAAATATTCAGAAGTATTCCATCTTTCCTTCTTCCTACTCTGTTTTAGTTTGGAAGTTCATTTTAAACCTGTCCACCATGGGGATCCTGCTGGTATTTAAACTACCAGTGGCATAGCTTCCAGAATCACAACAACACGCAAGTCACCACAGTATGACAAACTGACAGACAAGTCATGGACAGCACTTGTAAGGTTTTCTTAACATGGAATGGCCAAGAATTCAAGATCTAAAAGGCAGCATTTACCTGAGGAAAAAGTTGAGATGGGCTGGGAAGAAGAGTGAAACGGAAACAGGAACCACTGGGAAGACGGGGGACAGCTATTTTTGCATGGAGGTGATTGTAATCATTGAGATTAAACAAAGTCTATGATTTTTTAAATAGAAAACCGATGATTGTTTGTAAACCTTCACTCAATTCACAAGAATTATTTTTTTAAAGAAGAATGTCGTAAAATAAGCATTGGTGGTGATGGTGGTGGTTATGTGCTGTGGAGTTGGAACCGACTCATAGCGACCCTGCACAGTGTTTCCGAGGCTGTAAATCTCTATGGAAGAAGAAAGCCTCATCTTTCTCCTGCAGAGCA
>NW_006408540.1:11467388-11468482 GCF_000296735.1 Chrysochloris asiatica
TGAAGAGGACTTAAAACATTTACTGATGAAGATCAAAGAGCACAGCCTTTGGTGTGCTTTACATCTCAATGTAAAGAAAACAAAAATCCTCACCACTGGACCAATAAACAACATTCTTATCAACAGAGTAAAGATTGAAATTGTCAAGGACTTCATTCTTCTTGGATCAACTATCAACACTCACAGAAGCAGTAGTCAAGAGATCAAACGTCATATTGCATTAAGCAAATCTGCTGCACAAGACCTTTTTAAATTGTTGAAGAGCAAAGATGTCAGCTTGAGAACTAAGGTACGCCTGACCCAAGCCATAGTGTTTTGAATAACCTCATATGCATGCGAAAGCTGGACAGTGAATAAGGAAGACTGTAGAATAATTGATGCCTTTGAGTTATGGTGTTGGAGGAAAATATTGAAAGTGCCATGGGCTGCCAAAAGAACCAATAGATCTGTTTTGGAAGAAGTGCAGCCAGAGTGCTCCTTAGATGCCAAGATGGCCAGACTTTGTCTCTCATACTTTGGGCATGTTGTTAGGAGGTAGCAGTCGCTGGAGAAGGATATCATGTTTGGTAAGGTGGAGGGTCAGAGCAAGAGGAAGACCCCCAATGAGATGGATTGGCCAAGTGATAGCATCAATGGACTCAAGCGTGACAACAAAAGTGAGGTTGGCCAAGGATTGGGCAGTGTTTTGTTCTGTTGTGCATAAGGTTGCTATGGGTTGGTACCAACTTGATGGCACCTAACAACAAATGTAGTCAGAGAAAAAATGGAAAACCCCCCAGATGATGGATTGGCCAGGTGGCAGCATCGATGGACTCAAGCATGGCAACAGTAGTGAGGTTGGCCCAGGATAGGACAATATTTTGTTCTGCTGTGCATAGGGTTGCTATGGGTCGGTACCGACTAGATGGCACCTAGAAACAACAATAACATGGACCCTTGGTTAATGCATTGAACTGCAAGGTCTGTGGTTCAAGCTCACCAGCCACTCCTTTGAAACCCCATATAGGATCACTACGAGTTAGAACCAACTTGATGGAACTTAACAACATACATGTATATGTATATATACACATATGGTTTTTGTTAAGTGTTGT
>NW_006408540.1:11468617-11480876 GCF_000296735.1 Chrysochloris asiatica
AAGGTCAGAGGTTCAAACCCACCAGATGTTCCACAGAACCCTTAGACAGGATTGCTATGAGTCAAAACCTACTCAATGACACTCAACAACAATAGAGAGTCAAGCATACATAGACAGAGAGATTTAGTTCAAGAAAATAAATGGCTCACCTGGTTACAGGCAAAGATTTTAAGGAATTGACTTAGATAATTTTGAATGGCAACAAGTCCAAAATCCATAAACCAGGAAGGTGGAGCTCTCTGGCAGGATTTCTACGGTTTTGAGGCAGTAGCCTCTCTGAAAAACCTCAGGTTTTCCTCTTAGACCATCATTTGATTGGAATGTTCTTCCTACTATTCTTCATCTGAAAATACCTACAGATCCTACAGACATTTCAGATCTGAAAATTTACCTATGTCACTTGGAGAGATTGAGTCTTCAGGTTTAGACAAGCCTCTATTACATACTTCCTCAGTAGCTTACATTTCTGCCACTATTTAACCGATTATGTGTAAGTATTTGCCTTTTCTGTCCACTTAAAAGCTCCATGATTACAGTGAACATATCTGTTCCTATTCCTTCCATGCCTCCACTCTTATCCCCTAAGTATATCCCAATCAATGTTTGGTAACTAATGACCAATTATTTTGAAAAATCATTTATTTCCAGCATTCAGCCATTTTCCAAAGCTGGAAGGTTTTTTGTTTTTTTGTTTGTTTTTTAGGAAAATTGGCATGAAGTGAAAATAATTAAGTTAAAGAAAATGCCTCTCCTTCTCCACAATAAATGTCCACATTAATTCTGCTGAAAAGCTTGTCTATTACATATCTACATTTATTTTTTTCCCCTCTATGTCCACGTTTTCCAGGAAGAGAACAAAAATGCTCGCTATTAAAGAAGTCAAGGTGTTCTTCTGAGTGAAATTATTTTGATCTGCTCTCTAAGATTCTTCAAGTAAAGGAAGAGTAGGGAGAAAAAAACAAATCTTTAGTTTTACAGAAATATAGTTAAGAAGAGCTTTGTACTCTATACAAGTTATTCAGAGTTCCAATACTTTATCTGTAACAAAAACCCACCAGGTAAACGACCCCTTTTCTTGTGTCCTGATCTGACCATATGCATTTAAGAGCATGTTTTTTAATTTACTAGTGCTTAAGGAAAAAAAAAAAAAAAATCATCTGTGCTCAGTTTTCATGGTTAGCCAATTGTCACTGTTCTCCAGACTTGTAAACAAGCAGATGAGACAACTGGGATTCATTTTAGAGATCATTAGAAAAGAGCTGAGATGGACTTCGTGAAATTTTAAAAGTCAATACTTAATCAAGAGAACACATGCCAATAGAGAGAACAGTATTTTCATCTGACAACCAAAGTATCTGAGTCTCTGGACCATTATTGTAAAACAGAGTTGATTCTAGAACTCCCAGAACACTCAGACAAAAATTTACCACTGAAGTCTAATTTGATTTCCTTATCAGGCAATTAGTATATTATTAAAAATTCACGGCAGGGTCAGCCTCCTGTTGATTTGCATAATTAACTTACCTTCTCTCAGTTAAATTAAGGCAGTTTTATATTCATTTCTAGGGCAGATTTGTGTGATGGGATTTTTTTTCTCTTCACACCATAAAAAAACAAGTTATCTGTGGAACTCCCTTTTTTTTCTTTTTTCTTTCTTATTTTTAATCTTTCATGAAGTTCAAGCTGTCAGATTCTGGCAAGAGATGCCCAATTCTTTCTATTCCCTTCTCTGCTCACTCACTCTTGCGCTCTTTCAGAGATATCTGTAAATAAACAGTTACTTCTTAATACATGCTGAAAGCATACTTAGAGCTTCCTGAGGAGATGCTTGCTGTCTGTCACCAAGGAAAAGGAATAAACATTAGTGAAAGCCAAACCTCACGAAGTTTATGAGGTTGGTTTAGATAAGAAGGCAAAAATGTGTTTTCCAGATTGCATTTAAGTCTCTTGAGTCCACAAAGTTTGGCTGAAGGCTTCCTCTCTAGGTTTTATCCTAATACTTTGAAAGTAAAGAACAGTTTCGTGTGGGAGTCTGATGCTCCTGATTTAGATCGTGGACAAAATCAGAAAATGCAAAAGTATATATTGATTTTTTATTTCAAGGTTAAATTTACTGAGTATAGTTCATTTCCATTTATTCTTCTTGCTTATTATCTAGTATTTACTGAGAGACAGACAATCTAAAGGAAAGTGAAACAGACTAGTCCTTTGTTGGTGAGGGAACTAAATGATATAAATTATATATTGAATAAAGAGTGCCTGAGAGCCCAGATGTGAACCTTTTGGGGAAAATGAGATAAGTACATTTGCAGGGAATGATTGTTAGTTCTGAGTTACTAACTAGAACATTTGATTTTTATTTTGAAAATGACCAAATGACCTTCCATTCACCTCCCGGAAAGGAAGAGGGACAAGAAAGCTATTGAACAGAGTTCAATGTTAAACATCATTCTTGTTTAAATGAACATCTCTGCTAAAAGGTAGGGCAGGAATCCATCTATCTCTAGCACTGATTACGTGTTGTTGTTAAGTGCTGTGGAGTCGGTTCCAACTCATAGCAACGCCCAGTATGGTGTTTCTGAGGAGTGGCTGATGAGTTTAAACCACCCTCTTTGCTGTTCAAACCAGCCTGGTGGTCTAGTGCATTATCCCACAGCGCAACACCAGGAAATTAATATTGATAGCAGGAATGAAGGAAGAAAAGGAGTATGTTCATGATATTAAAATCATTTACTTTTTTTTTTTTTTTAGAACTCACAAAAGTCATTATTTGAAACAAAAAGTATTTGCTCAATGTTACTCAATTTTGGTAAATATTATATATATATAAACTATAACACCACATTGGGACTCCAATATATATATATGGCTATATGTACATTGTTTTATATATGTACTGTTGCTGTTAAGTGCCGAGGAGATGGTTCTGACTCATAGCAATCCTGTATCTGGTTTCCAAGGGTTTAAATCTTCTCAGAAGCAGATAGACTCATCTATCACCTGCATAGCAGGCAGGAGGGCTTGGACCTTGGGCCTGTGGTTCTCAGTTCTTAGCATATAGTATATATATGTTGTTGTTAAGTGCTATAGAGTTGGTTCTGACCCATAGCGACCCTGTATAGGGTTTCTGAGGAGCCAACCTTGCAGTTCAAACAGCTTTGCAGTCTGGCACATTAACCCACAGCACCACACCAGGACTCTCTCGCGCGCGCGCTCTCTCACGCTCTCTACTCTCTCTCTCTCTCTATATATATTTGTTTGTTTGTTTGTTTGTTTTGTTTTGTTTTTTGTTGTTAAGTGCCGTCGAGTCGGTTCCAACCCATAGCGACCCTGTACAGGGTTTCCGAGGCTGTAAATCTTTACGGGAGCAGAAAGCCTCATCTTTCTCCCGCGGAGCGAGCTGGTAGTTTCGAACTGCTGACCTTGCGGTTCACAGCCCGATTCCCCGATTCGTAACCACTACGCTACCAGAGCTCCATATATATGTTATTATTATTAAGTGCCGTCGAGTCGGTTCCGACCCATAGCAACCCTGTACAGGGTTTCCGAGGGTGTAAATCCTTACGGGAGTAGAAAGCCTCATCTTTCTCCCGCGGAGCGGCTGGTAGTTTCGAACCGCTGACCTTAAGGTTCACAGCCCGATTCGTAACCACTACGCTACTATCTTATATATATCTTCCTAAATATTATCTTTTTTAAGCTTTTATTGTGAATTGAGTGATAGTTTACATGAGAAAACATTGGTTTTGTTGCACTCAACTGATTTAGCATGCTTGTAATCATTGCAATGATTACAATTCCCTCCATGCAGCATATGTTAGCAGTATTTGCCTCTATCCCCTCTTTCTCTCTGTTTTTTGTTTATTTGTTTTGTTTTTTAATGTACACAAAAACAAAACTGAAGGGCATATTTTGCAAGCCAGTCTCCTGCCTGCCAGCACACAGCCTTTCTCTTTCCATGAGTCTAGAGTCCTCAGCTGCTCTATATCTCCATGCCATCACTTCTGCCTCCATATCTGGTGTCACTGTTTATCTAGTTAGGATCTCACGTTCCCCTCATGCTTTTCCTCCTCGATGGTCCTAAGAATGCATGTCTGTTCTTGGAATGTTTGATTAACTACTCTCCCCTTTTTGTTATACAACTTTTACTTTTAACAGTGGTGACAATTGCAATTAGTCATGATAACAATCACTCACTACCAAATCAAAAGAATTTCATCCCCATCTCCTTTCACCTGACCCATCTAGACAAGATGAAAACTATTCAGTGGGGAAGCCAATGTCTAAGTTGTTGGTTCCTATCAACCCTGTGTACTGAGGGGATAGGCTTGATCTTTAATGTGAAGACTCCTTCTGTTGGTATTCTGAACTACTACATTCACAAGCAAAGGTCAAGTTCATCAAATTGTAGCAGTTTACACTTGCTTCCTATATCAAACTTCTTTATCTTCCTCTAGTAAAATTCTGATCATCAAGCCGTTCAAGCTAGGTAAACTGGGTACTATCTGCAATTTTGGGTGCTCTTGCAGGCATCCCTCCACTTCATAGCAGCTGAATGTTTCACTCTCAGCTCTAGTTTAGGTCATTGTCTGGTTAGGTCAGTGTCCATGGACTCACAAGTTCCCAAATCTCCTTAAACTTTGGGTCAACCATCCCTTCCTCTTCTCTCTCTTATTGCTAGGTTGACAGGAGTCTATGGAACATGGACAAACTCAGCTTGTCTTCATTACTGCCTTTCCCCCACTGCCACTCACAAGTAGACCAAGGTGGTCACAAGTGAGCTTACAAGCCTGCTCATGTGTTCCCTTTGAGTTTCAGTTTTAGAAGAGGGTTTGTCTTGAAGGGACTAGATAGCTTGCCTTGATGGCTCTCAGGCAAACAGCTTGCTTGTTTTTGTCGTAGCCACCCGGTCTGCTTTTTTTTTTGTCTCTTGTTGGTCTTTCTTTCAAGAAGTATTTTGTAGCCACTCTGGGTTGATCTGCATGTCCTTTCAAGTAGGAATGTCCCAGCTCAGAAGATTCTTGAAGGGGTTTAGGATTGCACCTAAGACCCTATACTCTACAAAGACTCCACAAGAAGCCTATTTCACTGGGCAAGTTCTGGAGCCCCCTTTAGATATTCTAAAATAGGAGTCCTGGTATGGCACTATGGGTTAATGTGCCAGACTGCAAAGCTTTTGAACTGCAAGGTCGGTGGTTAAAGCTTATCAGTCGCTCCTCGGAAACCCTATACAGGGTCGCTATGGGTAGGAACCAACTTGACAGCACTTAACAACAACAATAATCAGTTATAGGCTGAAGACGGGCTTCCAAATTTTCTGTAATCATGTTACCTGATACTGAATATTATCTTTTAATTCCATTTTTCCAAGAATTTTTGAAGCTCCCTCATGTGGTATATAGTGTGTGTGTGTATGATTGTGGTGATATGCCCTGGAGACTATGCAGCTCATAGCGACTCATATGGTTTCCAAGGCTATAAATCTTCACAGGAGCAAAAAGCCTCATCTTTCTCCCATGGAGCGACAGATCGTTTTAAACTGTAGACCTTGAGATTAGCAGCCTAATTTATAATCCACCATGCTACCAAAACGCCATATGTGTGTATACTAAAAATGAAATTAAAACCCAATCCCACTGCTCATAGGGACTCTATATAGGGTTTCTGAGACTGTAACTCTTTACTGGAGCAGTCTCATTTGTTTTCTGTGGTTGGTTTGAACAGCAGACTTATGGTTAGCAGCCCAACACCTAACCACTGCACTATCAGGGCTACATGTATATACAAATAAGAAACCATTTGATTACACTCCAGAAGTAATTATGGCTAATTTTTCGAACCCAAAGATCCCTAGAGAGAGTGCCAAACTGTTTGTTCTTTGTTGCTAACTAAAAGATAGTTGGGTAATTCTAAACCACCAAGTAACATATCAGAAAAAAGCAAAATGTACTTCCATAAGATTATAGGTGTTGAAAACCCTGTGTAATGCAGCCATACTCTTAAACACATGGAGTGACCATGAATGAAAACTGACTCAACAGTAAGAGTTTTGTGTTTCATTTCTTCCATCACAATCCAGATATGTAATCAAAATTCAATAACTATCATTAACATATCTTATAGCATTGGCTGTAAAATGGTGGTGGCAACTCACTCCTGGTTTGCTTTAGAATCCTGGTGGGTCAAGTTATTTTTCTGGATTACTAATTAACGTTTCCTCTACCTGTCATCTGTTTGTCATACTGTGGTGGCTTCAGAGCCAATTCAATGGCTACTAACAACAACAATTAACATTTGGTAAAGAAGACACACTAAAATGAAAATTTCCATTTATTTCTGTTCTTTCTATGTGGGCTTTCTTTTCAATTTCAAAGGTGAAAGATGCTCAATTTGATATAGACTCCCAATGTAAATAACAACAATAGACCATACATATCAAGAGAGCTACCAACAGTTATGAAAAGTTTATTGTATATTCAAAAAGAAGTACAAATGAGAGGAAACAAGGTAGGGGAAAATGGAGATGCCAAGCAACTCTTTTGGGAATTTATACCAAAGAACACTGGATATTGTTAAAAATGCTTTCTTATTACTCAGAATTGGTCATTTTTGTTTGTTCACATTTCCATTACAGGAAAGATTTCCCACAAGGTAAAATAAGGACAGAAGGAATATTTGATAAAAAGTCAGGGCACACACACCATAAAGGTGATCTTGGAGGGATGCTCATTTGAGCAGACAGAGAGTAAATGATTGACACTTTGCATAAGGGCTTTGAAAGTCAAGTCTTTGATGTGTCATTTGTTAGAAACCCTATTATAATAACTGACAGCCTTACCCAGCAGATGTACCATAGAGATGTTGTGCCAATTTCTTTGCTAAAAAACATTAAATATTGTGAATTTTAATATGAAATATTCAGCAGTAGAAATCAGCACTGCTGCTTCTTGTTGACAAGGAAAGGACTAAGTGTCACACGTAAAATTCTAAGAGGTATAAAGGTAAAAGGTCGCCAGTGATAAAAATCATATCAAAAAGTTATGAAAGCTCCACTAAGCCAGATGATTTGAAAAATGGCCAGAATGAAAGATTTAAAAGCACAGAGAACTTTTTTTTATGAATAAGAATTTCTTTTCGAGGAAACAAGCTTTGAAATCAGCATTTATCACTTACATAAGACCATTAACTATGGAAACCACTCTATGACACAAAGTTGGGTGAGGAATGGATTCATGATGAATTTTCCCAATCTACTGTTTGAAATGAGGGATCTGTTTATTATTCATAATCAAGAATGTAGCAGCATAAAGAATAAAAGAAAGAGAGAGAGAGAAAGAAAGGTAGGGAGGAAACGAGGGAGGGAGGGAGGAGGAAGGAAAGAAAAGAAAAGAAAAGCCATTTAATCTCTTTAATCTCTGTTTTACTCCTGAGAAAAATGACCCAGGGAAGAAGAGATGAGACAGATGCAATTTTTGCAGATGAGCATTGTGCAGCCACACTAATAACCCTCTATCACCCATCCGCTTCTAAAATTTGCCCGGCTCTTATGTAATGTGCAAAGCTTTGAAAGGGAAGAGTTTGAGAAAACAGTATTAAAATACTGCTGAGCCCTAATCCTTCTGATATAAGAAATGTGAGCATATGGATTTGAGTAAAAGGACATGAGTCAGAAAAGGGCTATGATTTCCCCAAGTGTGTGTGGCGCAGCTCTAAAGGTGAGTCTGTTAGAACTTGGATATCTATTATCTTTGTCCTTCCTCTGTCTGCTCTCTAACCGAAGCAGCATTTGGCAACCTGTTGGTGTTCAGTTACTATTCTTTGAGTGAATAAATGAATGTGGTATTAACACCTTTGTGAGTATAGCCTAGCAATGCCTCTGCTTTATCTGTTTGGAAATCGAGAAGACTGGATAACTACATGATGATATCAGACCCTAAAGATTTTAGGCATTGTTATCTCTATTTTCTTTTTCTTCCCCTGAAAGTTTCCCCATCCCACCCCACCCCACCCAACATTCAATTTCATATTATCTTCCTGCAGTTAATGTACTGTGCGCGTAATGAAGACTTGGGGTGTCAGCTCATTTTCACGTTGCTATGATTGCTGCTGTTAGTTGCTGTCCAGTTAGCTCCAACTTTTGCTGACTCCATTTACAATGGAATAGGGCATCCCTGGTCCTAGACCCTCCTCAGGATCATTGCTATTGTCAAGTCCATTGTTTTGGCTATGGTAGCCCAGGTAGCATAGTAGGTTATGAGTTGGGCTGCAAACCACGAGGTCAGCAGTTTGAATCTACCAGCTGCTCTGCAGGAGAAAGATGACACTTTCTGCTCCAATAAGGATTTACAGCTTCGGAAACCCTATACACGGTCACTATGAGTTGGAGCCGACTAGACAGCACATAATTACCATCACCATAGTGCCTTTCAGCCTTGGGAGCTCATCTTCCAATACTATATTGGTCAATGTTATGCTGTGATCTATAATTTTCACTAGTTGCTTTATAGAAGTAGATAGCCAGGCCTTTTCTCCTAGCCTGTCTTAGTATGGAAGCTCTGCAGAATTTTGTTTACCATGACTGATTCCTTTGGTATTTGAAATACTGAGGGCATAGTTTTCAGCTTCAGATTAATACTAAGTCACTAAGTATGAAAAACTGGCAGATAGTTAGGCTTCATGCTATTGTTTGCTATTAAGAGCCCTACAGTCAGTCCCATATAAATGTCAAAAGGTAAAAATAACTCTTGTTCATCAAGATAGCAGCAATTTAAATTGATACCATGGGTATTGGCAAGAGGGAATTGTCTAAATGTGACAGCTAGCCTTTGAACTGATTGCAAAGCCTCCTTAACTGCCTCATGGAGGTTTTAACTTAATGTCTTATTGAAGCCATTATGCCCATCTTAGCTATTGACACCCAAATCTAAACCCAAAAGGCATATCTCCTATTGATTTATGAATGAATTAATTAATCCAAAGATATGTATATCAGACTATAATATACATATTATATATACAAAAACATAAAATCAGTATAAAACTTCAACCTTGTATTTGTTTGATTGTCTCCTGCAAAGGCTAATTTAGGAAAGGTACAGCATAGGCTTTTTATGAAAAGTGTTAGAGGTGATTTTGAGAACTTTATTAGTAGTCCTGGTGCTCCTCCCATCTGCATATAACTTCTCCATTAGGGAATTACCTTACAATACCCCTAATTAATGCTAATTTATGCCCATTTAGTGACCATAAAAATGTGTCACGAAATTTTAATTGCATGGGGAGGGTAGATAGATGAAGTACTAAAGAATTAGTGTGTCATTTACTAAAGAGACCTTTAGGAACAATAAAGACCATCTGCCCTGTCAATCTTTATACTCTGGAGACAATACTACACCTTAAAATCCAATGATAAATAAAATTTTCCACTGTAGCAATGAGGGTAAATGTTGCCCTTCTTCATTATTTGTGTCAGACCAGGATAGGTGGAACTTTTAGAGAGACAGCTTGTTTCAAATGCTGACTGTTCATTTTGAAATTAAGTTTTACTGGTAGCAAAGCATTTTTATAGAATAAAGGTGACATCTATTATCCACTTAGGTCTCCAGAGTATATTTTTCATAGGTTGTTAATTAAATAGTTCAGAAGGCAGATTTGAAACGTATCAGGTGAGTTCTTTATTTATGTATGCCCTAGATTCCCAATATTCATATACTTAAATGAGAATTTCATGTCAGTAGGTTTTTGCAGATGGCAGCAATGTTATTTCTAGATTTACATGAAATTTTCCTTTATATTTAACATTCTTGAACTCACTAAGGATCCCTGGTGGCACAATGATTAAGCATTTGGCTACTTACCCAAGGTTATCAGTTCAAATCCATCAGCTACAAGGTAGAAAGATGTGACTGTTTCTATAAAGATTTAAACTGCCTCTGTGGCAGCTCTACTCTGTCTTACAGAGTCTGTAAGTTAGAATTGACTTGGCTAAAAGGAGCTCTGGTAGCACGTTGTTGTTGTTGTTGTTGTTAAGTGCCGTCGAGTCGGTTCCCACCCATAGCGACCCTGTACAGGGTTTCCGAGGGCGTAAATCCTTACGGAAGTAGAAAGCCTCATCTTTCTCCCGCGGAGCGGCTGGTAGTTTCGAACCGCTGACCTTAACATTCGCAGCCCGATTCGTAACCATTACCCTAGGCTGCGAACTGCAAGGTCAGCAGTTCAAAACGACCAGCTATTCCCTGGGAGAAAGATTAGGCTTTCTGATCCCATAAAGATTTACAGCCTCGGAAACCCTGTACAGGGTCGCTATATGTCGGAACCGACTCCAAGGTACATAACCACCAACAACCACCAACTGACTTTCTATATAGCAAAGCTCACTTGCTGTTCAAACTTTGAGTAGATTCCACAGGCATCTTTAATTCCTGAATACCTAGTAATGCATTGGACCCTGTTAGGGTAAGGGATCAGGAGGAAATTATTGGTGGAAAAATCTCCAAATACAAAGAATAAGAGGAACAAGATATGGACAAGACATAGAAGGTATCTCCTTGTCAGGCTGTGCAGGATATGGGCAAGATAGAGAAGCAATCTTGTGCGCCTGGAAAAACCTACCCCCCTATGCTGCTGCACAACAGGGCTTGTTAACCCTGGGTTTTCTCAGCTACCTATTAATTTTTCCCTTAACAAGTTGTCGGATGACTCCAATATTGTGTCACCAAGGCAGACCTGGATCTAGAAACAAAATCCTGAAAGAGAGGTGCATGCATGGACAGTTACATCATGAACCACAGATACCTCCACAAGGGAGTCCATATTAAAATCTTAGACTCCATCATGGACGCCAGATGCATGTGAAGCATGGGAAAAGAGAAATAAGGAAACAGCACACAAAAACCAAACTGCACAAGCAGAAAGCCTGCACTGATTTTTGAAGTCTGGCAGTACAGCATCTGCAGCTGATCTTCACATTATAAAAACCCCTTAGACCATGCGCTCACGGAGAGACACTGCTGTCTGTGACATGTCTCCCCTACAAGCGCTACACCTATCTGTGGCATGTCTACCCTAAAGGAGGCTCTGCTATCCACGGCACATCTTTCTAGCAGTTATTGCCATTGTTGTTGTTGTTAAGTGCCCTGGAGTTGGTTCCAGTTCATAGCAACCCTGTGTAGGGTTTCCTAGGAGTGGCTGATGAGTCTGCAGTGACCTTACAGTTCAAACAGAACTTGTGGTCCAGGGCATTATCCGGCAGTGCCATCCCAGGACTCTAGTTATTTTCATACTGTAATAAATCTCTTTAATAATATATTTAATGACTTTTAGTTTTCCGTAGCCAGATCCAGTAACAGACACAAGTCAAAGGCGCAATACATGTAGATAATGGGATCTACATTGGACTGCTAACCAAAGGTCAGCTGTTCAAATCCACCAGCCTATCCAATAAACATTTTTGGAGTTCTGTTGTGGTACTGTAGGATAAACATTGGACTACTAACCACAAGTTTGGAGGCTTACCACCAACTTGGAGGTTCACCACCAGCTGATAACTCAAAATCCCTATAAAGGGAAGCGAATCTAGGATACTTAATAACAACAATAAGTAAATGAATGAATGGGTGAATAAGGGAATGAATGTTTTTGTTTGTCAGTGTGGTCTTGATTTCATTTTCATAGTTTTGGACATTGTAATTAATCTTTCTCTCTGGCTCTGCTAAATTGTTGTTGTTGTTAGGTGTTGTCAAGTTAGTTCCAACTCATAGCAACCATATGCACAACAGAACAAAACACTGCTGGATCCTGTGCCAACCTCACAATCATTGTTACCCTTGAGTGCATTGCTGCTGCCACTGTACCCATCCTTCTCTTTTGGGGCTTTGCTATTTTTCACTGACCCTCTACTTTAACAAATATGAGGTCCTTCTTTAGGGACTGCTTCCATGTCAGATGTCTGAAGTATGAGAGACAAAGTCTTGCCACCCTGACTTCTAAGGAGCATTCTAACTATACTTCTTCCAACGCAGATTTGTTTGTTATTTTGGAAGTTGGTGGTATTTTGAATATTTTTCTCCAATTCCAATGTATTCTTTCTTCTACTGTCTTCCTTAGTCTTTGTTCAGCTACCACATACCATGGTTTGGATGAGGTGCACCTTAGTCCTCAAACTGGCATTTTTGCTCTTGAAAACTTTGAGGTCTTGTATAGTTGATCTTTAGCAAAACTATACTCGCTTGAGATATCAAAGAGATTGTCCGATGATTTC
>NW_006408540.1:11482377-11491524 GCF_000296735.1 Chrysochloris asiatica
TTAGTACTTATTTTAAGTTTTTTTAGCTTTCAGTAAGTAAGGTTGTATTATCTAAATATGGCAGATTGTTAATGAGTCTTCCTCAAAATCTTTATGCCATGTTCTTCTTCATATAATCCAGCTTCTTAGATTATGTGCTCAGTGTATAGACTGATCAAGTACAGTGAAAGAATACCTCTGAGGAACACGCCTGTCCTGATTTTCAACCATTCAGTGTCCCTTTCTTCTGTTTAAACAACTGCCTCTTAGTCCATATATAGGTTATTCATTAGTACAATTAAGTGTTCCAGAATATTCATTCTCTGCAATGTGTCCATCGTTTGCCATGATCCATAGTCAGAAGCTTTTGTATAGCCAATAAAGGTAATCATCTTTCTGTTATTCTATGCTTTCACCCAAGATCTATCTGACATCAGCAATGTTAGTCCATGTTCCAAGTCCTCATATGAATCTGGTTTGAACTTCTGGCATTTCCCTATCAATGTACTGTTGCAGCTGCTTGTGAATTACTATCAAAATTTTACTTGCATGTGATATTAATGATATTGTCCAATGGTATTTGCATTCTGTTGGGTCACCTCTCTGTAGCACAGATATGGGTCTTTTCCAGTCAGTTGGCCAGGTAGCTATGTTCCATATTCCTTGGCATAAATGAGTGTGTGCCTTTGTTGCTACATCGGTTTGTTGAAAGATTTCAATTTATATTCTATCAATTCCAGGAGTCTTGTTCTTTACCAATGTCTTTAGTGCACCTTGAACTTCTTCTTTCAATACCATATACTCATATGTTAGCTCTTAAAATGGTTGAACATTAATCATTTCCTTTTGGTACAGTGATTCTGTGTATTCCTTCCATTTTCTTTTTTTTCTAAGTTTTGTGAGTTGAATGAGTTTACAAAAAACATAATTGGTTTTACATTCAACAAATTGTATTTTGTTTTCTTGCAATGATTGTAATCCCATCCATGTACCATCAGTCAACAGTATTTACCTCTATTCATCTTTTTTTTTTTTTAATGTACACATACAAAACAGAAAAACACACTTTGCAAGCAAGACTTGCGCTCGCAAGTACACAGCCTTTCTCAGGCCATGGCCCTAGAGTCCTCAGCTGTTCCATTTCTCTATACTGTGGCCTTCTTCCACATTCTTTGCTATTGCTGCTTTCCTGGTTAGTATTCCACACTCCACTCATGGTCTTCTCTCTGGCTGATCCTAGGGTCCTCTGTTTCTGAAATGAAGATTAACTACTCCCCCCTTTTAATTACACATCTACATTTTCAGTTGTGACAATTGCAATTAGCCATAACAAAGCACAACTGAATCATAAAATCCTATTCCCAACCATCCCCTTCCCTTTTCATCAGACCTAGCTGGAGAAGAGGAAAACTATCCAGTGGGGATTCTATCTTACCCACCTCATTCCAAAACTAAACACACTCATGAAAGCTTGTAAACCCATTACTTCATGACTTTATATCCCCTCTTTTTTTATAGCTAGTGTCTAAGTTGCCTGTCCCAATCAACCCATGTACTGAAGAGGCAAGCTTGATCCTTAATACGAAGAGGTTTTCTCTTTCAGTTAGAATTTTGAGCAACTACATCCATAAGCAAAGATCCAATTCATCAAATTGTACCAATGTATGCTTGCTCCCTGTATCAATTTTTTTATCTTAATCTGGTTGAGTTCTGGTCAGCAAGCAATCAAAATTAGGTTAAATAAGTGATATTTTCAAGTTTGGGAGTGCTTGCATGATTCTCCACACTTCAGATCAGCTGATCACTTCACTCTCAGCTTTAGTCTCCAGTGGTTAGGTCAGCGAGCAAGAGCTTAGGAGTTTTCACGTGCCTCCTTAGCTTCAGATCAGCCAGTCCCTCCTCTTCTCTTTCTCATATCAAGGACAATGGATGTCTATGGAACCTGGCCAAACTCAGCCACGTCTTCATTGCTTCATTTTCCCAACTTCCACTCACAAGTAGACCAGGGCAGTCACCAGTCAGTAAACAAGAATACACTTGTGTTCCCTTTAGTTTCAGTCCCAATGAGCTGACTTGTCTTACCTTATCTCCAAGGCAAACAACTTGCTTGCTATTCCAACAGCCAAACAGTCTACTTATTTATTCATTTATTTTAGCTAATCTTTCTTTCAAGTAGTATCTTCTGCTCCTATAGCTATTTCAGGTTGGTCTACATGTCTTACAAATAAGAAAGTCCCACCATAGAAGGTTCTAGGTGGGGCTAAGGACTCCACTTAAAGCTTCATACTCCCCAAAGGCTTAACAAGAAGTCTAGTTTCCTGGGAAAATTTTAATTCCCCTTTTAGCTAATCCATTCACTTGTAGGTTGAAAGTGGGCTTACAAGCTTTCTGTAATAATATTTCCCAATACTCCTTTCTATGCTGCTTAAATGTCTGTTTTACAGTAGAAGGCAGTGCAAACCAATATACACAAGACAGTCAAGTGCCTTAACATTATTTCCCCTCCTTTACCCATTAAGACTATGTCTGGATCCCTGTATCACAGAACACTGCTATTCAAAGGTTGTGTATACATTATTATTTATCTCTATCCCATTTAGCCTATGCATCCTTCCTTCAATCTTCCCCTTTTTTCCTTGTTCAATTGACCCCTTCCCCTTCTTATGTATTGTCCTCCTTATATATTGCCTTCCCGGGTGCTATCATGTGTCAACCTGTGAATTACTGTCTCCTCCTTCTCACCTTTGGTAACCATCAAAGAATATTTCATTTGGATTGGAAATATTTTCTTAAGTATTTATAATAATGGTCTTATGCAATATTTGTCCTTTTGTGCCTGACTAATTTCATTCAGCATAATGTCCTCAAGGTTCATCAATGTTATGAGGTGTTTTGCAGATTCATCATTATACTTCAAAGTAGTATAGTATTCCACTGTGCATATGTACCAAGGTTTGTTTATCCATTCTTTCACTGATGGGAACTTGACTGTCTTTATCTTTTTGCTATTGTGAAAAGTGTTGTGAAGAACATTGGTTTGCATATATTTACTCATGTTCTGGCTTATATTTCTTGTGGATATTTGCAAAATAGAGGAATTGTTGTATCATAAGGTATTTCTATTTCTAACTTTCTGAGAAAGTGTCATGCCATTTTCCAGAGTGTTTAAACCATTTTACAGTCCCAACAGCAATGTAGGAAGACCCTAATCTCTCCACTCCCTTACAAGTATTTGTTGATTTTTGGTTTTGTTTTTTAACTTCGCTGTTAATGCTAGTGTGAGATGATATTTCATTATTGTTTTTATTTCCATCTGTCTAATTTATGTATTTGAAAGCTGGACAGTGAATAAGGAAGACCGTAGAAGAATTGAGTTATGGTATTGGAGAAGAATATTGAAAGTGTCATGGGCTGCCAAAAGAACCAACAGATTTGTGTTGGAAGAAGTACAGCCATAGTTCTCCTTGGAGACCAGGATGGCCTCTCTCATACTTCGCCTCTCATACTTTGGACATATTGTCAGGAGGGACCATTCGCTGGAGAAAGATATCATGTTTGATAATGTGGAGGGTCAAAGAAAAAGAGGAAGACCCCCAATGAGATGGATTGGCCAAATGGCAGTATCGATGAACTCAAGCGTGGTGAGGCTGGCCCAGGATTGGGCAGTGTTTTGTTCTGCTGTGCATAAGGTCACTATGAGTTGGTACTGACTCGATGGCACCTAACAACAACAACAACAGTATGGTACTGTACGGTAAGAACTGCACCACAAGGTCAGTTTGAACCAAAAGGTCAGTGGTTGAAACTCATCAGCCACTTCTCAGAAACCCTATACAAGGTCACTATGAGTCAGAAATGATCTGAAGGAACTTAATAACATCATAATAAAAAATTTGTTGACCAAGAGGTTTAATTATCCTTGTCAATTATCTGTTTAAATTTATAATTTTAGAAAATGAGGTTATTATTTAGAAGATGTGGAACATTTAAGAAAGTGTTTGATAGTCTTTACATTCAGAAGAAACAAATGTTTTAACTGATACAAACAATAAGTAGCAATGATACTACCTTTCTTAGATAATTCTTTTGTATATCGTTTGTAAACACCAGCAATTTAGTAAATATTTGAAATCGTGTGATTTACAGTCTTATTATTCTTTAAACTTAGTTCTGGTTTGCAAAATTTCCTTTACAAAATTCACCCAGTGTTTATATTAACCTATTATTTGGAAGAATATTACAATTAATAATACTGTTAAAACAAAAATGTGAAAAACTAACAGTAATTCTGCAATTTTCTCCAAGTCTCTGAAATCCTGTGTCTCTAACTTGAACTCTTTGACATCTGGGCATTTATAAAATATGCTCCCTGCTCCGAGCATTCAATTCCTTAAACAGACTGTCACCATCAAGTCTGTATTCAATTGAGATTAGAATTATTTTCTCTTTAATTTCAGGAGAGTCTTCTTCGTCTTTTCTTCTTAAGAGCAGAAGTTATAAAATGGCACAATTTACTAGTAGGCATTTTACTGCTATTTAGTCCATTATATTGACTCCCAGGTGGCTTTGTGGTTGTAGCGCAGATATGATGATAGCAGCAGTAAATGAAAAACGTGAAACAAAGTGTGACCAAGGTAATCTCAAAAACAGAAAACGAAAAGGAAGCCAAATGGACGTTTTCTTCCTCCTTTAAACCAAATCCCCATGGGCACAGTCTTTAATGCTTTAGTAGTAGGTCTTGGGAAGGAAGAAAGGTTATCTTATTGACATCAGGAATGCTATCCTGGGGATTTTATTACAGAGGAAGTGAAAAGGAAGCTCAGATTCTCTGTTTGTCCAACTCCAGGGTCACCTCTATCTGTAATGTGCCTTGTGACTGGGTAGAAAGATAAACATATGGCAGCTCAAATTATTTGTATTAGTTAAGGACACAGATATAACCTGGACTTAACAAAGAACATCCTACATAATTGAGTAACAGGAATATTTACAGGGCATTTCACAGACTGATCTCTTAGATGTGAAATTTATTATTTTGCTTTTGTCCATAAACATTGTATTATTTGTATTCTTTACGCTTGCTTTCATTTTTTCATTTTGAGGACAAGGTCAGTTTTATGCACACAACATATTGTTTCATATAAAAAATGAACGAAGGCTTCTTCATCAAAGCAGGCTATAATTAAAATATGTCAAGGTGCATGGCAGCAAGCTTTAAGGTACTCAAGTACTGACTGCCAGGAGCGACTCTCATCAACTGGTGAAAAGACTGGCAACCAGAATCTCATAGCTGCTGGCATACAGAGATTGTGCTAAGATGTGTGTGAGGATATACGTAATAAAGGAGAAACAGGGAATCTAAGCTGTAGAGCTGAGATATCTGGCTAACATTCAGTTACTTTGGCAGGAACCATTTTCACTAAAATTGTTTAAAACTCTTAGAGGAGTTTATTGAGGTGCTGGGTGCTTAGCAATTTCATTGGCTATCTCAAAGAGTCATTTAGAACATATTGAGGAACTATCACAAAATGGCCTTGGTGGTGGTGGTTATGTGGAGTCAGTGCCAACTCATAGTAACCCAGGGTTTCTGAGGCTGTAAATCTTTACAGGAGCAGAAAGCCTCATCTTCGTCCATGGAGCAGCTGGTAGTTTTGAACTGCTGACCTCGAGGTTAGCAGCCCAATTAGTAACCACTACGTTATCAGAGCTCCTTGATAGGTGCTTGAGAGATGTTATTTAGGGTTGGGAATATTCTGAAATTTATTGTTTTGACCTGTTAGGACCTAAAGAAAGTACCACCACTCATATGATGCTGAAGAAATTTCGTTTGAGATAAGAAAACTTAAGAAAAAGAAATTGAAAGGATCTAATCCAAGCTCAGTGAATTACAAAGGGTATACATATATAAACATGAACTTTCACCTAGATGTGTAATTCATTCTTTATGGAGCAAAGATGGATGGAAGAAAATTGGGACACTGGATTTGCATGTGAAAAAAGCCTTAAGTAATTAGAATGCTGACAGCAGAAAGAAACAATGGAAAAGTCATTTAAAGATTAGAGATAAACTGTTGCAAACGATTTTAAATCACAGGCTTTGTTGTTGTTGTTAGGTGTCATCAAGTTGGTATCAACTCATAGGAACTATATGCATAACAAAGAAACACTGCCAGATCCTGCTTCAATCTCAGGATTGTTGCTACACTTGGGCCCATCACTGCTGCCACTGTGCCAACCATCTCATTGGAGGTCTTCCTCTTTTTCTCCCACCTTCCATGTTACTGAACATGATGTCCTTCTCCAGGGACTGGTCCTTCCTGATAACATGTCAACAGGCTGTTGTTGCTAAGTTCTGTGGAATCAGTTCCGACTCATACCTACCTTGTGTAGAGTTTCCAAGGAGCAGCTAGTGAGTTTGAAGCACTGATCTTTTGGTTCAAACTGACCTTGTGGTCTGGTGCTTTATCCCACAGTGCCACACCAGGACTTCACAGGCTGATATTATAAACTATTATGGGAATAACTAAGAGTCTGTTGTTAAGAAAAGTTTAATGGCACATGATTCCATTCTTTCTAATGAGTTTGTTACTGACAAACCAGTTCTGATTTACCCACCAAATTATCAACATAATTTGGTGGGTAAATCACACACACAAGTACACATATATGTAAATGTGTCAAGAGGATTTAGCAACTTGCCTTTCAAATTGCTGTTGCTTTGCTGTTATTGTTAAGTGCTATGGAGACAATTCTGACCCATAGCAATCCCTATATAGGGTTTCCAAGGAGCAGCTGGTGAGCTTGAACCACTGACGTTGCAGTTGAAAGGACTTTGCAGTCTGACTCAATAGCCCACAGTGCCACACCAGGACTCTTGTTGATTTAGAGATGGGAAATAAAGTTCTCTCCAGCAGTAAAGAATGAAGAGCAAGCAGCAAGAACCCCATAATATCATAGATAATTATCTGCATAAAAGTTTTGAAAGTTCATTTTAAGTAGCCATAATAATTACAATTTTCAACCCTAACCATGGTTGAAATAATCAATAGTACTAATCAAAAATGTTATTGTTTTTATTTGATTTCAGAATGTGTAGTGTGCTTATGTCTGAAAACAAGAAAAATAATTTGATGAAAAATATACTTCAATAACATGTAAACACTAAATTTAGAAAGGGAAAGGAAAGTATTTACTTCTTCTGCAACTGAATAGATACAAGCAAACAAAATATCACTGCTTGGACTACTATCAACATCAACATAACAAGAACAGTTTCTTTTCTTTTTTGGCTCTAACTTTTTTCTCAGAAAGTCGTATTTTTGATGTTTCAAAAATGTTTCCTGTTAAAAAAAAAAAAAGGCAAGGTAGAGTGAAGAGGAAAAGTAGATGAGTCGAACCATGGTTTAGAAATAATTAGATGATAATGTTGTTGTTGTCACACCAAAAAAAGTTTTTTCTTTATGCCCTGTTGGTGCAATGAGTTAAGTGTTGGGGTGCTAACTGTAAAGTCAGTAGTTGGAAACGCCCAGCTGCTACAGGGGAGGAAGATGTGGCAGTTTGCTTCTGTAAAGATTTACAGCCTTGGAAACCCAATGGAATGGTTCTACTCTATCTTACAGAGCCTCTTCAGCTCAAAATAGACTAGACAGCACTGAGCAGTGGGTTACTACTGCCAACAATAAAGAGAATCACAATAAATGAACAATCTTGACTCCAAAAAACTAAAATCTTAGTAAAATGAAACTTTCACATGTATATGAGAATGGGTATTCCAGAGCACTTAACTGTGCTCACAAGGAAGCTCTATTTAGACCAAGAGACAGTCATTCCATAGAACAATGGGAAACTGGATGGTTTGAAATCAGGAAAGGTGTGAGTCTGGATTGTATTCTTTCACCATACTGATTCTGAAATGATTCATGCAAATAGCTGGAGAAACTGGGTTATAAGCAGAAAAAGGAACATTACATCAGGATTGAAGACTCAGAAAACTGTGATATGCAGATGCTATACTGGAAGCAAAAAGGACTTAAAATACTGGTGAAGATTAATGACCACAGCCTTCAGCATGGTTTGTATTTCAATGTGAAGAAAATGAAAGTCCTCACCGTTGGACCAGTAAGAAAAGTCTCAAAAAATGGAGGAAGACTAAACTTGTCAAAGACTTCATTTTGCTTAGATCCACAACCAACATTTATGCAAGCAACTATCAAAACAAATCAAACAATGTGTTGCACTAGGCAAATCTGCTGCACATGAAAAAGTGTTCAAAAGCAAAGATATCAGTTTGAGGGTTAAGTTAAGTATGACCCAAGCCATGATATTTTTTAATAGCTTAATATGCATGTGAAAGATAGACACTGAATAAGGAAAAATGTAAAAGAATTGATGCAGTTGAGTTATGGTGTTGGTGAAGAATATGAAAAGTCCTGTGGGCTGCCAGATGAACAAATCGGTGATGGAAGGAGCACAGTCAGAACGTTCTTTAGAAGCCAGGATAGCAAGAGTTCATCTCTCATACTTCAGATATATTATCAAGAGAGAGCAGTCCTGGAGAAGGACACAATTCCTGGTAAAGTAGACGATTAGTGAAAAAGAGGAAGACTCCAGGCCACAGTGGCAGTAGCAATGGTCTCAAGCTTGACAACAATTGTGAGGATGGTATTGGACCAAACAATTCTGTTGTGCACAGGGTCACTATGAATCAGCGCCAACTCGAGAGAATCTAACAACAACACTATGATTCCCCTTATGAAATTGCAGTAAATATATAGTGATTCTAATTTTCATTTACATTTTTCTATTTTCAGTTAAAGAACAAATCATGCAATTTTGCTGGCAACTATGTCCTCTTGAATGATTTATGTTACAGAAAGCATGATAGGCTCTTCATGGATGCTTGGTGTATCTGTTATTTTATTTTATTTTATTTTTTCAAGCACTACTCTTAAGTAGCTGATTTATACTAGATGAAGTGTCATTGTTTACTGTTTGAAAATGATGCTTCAATGGTAAGGTTACTGGAGTCACTTCCAGAATCTAGTTGAGGAAAACACTAACTCAACTCTTTACTTTCAGTGAATATTATGGAAATACTTTTAGATTCTTCTGGAAGCTTGTTGCACTGTCAACCTTCCATTTTGATTCCCCTTCCTCTATCCAAAGTAG
>NW_006408540.1:11494794-11532278 GCF_000296735.1 Chrysochloris asiatica
TTGTTATTTTTTGTACATAGTAAATAATGATTTGATTCCACCTTTAGGCAAAGAAGTAGCATACTTAAATTGCTATTTTATGATTATTACTCTTTTGGAATATTAATGGGAATAGAATGAGAGAAAAAGAGACAGAGATTAGCATTAAAGGTTAGAGATGATGGTGATCTAAACTAGGGATAAACTGTGGTAAAATATGAATATTCATTTAAGAAAAATTTAGAAAATGTCAATAGGGTACATGGGAAGAACACGCTAAAAATAATTCAGGTTTCTGACTTAAGTAACTGGTGGATATTGATTTCATTCAATCAGATGTAGTATTTAAGAAAAGAATGAATTGATGGTAGTTTTGACTCAGTGAGAAGGTACTGAATGGGAACATAATGGGTTAATTTATATTTACTGAGTTTGAGGTACATTTAAGAAAATCAAATGAGGATATGCAGCACAAAGTTTGCACCTTATGGTAGTCATCCTCCAAAATGGTCCACAATGATGCCCACTTCCTGCTCTCTATGCAGTTTCCTACCCTTCTCCGACATTGTATCACTGTGGATCAATTTGACCAATAGAAAATTAGTGTATATGTCTTTTTACAGGCTACATTATAAAAGCATCATGGTGTCTCTCCTTGCTGCGTCTTGAGTTAAATAGCTCTAGAAAAAACCAAGACCCATGATTTGAGGAAACATTGGTAGATCTGAGGAGAGATATTCATGATAAGGAACTGTGATTTCCTACCACAGCCATGTAACCCATCTTGGATGTAGATCATCCAGTCCCAGTCATAACTTCAGATAACCTAAATCCTACTGACAGAATGACTGAAATATCTTGAGAAGCATTGAGTCATAACATCTAGTTAAGATTCTCCCAGATTTCTGACCCTTAGAATGTATGTGAACTAAAAAATGCTTTGTTATCTTGCTAAGTATTGGTGAAATTTGTCATGCAGTAATAGCAACTAATACAGACCTCATACAATTAACCTAACCTGGAAATAATGATGAGCATAATTGGCATCGAATTCATAGTCTGGATGGGTTTAGCTTTGATAGTGTTTATAGTAAGAAGATCAGTGGAGGAGAGCATCTAAATACACAAATATTTAAGAACCAGAAAGTTGAAAAGCAACCCCAAAAGGACTGAGAAAGCAAAAGTGGTTATATACATATGATGAAATAAAAGGCAGTATTATGTAACAAAGAGACAATATTATTTTTAGAACAATATATTTGATTTTTGGAGGGAGGTAGGTGTAAAACTAACATAACTTGCTAGTTTTGACGCAAAGACAAAGTATACAAACAGACATAGAGCATTTGTATGAAATGCAGTTCCAGACAAAAGGTGGAAAATATAATCCTTTAAAAAAATTAAACTGAAACTAGACCTGGAATTGCTTTGAGGAAAAATTACAATTATGATCATTATCGTTGCTGTTGTTAGGTGCCATATTATGTTAATGACCATGTATAACAAAATTTTAAAAACACCTGCTTCTCACAATCATTGTTATATTTGAGCCCATTGTTGCCACCACTGTGTTAATCTATTTTACTCTTTTTCACTAATCCCTGTACTTTGGTGATGTGGGTTAATGCGCTAGGCTGCAAAATCGGCTTGAACAGCAAGGTCGGTGACTCAAGCTCAGCAGTCGCTCCTCTGAAAAACCCTATACAAGGTCGTTATGGGTCAGAACCAAGTGGACAACACTTAACAACAACAAAAACTCTGCTTCACCAAGCATGATGTTCTTCTCCTAGGATTGGTCCCTCCTGATAACAAGTCCAATGTGCCTGAGATGAAGTCTCGTCACACTTCATTCTAAGTAGCATTCTGGCTATACGTCTCCCAAGACAGATTTGTTCATTCTTCCCAGCAGTCCATGCTGTATTCAATATTCCTCACCAACACCATAATTCTTATGATTACTACCACAGCTCAGTGCTAGACTTTAGTAAAATATCAACTTGTCCTGGTATCTAAAGAGCATTTTGACTACACTTCTCCGAGAACAAATGTAATCATTCTCTGGCAGTCTACAGTTATCAAAATATTTTGCCAACACTAGTGGTTACGAATCGGGCTGCTAACCTTAAGGTCAGCAGTTCGAGACTAACAGCTGTTCCGCAGGAGAAAGATGAGGCTTTCTACACCCCTAAAGATTTACAGCCTTGGAAACGCTGTACAGGGTTGCTGTGAGTCAGAACTGACTCCACGGCACATAACAACAACAACAACAATTTAAATGTGCCAGTTCCCACTGATTTCTATCCAGCTCTCTATCATGGCACTTAATTATATATTTACAGCACCTTTTACTTTTCTATCGCCCCATTGATATATAAGCACTATGAAACTAAGGAATTTCCTACCTCCTTTGGACATTGAATGATGCTTGCCCAAATTTAGATGAAAAACTATAGCAAAAATAAGCAACATCAAAACCAACCATGTTACCATATTGATTTTCTTGGAATTATTTCATATTTAAAATATAATTTATTCTAAATCTTAAATTATTCTAAATCATAGATGGTATAAATTTATTCAACAGTAGCATTCAGGAGCATGATGTTCCAAAATACAAGAATAATAAAATGAAATGAATAATTAGTGGAGTCTTTGACATTGGTCTTGATCTTGTGATTTGCTTTGGCCAATAGGGTATTAGCAGAAATGTGCCAAGCAAAGACCTAAACTGTGTGAGAATGGTAAGTATTGTCTTCGCTTTCTTCCATAATTATTAGACGGACATATTCAGACTAGTCCAACAGGGGACTATAATTTGCTTCTTTCTCTCCTTTGAAAATGTAAATGCATATGTAGTCATTCTTTGCAGGTAGTAAGATTCTGATAAAAAATCCGAATTGAACTGTGACTTATCTCTTGATTTGGAATTTGAAAATGTTAATGAATCTGCTTTTTTTGTTTTCTTTCTTATGTGACTCACAGTTATGTAGTTTACTTTGTTCCCATCTGAATTCCAGGAAAACATCAGCAATCTAGATCCCAGTTGTGTCTCAATGTAGGGTGCATTTACTTAGCTAAAAATGTTCACCTCTGATAGTCACATATAAATCCCAATTTGAAGTCATGCCAATCAAGATTCCCAGTTAGAAGCAGACTGTGCCTTTGAGACTAGCACCAGATTTGCTTTTCTTATTGGGCATACTTCTACAGACAGGTAGAACTTTCTCTGAAGCCACTTGAATAAGTCTGTGAATAAATTGAAAAAGTTGTGTCTGACTCACAGGTGGAATATAAAGCAAAAGGCAACCCTGAGAAGAGAGAGAGAAAAAAATGAGGTCACAGCAAGAAAGGAGTTGGCTCAGGTTACTCAAAAATCTCAAATATCATAAAAGCAAATCAAAGAGCCATAACAGGATTTATGAAGACATGAGTGCTTTTGAGACTTGGCAGCTCAGTTATTAGAGCAGAGTGATAATGAGGTCATGCTTTCAAGTCCCGAGTCTATCACTTACATTGGCTGTGAGCCAAGGCCACAGACTTCATCCCTAACCCTAATCAGTAGCTGTGAAACATGTGCTGTCAGTGACAAGAGGGCCTGTGTGATAGAGTGTTGATGGAGTGGGGCAAACCTATCACTGCTCACCATAAAACCAGGTCAGGAAACAGACTTCATTGATGGAGCGCACAAGATGTTCACTAGACTCATGTCAGGAAAGGCTTTATCCATTCTTGGTATTTCATCACTGTTCATTGTTAATGTTTCCAATCATAATTCATTAGCTAAAAATGGGTAAAATTGTTGGTTATGGTGGCTGGTTCCTTAGCCTTGTTAACACAGCTTGGATAAGTTGTGAGGCATGATTGGTTCACAGGAAAAAGTGATTATTTCTGGCTAATATCCAATAAGTTTAGAGTTTCAAAAGAAATTCTAGTAACACTGTCATGATAATATTTGGAGCTACTAGCTGAATGCAAGGAATCCTAGTAGGATAATCACTGAACAGTTAATAGCAAGGTCGGTGGTTCAAACCCACCAGCCACTACTTGGAAACCCTACACAAGTTTGCTGTAAGTCAAAACAGATTTGAAAGCACTTAGAAACAACAATACTAGGTGAATGCAAGGAGTCTCTCAGTAGCACAAACAGTTAAGAATGCGACTAGTAACTGAAAGGTCGGTGGTTCAAACACTCCTTTGGAAAATAGGCCTGTTTCAAAGACTTGAAAACCCTTTTCTACTTCACATACATGTGGTCGATATGAGTTGGAGTTATATCAAAAGTAACGGATGTTATATATTTTTTAAATATCTTTTTTTAGTTGAATGCAAATAAATTATATGAAAGATGCATAGGAAAATAGTTTGTTAAGTTTTAATCTATAAAAAGATTGGGTTTTATTAGTATTACTGATATTCCACTGTGAGTTTCTCTGTGACTTTAATAACTAAGTTTCTTTAGGAAGGGGACCATTTATATTCCATACACAAGGCCTCAAAAATGGCTATTTAATAGGAAACACTTTATTACTTGGGATGTTGTAATGAGAAATGCTAATAATAATGAGACAGATATTCATTTTCATATATCAAATTAAATATTTAAACACAAATTCAAAGTATTTTATACTTTGCTGATTTCATATGTAACTCCATAAATAAAATATTACCTAGGGCAGAGTTTAGTCCTCCATCCCAACACATAGGGCATTACTAAACGTGAAATAAAACATAGTTTAGCTAGGTTAGATAAAGATTTAGTAATTTGAAAATGTTGGTTGTTCCTCACAAAATTAACAGTTCTATAACTGAGACTATAGGGATAGGGGTTGGCGGACTGAAGTTACACTGTGTATTCATGATTAAATAGAACAAAACCACTACTGCTACCAAATGGAAAGGATTATGATCGTTTTAACTGCAGTGAAGAGAAGGAAGTCAACCTACTTTCCAAATAATCTTCTTCTACAGTGAGACTGATCTGACCGTCACTGAAATCTATAATGAAACCACATGCTAGTGCAATATACCCACCTATTCAAGAGGACAGTCCACATTTTCAAGCATTCAGCTAGTAAAATGCCTCTAATAAAAACAATTGCCAAGAAAGGAGCTTAAATTGAAACCAGTTTGCACTACCAAGTTTCATAATTGTGAGTCATTATGCAAACAAAAATATTAAGTCTAGTGATTATGAATGAGATCATGAAGATGACTTTTAGAATGATAGGGAAATAATGAATGTCTATCAAAAAATGAATGAAAATCACCAGAAGCAAGTATATTTCAGGTACTTTAAAAATGTTTTAATAAAGCTCTAATAGGCAAATTTAGATATAAGAGAAAATATACAAAATATAAACATTAGAAACATATTTAAGTTAAATTATCATAACTTGCCCGATATTTAAACTTTTATAACTTGTCTGATTATTTAAAAAATATATATAGCAACAACAACAACAAAAAAAACCTCAAATGAGTCAAGTAACATTTTTATTATTAAAAAAAGATATTTAACAAATGTTTCTTAGAAAATGTGTTGTTGTTGTTAAGTGCAGTCAAAATGGTTCAGCTCTTATGTATTTTGTGTAAGACTTTCTGAGAAAAGGATGATGGGTTTGAACAGCAGAATTTGTGGTTAAGCAGTCCAGTGCTTATCTTATAGTACCAAACCAGAGCCTCCTGGGAGTTGTTGTTGTTGTTAAGTGCAGTCAAGTTGGTTCTGACACATAGCAACCCTATATAGGGTACAGCTTATAAAGTAAAGGAACATTTCTTATTTCCTTTTTAAAGCACTAAATGTACAAAATACACAAAAATTTTAATTCAATATAAAAACAAAAAAATGATCAAGTAGATTGAATTATAATTGTCTAGATAATTAATCTTCAAATACTGGTAATTTACATAAAAATAAGCTAATGAAAATACTCAAACAAAATTATGAGCACATTCAAAAACTATTAAATAGAGAGAAATGAAAGCTAAAATAGGAAAAGAACATTCTTATTCAAAAGGTAATATTAGAATTTTAATGGTGAAATACATACACTAGAATGTTCATAAATGCTTAAATATTCAACTACTAGCCAAACGGTTGGCAATTTGAATGCAGTAAGTAGAACCTCAAAAACAGACATGACCTTCTGCTTCCAAAAGCTAATAACCTTGAAAAGCAAAGAAGCAATTCTACTCTGTATGTGTGGGGTATGCATGAGTCTGAACTGACTGGACTGCAACTAACAATCAAAATAAGGTATGTTGTTGTTAAGTGCCGTCGACTTGGTTCCGATCCATAGCAACCGAGTTTCTGAGGAGGAGCTGGTAAACTTCAACCACTGACATTGCACTTCAAACTCACTTTGCAGTCCATCACATTAACCCAAAGAGCCACACCTGGACTCCAAAATACAGATCTTCAAATAAAAATACCTGAGAATTCTAGAAGAGTGTTCTGAAAGTAGGAGACATGACAGTAGTAGAGATGAACAATAACTGTAAGATAGGAAAAAACAGATACAGAATTATGGTGTAATGTCCTGCTGTGGATTGAATTGTGCTCCCCAGAGTATGTGTTATAAATCCAAACCCCTTTATTTGCACATAAAACCCTACTAGGGTATACAGTTTTCTTTATTAAGTTTATGTGGCCTCATCAGTGTAGAGCATATTTTAAACAAATCACTTTTGCCATATAGAGAAACCAGTTTAGGTATAAAGCAAAGAAGTGCAAATGGAGGAAGATTGTTGCCTTGTGGAGATCACCATGCAACTCAGAAAAAGAAGCTGAAAGACACAGGATCTTTCCTTGGAGAAGACCCAGAGAGGCTTTTCCAGAATTCTGAAATTGGACTTCTATATGGATTCTTGGTGTGACACTGTAGGATAAGCACTCAACCACAAGGTCGGCTTGAACCACAGAGTTGGTGGTTCACTAGCTGCTCCTTGGAAAAACTATACAGGGTGGCTATGAATCAGAACCAACTCGGCCACACTTAACCACACCATTCCTAACCTGTGAGAAAAGAATAGATTTCTGTTATTTAAAACCACCCATTTGTGCTATTTCTATTTTGTTGTTGTTGTTAAGAGCTGTTGAGTCAGTTCTGACCCATAGTGACCCTTTATAGGGTTTCCAAGGAACAGCTGGTGAGCTTGAACCGCCAACCTTGCAGTTCAAACAGCTTTGCAGTCTGGCACATTAACCCACAGCATCACACCAGGATTCCATTTCTATTTTAGTTGCAGTAAAAATCTAAGTTCTGATGTGGTGCTGCAGGATAATGTACTGGACCGCAAAATTGGTTTGAACTGTGAGGTCAGCAGTTCAAACCCATCAGTTGCTCCTCAGAAACCCTATACAGGGTCACTGTGAGTAGGAACCGACTCAATGGCACTAAACAATGACACAGAATCTAAGATACCTTTACATAACGAATGGAATTTTTTTCTACTTACACTTTGAAAATATTTTTTATTATCATATAAGACTAATTCATTATCAATTCTGTGAAAGATCTGCAAAGGGGAATCATGTATTTGAAAATTGTTTAACCAAAAAGGAATCGTTTTCAGGATCTCTCTATCTTTAATTCATGAAACAAAGCAGAACGACTGAGTATATACAAATGTATTGTTAGTGTCTTTGAGTCGGTTCCAACTCATAGCAATTACCTTGTACAGGGTTTCTGAAGAGGGACTAGTGAATTTGAACCTCTGACTTTGTGGTCAGTTCAAACTGACTTTGAAGTTCAGTGCATTATCCTATATTGTCACACCAGGATTCTATATATATATGTGGTATGGCACTGTGAATCAGCACTAGACTGTGAACCAGAAGATCGGTAGTTCAAACCCACCAACTGCCCTTTGGAAACCCTATACAGAGTCACTATGAGTCAGAATTGACTCGATGGTACTTAATAACACACATACATATACAAACGCACACCCATACATAGACACACACACAGCATGTTGTTGTTAAGTGCCATTGAGTCGGTTCTGAGTCATAGCGACAATGAATAGGGCTTCTGAGGAGCAGGTAGTGGGTTTGAGCCACCAACATCGTGGTTAGTGGTTCAGTACTTACCCTCCAATGCCACATCAGGACTCTCTCTCTCTCTCTCTCTCTCTCTCTCTCTCTCTCTCTCTCTCTATATATCTGGTAGTGTAGTGGTTACGAATCGGACTGCGAACCTTAAGGTCAGCGGTTCGAAACTACCAGCCGCTCCGCGGGAGAAAGATAAGGCTTTCTACTCCCGTAAAGATTTACACCCTCGGAAACCCTGTACAGGGTCGCTATGGGTCGGAACCGACTCGACGGCACTTAACAACAACTATACACACACACACACACATACATAAAAAGAATAGTATCTTTACCATCTTCACAGGAGTATTTTGTAGACCAAGTTGAGAACATCATCTATTCTACTATTCTTAGTGTTTTCAATGTCACAGTCAGCTCTCTACTGCCCCCTGTGTCCTTGCTGTTGTCAACTCCTAGAAACTCCGCCCTGCCTTCTTACCCAGAAGCATCGGCATTTATAATGCTCTCAGGGTGTGCTATAACTTAGCCATGCACAGCTCCAGTCTGAATGAGCTCATTCCAAACAGCATTAAAAGTTATTCTGGAAGGACAGGAACAGGAGGGCCTGAGCAATGAGCTTTCCTTCAATAAGTCTGTTGAAGGCTTAAAGCCAGATTGGTGCTCACTAAAAACAAATGGGTGCATGTAAGGAGGTACCCAATTCTACACTTTTAGAGTAGAAGAATTAATGCACTGAGGGGTTTCATACAGGCATTTTTAGAATTACATTATCTACACAAATGTAAAAGAAAGCCTAATCATTTGTGGTGATTCTATATCAGTTCTCTGCAAATCAAGAGAGGGTGACTACTTTGTTCTATTCCATAGTTTGTAATTCTCCTGCTCACCCTGTCCTTGTTGAGAATATTAAAGCACAGTTCACTCTCCTTCAATTTGTATGGAGATGAGACTGGGATAGAAGTGCCATGTAGCTGACAGGTCATACTTTAAATTAAGTTTCCCAAATAGGATTTTAATCTAGTTTCAATAAAAGAGTTATTAACCACTTTTAATTAGGAAAAGCCAGGCCAAAGCTGGGTTACCTTCTTCAGCCTCCCAATGTGAAGACTGACCATTAGTCACTGATGGTATCAGGGCTTGTCTTCAAAGGTCTGTGATAGAGCGCCACCAAACAAAGCTCAGGAGAAGGTTGAAAGTGCACATATTGTTAAATGCCCTTGAGTCAGTCCTGACTCATAACAACCACATATAGGGTTTCTGAGAATCAATCTTGTGGTTAGCAGTACAGTGCTTTTCCTATAGCACTACACTGGAACTCCATGTTGTTGTTGTGAAGTGCCATCTAGTCAGTTCTGACTCAAAGCTACCATGTATAGAATTTTCAAGGAATGACTGGTGAGTTTGAATCACCATCACTTCAGTTATCAGTCCAGTGCTTATATTACAGCACCACACCAGGACTCCATGTTGTTGTTTTCAAATGTGCTATGAGTTCCAACTCATAGCAACACTATATAGGGTTTCCAAGAATCAGCTGTTGGGTTTAAACCACCAACCTTATGGTTATCCTACAGCACTGCATCAGGACTGTGTAGTCCTAGGAAAATCGCACAGAGCTCCAGTCTAACTTGAGTTCCAAAGGCTTTTTCTTAGTGTACAAAATGGAGAGTCTTTTTCTAAATATATTTTGATCAAGTCAGCACTCAACCCTATTGCCATCAAGTCAATTCTGAATCATAGAGATGCCACAGGACAAAGTAGAACTGCCCCATAGGTTTTCTAATCCGCAATATTTACACAAGCGGATCACCAGATCTTTGTTGGATCTGCTGGTGAGTTGAAACCACCAACAATTTGGTTAACAATTGAGAGCTTAACCACTGAACCACCAGGATTCTTTCTTACACAACTCTTGCTCATAAACTGTATGAGTTCATTATCAGAAAATAAAAGAGAACTGCGTTTTAAAAGGACATTGGTTAATTACATTAATTACTAGGCTAGAAATTTTGCAACTTCCTAGTTTTATTTTTTGTAATACCTCCTTGATATACAATAACAAGGAGTTTTATCTTTATTTGTAGGATTATAAATTGATGACAGACCTCTTTATAAATTGGTCATGTGAATAAGACAATCAACCATTCCTCCCCACAACACACACACTACCCAGGTGTGCTAATTAAATGCAAAATGGAAGAGAATAGGTATCAGTATTGAAACCTTAAAACTATATCTCCCATTCACATTTCATACACCTTGATGCATTCCTACTAGATTGGATAGACGGAATTGAGGTCTATATAGAAAGAAAAAAAAAAAATGTCTCATTAAGAGCTTGTAAAGTAAGCAGAGGAAACTTTGATGAAGTTTCACAGATATTTAACATAAAAGAGATAAGTGCAATACAGGGAATTACTTAACATGACTCTTCTAGCCATAATCTTTGTAATTTTCACCAAACAACTGGGTGGGACCCAGTAGATTTGTTATTTGTATTTCTTCTTCTCATGATGAGTCTGAGTAAGAGAAGGTGTGCGGGGTGGGGGAGGGGGAGATGCAGATAGGATTATATCATTTGTTTGTGAATGATTATTAACAGGGCTAATTGTGTTTGCAAAAACTTGGAAATCTAATGAGGGGATTGGTCAGTTTTGACATCCTGCTGAGTATGAAATGAGCCATGTTGGAAGCAGGAGTGGCAATCTCAGAGGAGCTGAGTGAATCCTTTGGAGCCTGAGATTGCTGCATGAGGTCGCCTTAATCCAGGAAACTAGAGCTGTGACACCACAAGAGTGGCAGAGGAGCAACAGGCAGCAGCAGAATCAAGAGCTAAAACATGAGCTAGACTTGTGACTTCCTGGACCATGGAACAAGTACAGATGAATGTCATTGGGCAGGAGACTTATTTATGGAGTGCAGTAACTCCATGCACTTAACTGGGAACTTGAACCCTGAAGCTAGAAATGACATCTCTGGGCTGAGGCTTTGGGACATTTATTGGTGTATCTTTGGGGCATTTATTGGTATTGCTAAGAGTTTTGTAGCATTGCCCAGTGGAGCAAAGGACAGGCCAAGGGGCTGAAGGCCAGAGAGAGGTCTATCTGCATGCATGGAAGAGAAGAGCCTGTGCTGACCAAAAAAAATATATCCTGAGCATGTCTGATCCTGAATTGTAACCTGTAAAACTTCTCTAATAAATCCCATAATCCTGAGTATGGTCTGTGAGCTCTGTGTGGCTATTGCAATGAATTATCTAACACAGCTGAGAAGTAGAGTGTGCAATGGAAGTGGTGGCTAGTGTCAGAGTGGTAAATGAGGAGAGATGGTGGAGGCATGTCAGACCTCTGCCTCACAGGAATTGCCCTTGAACTGTTATGTTCAATTCTCTTTCACCTTGAGAAGTCAGAGATGCTCAGAGACCATTCTTATGACCTTTTCTGCATTTTTACATTGATACAGTTTACTACGTAATATGACCCTCCTAGCCAAAGTCCTTCATTTTATAGTGTATTGCAAATCCTATCCTCTACTCCTGTGCTAAAGGTCCCATTTTGGAGTGAGGTGTCTATTACATTAATGGGGTAAAGGTAAGATGGGTTGTATCTTGGATGTATCTTGTGTCTCTGCCTTGCTAGAAGGTGTGACTCAAGTTACCAGTCTTAGTTTCATTGGTGATGAGGTCTGCAAATTAGCCATCATCTCTGACAACTGTGTTGCAAGGACTAATTTCCTGTTTCAAACTGTTACCTTAATTGGAAAACCACCAGCTTCCTGCTTAATTATGAAAAACGATGTGTTGGGTTTGCAGAGTTCGCTGAGACCAGACCTGGTCTAACATAATCAGTGAAAACCAATGTGCACTCAACCTGACTTTTTGACATCACAAGGTTGAAAACATACCTGTATCAACACATGAACATGGCCAAAACTCTTGTATTGTATTGCTAGGTGGCATCAAACCACCAACCTTTAGGTTAATGTTGTTTGTATTAATAGCATAGGCCAAACCTGTTGTAAAACCTTGATATCTAAAAATCCATTTTCCTTTTTTCTTTGCTGTTGAGTTGGTTCCAACTCAGAGTGATACTGTAAAGCATTTCCAAGTCTGTAAATCTTAAGGAGAGCAGAAAGTTTAATCTTTCTCCCATGGACCAGTTGGTAGATTCGAAATGTTGACCTTGTAGTTAGCAAGCAGCCCAGCTCAAAATACATTGGATTTTTCTTAAAGTAGTCCTCCCTTCCATTTAGATGGGCAACAAAATGCCTGCATTGTTGGGATTTATTTAGACTGTTTTTTCAAGTGCCTGGAATTATTCAGTTCCTTGAGGTCGTTCTGGAATGGATGATTGCAACTCAAAGAAACCGGATTTGGGGACTCTTCCAAGAGCAAGTCCTTAGTCACAGTAACTACTATCAGGAAGTGAGTAAAGCTGTGTTGGTTCCCAAGTGAGCAAACAGAAAATAATTCCAACTTGTGAAAAGAAGGGGCCACCCTGAAGAAACAAGGTCTCTCCCTGAAGTGCATGTACTACAGAATTATTCCAGAAAATGTCTGCCTTAGGGTTTCAAAGAATTTCTATAGAAACAATGAAGGATTGTTCTAAAATCAAGAAAGAGTGTTTAGTAATGAAAAACATGCTTGCAAATTCAACTGTGTGAAAAACCAAGGCTTCAAATTGGATTTTTTATCCCCTGGTTCCATCATGCCCAATGAAGCAAAACTGGAATAAACCTGGACTTGCAGAACAAGGGTATTCCAGAACAATAACTGGAACAGGAAAAGTTATGTCTACACACAGCTAGAGACTTAGTTTCCCTCTCAGAAAACAAGGACAGCCTGTACACTGCATAGCAATCAAATCTCTTCACTGGCTGATTTGGACACAATAGTGTCTGGCTCCAAGATGCTACCAACTGCATTGGTTTGAATGTTTCCAGCTCTCTGCAGTCTCAGCAATAATCCAACCTGGTGCAGGCTCTTCAAAAGTTACCCTATGCCTCTTTCAAATCTCTCCTTCCAGGGTTTTGAGCTGTAATTTTTCCTATTCCCATTCCAGTACACCCACATTTTACAAATTCAGGTCTCTTCCATTTTCATTGATTCAGCCTTGAAAGAACTGGTTTGAACCAATATGAAACCCTGTGAAAACCCTGTGAGAATTGCATAACTAAAATAATAAATTGACAACATAGTCAAAAAGTTTACCAGGAACTAAGAGGAAATAGATAAACAGACCAAAAATGTCTGAAAAAAAAAAATAATAATAATGCTCATTGAATCTTAAAAGAAGGGAAAACTAAAATAAAAAGAAAATGCTGCTAAAGAAAATATAAGGGAGGGAAAGCATAAGACTTTTAAACTTGAATAAATAACTAAATCTGAAGAGAAATTATGGGTTTATTACTCATCAAGGGGAATTAATAACGAGACTGCTGTGCAGTCATATGGAGTCCTGGCGTGGCGCTGTGGATTAATGTGCCAGACTGCAAAGCCGTTTGAACTGCAAGGTTGGCAGTTCAAGCTCACCAGCTGATGCTCGGAAACCCTACACAGGGTCACTATGGGTTGGAACTGACTCAACGGCACCTAACAACAACAACATGCAGTCAGATAGGAGTGCAGTGGCTCCATACTATAAACACTGACTGGACTGTGAACCACAAAGACCACGGCTCGAGCCTGGCAGTCATTCTAAGGGAGAAAGATGAGACTTTCTGCTCCCTTGAAGATTTACAGCCTCAGAAACACTATGCAGGGTTGTTGAATTGACTTGACTGCACTTAGATACATGTATTCAGATAAAATTCTGATATTCAAGGATGATAGACAATAACAAAAAAAAAAAAACTTTCAAAAAAGGAGATTTCAAACAATAAACCATAGAATTTAAATAAAATATGCTTATTACTATTTTATTCTTTGATGTCTCTTCTTTTTTAAGCTTTTTGTGGTACTGTAACATAAGCACGAGACTTCTAACCACATGGTCTGCAGTTCAAATCCACCAGTTATCCCTAAGAAACACTAAACAAGGATGCTATGAGTCAGAACTAATTCGATGATACTTATCAACAACAATAGAAAAAAATTGGATATTTACTTTTTAACTCAATAGATAAAAAGGAAGGAAAATAGGAAATGACAGGAATTGTAAACCAAGTATAGACAATCAAGATATTCACTTTCCCAGTAACCCTTAGTTATCTGTGTTGTTGTTAGGTATCACGGAGTTGCCTTTGACTCATAGTGACCTCATATGATAGACTAAACTGTCCCATACGGTTTTCTTGGCTATAACTTTTATAGGAACAGAGAGGCACATCTTTCTCCATCAGAGATGCTAGGTGGGTTTGAACAGTCCATCTTTGTGTTAGTAGCCTGATTGTTGGAGCATTGAGGCTCCTTTATCATTTATATATGTCATGTTAATGACAGATTATCAGACAAGGGCAAACTAATAAGGTGTTTACAAGAAGCATGCTTGAAATAAAGTGAAAAAGAAGAAGTAAAATTGAGCCAAAATATATCAAGCAAATGAAAACCAAATTATTTGCTTGAATGCTTATTACCAAGTAATTGACAAAAAGAATCTCTAATACATTTTTAATAAATTGATAAAGCATAGTTATATAACTTGAATTATTTCCATCTGTTGTTGTTGTTAGGTGCCATTGAGTCAGTTTTGACTCAGAGCAACCCTATGTATAAAGGAATGAAACTCTGCCCAGTCCTGGGTCAACCTCACAATCGTTTTAATGCCTGAGTCCACCGATGCTGCCACTGTGCCAATCCATCTTGCTGGGTGTTTCCTTCTTTTTCTCCAACCCTCCACTTTACCAAACATGATATCCTTCTCCAGGGACTGGTCCTTCCTGATAATATGTCCGAAGTATGAGAGACAAAGTCTGGCCATTCTGGCTTCCAAGGAGCATTCTGGCAGTACTTCTTCCAACACAAATTTGTTTGTTCTTTTGGCAGTCCATAGTACTTCTAATATTTTTCTCCAACATCATAGCTCAAATATATTAATACTACAGTCTTCCTTATTCACTTTCAATCTGATTTGAAATAAATTTTTAAATCTATTTTACTATGCTGTTCAGATGTAAGAAAATGTTAAATAGTAATAAGAAAAGCAGATTTACAAAATGCTCCTAATTTTTCACACCTGTATATATAATCCTAGTTAACACAGTACTTAACAACAACAACAAAATGGTTTTGTCTGGGTTGGGGGATAGGGTTCATTTTTATTTGAAAAATATTTTGAGATATTGTTACAACTTGCTTTACTTTCATAATATGAGAAAAGATGAAAGAAGGAGACAAATAAACACTGACTATCCCAGAAAAAAGTATAGATGTTCCTGGCCAAGATTTGTGTGATCAGTTGTTCTGCACCTCCAATGAGAACAACTTTATACAGGACAAATATTAAGGTTTTATTTATAAGATTGTAAGTTCCAGTCTCATTTTATCTCTCTTTCATTAAATGGTATATTCAGCTACTAAAAGTGAAGAAAATTGAATAAAAGCAAATTTAAAATATGCAATAGCTCAAACAAATAGTTTAAGAACAACCTTAGAAATTGCTTTGTATAATACCAAACACTTAATTGTCTCCTGCCTCTTAATGTGTAGCCTGCACTATTAAAACCAATTGCTTCTTATATCCTTTAGAAAGTAGAAATGTCACTTTCTCCTCTCCAGAGACCAGCCTGATAAAAACTTTCTAACCTCAGAAATCTTCATCTTTACATTACATTAAAAATCACTCTTCTTAAATTCTAGATAGCGCTAAATGTGTAATCGAAATAATAAGAAACAAAAGACCAAATAAAAATTCAAGCCTCAACTTTCGTTATTGAAAGATTTTCTGGGCAAATTGTTGAATGATGCAGAAAGCATCAAGAGAAGATGGAGGAAATACACAGAGTCACTGTACCAAAAGGAAATGGTTAATGTTCAATCATTTCAAGAGGTAGCATATGATCAAGAATCAATGACACTGAAGGAGGAAGTCCAAGGTGCATTGAAGGAATTGACAAAGAACAAGGCACCAGGAATTAATGGAATAAAATTAAAATATTTCAAGAAAGTGAGGTGGCACAGGAGGCAGTCACTCATTCTGCTAAGAAATTTGGAAGGCAACTATCTGGCCAACTGAATGGAAGAGATCCATATTTGTGCCTGTTCCAAAGAGTGGTGACCCAATGGAATGCAGAAATCATTGGACAATCTCTTTGATATTCCATGTGAGTAAAGTTTTGCTAAAGGTAATACAGAAATGGCTACAACCATACATTGACAGAGAACTTCCAGAGCTTCAAACCAGATTTAGAAGAGGCCATGGAATGAGGGATATCATTGTTGATGTCTGATGGATCTTGGCTGAAAGCAGAGAATACCAGAAAGATGTTTACCTGTTCTTTATTGACCATGCAAAGGCTTTCAATTGTGTGGATCATGATAAGCTATGGACAACATTGCAAATTATGAGTATTCTGGAACACTTAATTGTGCTCATGAGGAATCTGTACCTGGACCAAGAGGCAGCTGTTCGAACAGAACATGGGAACACTGAATGTTTTAAAATTCAGAAAGGTGTACAACAAGGTTGTATTCTTTACCATACTTATTCAACCTGTATGCTGAGCAAATAATCTGAGAAGCTATGTTATATGAAGAGAAATGTGGCATCAGGATTGGAGGAGTACTCATTAACAATCTGTGATATGCAGATGATACAACCTTGCTTGCTGAAAGTGAAGAGGACTTAAAACATTTACTGATGAAGATCAAAGAGCACAGCCTTTGATATGGATTGCATCTCAATGTCAAGAAAACAAAAATCCTCACCACTGAATCAATAAACAACATTCTTACCAAAGGAGAAAAGATTGAAGTTGTCAAGGACTTCATTCTTCTTGGATCAACTGTCAACACTCACGGAAGCAGCAGTCAAGAAATCAAATGATGTATTGCATTAGGCAAATCTGGTGCACAAGACCTTTCTTAAAGTATTGAAGAGCAAAGGTGTCAGCTTGAAGACTAAGGTGCGCCTGAACCAAGCCATGGTATTTTCAATAACCTCATATGCATGCGAAAGCTGGACAGTGAATAAGGAAGACCGTAGAAGAATTGATACTTTTGAGTTATGGTGTTGGAGGAGAATATTGAAAGTGCCGTGGGCTGCCAAAAGAACAAATTTTGGAAGAAATGCAGCCAGAGTGCTCCGTGGAGGCCAAGATGGCCAAACTTCATCTCTCGTTCTACGGACATATTGTCAGGAGGGACCAGTCACTGGAGAAGGATATCATGTTTGGTAAGGTGGAGGATCAGAGAAAAAGAGGAAGATCCCCCAGCGAGATGTATTGGCCAGGTTACAGCATTGATGGACTCAAGCGTGCCAACGGTAGTGAGGTTGGCCCAGGATCAGGCAGTGTTTCGGTCTGCTGTGCATAAGGTTGCTATGGGTCAGTACCAACTCGAGGGCACCTAACAATAACAACAACCTTGTGATTAACAGCCCAGTGCTTATCCTGTGGCCCCATACCAGGACTCCACTTCATATATGCTACTATTGCTGTTAAGTACCATCAAATTGGTTCTGAATCATAATGACCCTGTACAGGGTTTCTGAGGAGTTGCTGGTAAGTTTGAACTCTGACCTTCCATTCTAACCAATCTTGCAATCCAGTACCATTCTAACCAATCTTGCAACCCAGTACTTGTCCTACAGGACCACACCAGAAGTCCACACCTTATATAGAGAGGTGATGATACTCCCCAGTTTACAGAATATGTTGGAATCTCTTTTTTACATGCCCCTCTTGTTTGTGTCCTGGTGTGGTGCTGTGGGTTAATATGCCAGATGGCAAGGTCGTTTGAACTGAAAGTTCAATGGTTCAAGCTCACCACCTGCTCCTTGGAAACCCTATACAGGGTCATTATGGGTCGGAATCAACTCGAAGGCACTTAACAACAACAACAACAACTTGTTTTATATTATTTTCTGGTTTTATTTCATTATCTCCTTTTTGTTAAATAGTTAACCTAATTTTTTGTGTGTGATGGTACATTATATATGCATATTTCTTTGTATTGTAAGTAGTGTTGTTATTTTATATTTTTAATTTATTCTCTTATTGCTTTCATGAAACACTATTTCTAAGCTATATCCAAAACTAGTGCAACTTAAATTTTCTGCTTTTAACTACCATATAAAGAGGACTTCAAAAAGTTAATGGACAGATTCCATTATATTTTACCTGCATTTTCCATGAAAGTGGAAGCTTCCTCACATTATTCTCAATTTTACTAGTATATGCTATTGAGGTAGCCTCCTCCAGATTTTGTAATCACAGACAATACCAAGATCAATATAGCCATAACTGTCTTAATACACTTGTCTTAGTTTGTTAGGGTGCCTTCAAGAAATAAAACAAAACCAAACCAAAAAACAGGATACATTTTTGTGTGCCATGGAAAAAAATCAATTTTGATGCCAGGGCTAATGTCAATTTTTTAACAAAACTTAGGTAAATATCTTCCCAGATCATTGATGCTTTGCTAGAAACTTATGGGAATGTTGTCCCAAATAAAATAAGCTTTTTAACGAATCAAGCATTTTAAGGAATGTTGGAAAGACCTCAAACTGAGCCAAGAGAAGGCTCCATCCATCTCATTGAAGAAAGAGTAACTGAAGTTGAGAAACTGATGGAAGAAGACCATAGAATTACAATTAATGTAATATATATTGCAGTTGGAATCTTACATTGTTAAACATCTTCATTGTTAAGGTGGCATTTTGACCTTCAGGAAGCTTCCAGCTTGATGGGAGCCAAAACCATTGCATGAAGACCAGTTGCATCAAAGAGTTGACCTTTCCATCATTCTTTTAAGCAAGATCAAAGCTAATGTGTCCTGATGTGACACTGTAGGATAACCAAAGGACTGCAAGGTTGGATTGAATCACAAGGTCAGTGGTTCAAACTCACCAACTATTCTTCATAACCCCTCGGAATGCTATGAGTCAGAACTGACACGACTGCACTTAACAACTACAAAAGATAATGTAGATGGTTTTATGGAATGAATAGTAACTAGGAATTAATCATGAATTTATTAATCTAATACAGCAAGCAAGGTCCTATTAAAACAAAACGCGGCTTGTGGAGAGCTCTGTTGGGTCAGCTAAACTCAAGGTAGCTCAGAATGTTTTGGTGACTGATTTTTTAGCCTCCTGAGGGGTAATCCTGATAGAGTTCCTGATAGAAAGGACACAGAATTATCATGGGTCCTAATTAGGAAGAAGTTTTAAGACAATTAAAAATTCCATTGCTGAGAAAAAGACAAAGGAAGTTGGGCTAAGGAGTTGTTTTGTTGTTGTTGTTGTTTTGTTTTTAATTCTACCACAACAAAGCACCTGCTCATTCTTTGATGGTAGAAAGGGCTGTCCTAAGAACTTTCTTGGAAAACTTATCTCACTCACTCTACAGCCCTGATCTTGCCTCTTGAGGCTTCCTTTTGTCCCTAAAACTCCAAGTACATTTAGAAGGAACATGATTTCAGTTCCTTAAAGATGCTAAAACTGCCATTTTATATAGTAAATATAAAATAGCACAGAATTATTCAGGGAAGTCTTGTTATTGTTGTTAGATGTCATCCAGTCAGTTCTGACCCATAGCAACCCAATGTACAACAGAACCAACTACCAACTGGTCCTGCACCGTCTGCATAATTGCTCCTACGCTTGAGTCTGTTGTTGCTGCCACTATGCCAGTCCAACTTAATCGGGTGCTCCCTCTTTTATTATTGACCCTATACTTTACCAAGCATCATGTCTTTCTCCAAAAACTGGTTCCTCCTGACAAAGTTTGAGGGATGAAGTCTGGCCATTGTGCCTTCTAAGGAGCATTCTTGTTGTTCATCTTCCAACACAGATGTGTTGTTCTTATGAGAGTCCATGGTACCTCTAATATTCTCCTCCAACACCATAACTCAAATGCATCAATCCTTCTATGGTCTTCCTTAGTCACTGTCCAGCTTCGCATGCATATGAGGTTACAAAAAATACCGTGGCTTGGGTCAGGTATACCTTAGTCCTCAAACTGACATATTTGCTCTTCAATACTTTAAAGGCTCATTGTTGTGGTTGTTGTTAGGTGCCATCGAGTTGGTACCTACTCATAGCAACACTATGCACAACAGAATGAAACACTGACCAGTCCTGGGCCAACTTCACAATTGTTGTCACACTTGAGCCCATTGATGCTGCCACTCTGCCAATTCATCTCACTGGGGGGTCTTCCTCTTTTTCTCTGACCCTCCACCTTACCAAACATGATAAACTTCTCCAGCGACTGGTCCCTCCTGACAATATGTCCAAAGTATGAGAGACGAAGTTTGGCCATTCTAGCCTCCAAGGAGCACTCTAGCTGTACTTCTTCCAACACAGTTCTGTTGGTAGCCCATGGTTCTTTCAATATTCTCCTCAAACACCATCATTCAAAAGCATTGGTTCTACTGTGGTTCTCTTTATTCACTGTCCAGTTTTTGCATGCATATGAGGTTATTGAAAATACCATGGTTTGAGTCAGGCACACCTTAGTCCTCAAGCTGATATCTTTGCTCTTTAAAAAGGTCTTGTGCTGCAGTTTTGCTTAATGCAATAGGTCATCTGACTTCTTGACTGCTGCTACCATGAGTGTTGATGGTTTTTCCAAGAAGAATGAAGTCACTGACAACTTCAATCTTTTCTCCATTGATAAGAATGTTGTTTATTGGTCCAGTGGTCAGGACTTTTGTTTTCTTGACATTGAGATGCAATCCATATCAAAGGCTGTGCTCTTTGATCTTCATCAGTAAATGTTTTAAATCCTCTTCACTTTCAGCAAGCAAGGTTGTATCATCTGCATATCGCAGATTGTTAATGAGTCCTCCTCTAATCCTGATCCCACATTTTTCTTCATGTAACCCAGTTTCTCATAATATTTGCTCAGCAAACAGGTTGAATAAGTATGGTGAAAGAATACAACCCTGTTATACACCTTTAATAATTTTAAACCATTAAGTGTTCCCATGATGGAAACTCCACCTTCAGAAGGGTATAAAACTAGATGGAGGGTATGTTGAGAAATAGTAGCTTCACATGTTGATAATTATGTTTAATAAAAATTTGTATAATTTCATAGTGATGTGTTTTTTTTACTTTCCATCTATTATTCAAATTATAATATTAATATTATATTTGGAATTTTGTAAGTTAAATATGCCCATAATTTATTTTCTTATGGTACTATAGGATAGACACTGAACTGATAACCTCAAGGTAATCAGTTCAAACCCACCAGCTTCTCCTTTGAAACTTTATACAGGAATGCTATGCGTTGGAACCAACTCAAAATACTTGACAGTAATAACATCAATCTTTTTATGTTGTTGGTAAGTGCTGTCAAGTCGATTCTGACGCACAGCAACCCTGTATAGGGTTTCCAAGGAGCAGCTAATGAGCTTGGACTATCAATCTTGCAGTTCAAATGACTTTGCAATCCGATGTATTAGTCCACACCACCATAGCAGCTTGTCTTTTTATAGTCATACATAAATATTAGAGTCAACAATTAAAATTTGCTTTTCAATGGTAATTCTCTGTCAATTACAAGAACAATTTTTGTAAGATTAAATTATTTTTTGAACATTGTTAAGGCTTAGTTATAAAAGTTACTGAGTCTGAGAATTTGGGGAGTATGAGGAGTGTTGGGATGGGGTAATGTTCTCTTTCATTACTGCACTATTTTTTAATCTTACTTATTTTTATTTAATTTTTTTCAGCAATGTATCTGATTTATTTTCTAGAATATAACCTATCAAATTTGTGTAGTGATATCGTTTTGCTATGTTTTAAAACTCTAAGGTATGTGCAGCTATTTCCCACAAGTAAACAACTTAGTCAATATTAAAATTTTATCTTTGCCTTTTATTTTATGCAGTTTGAATATGATATGCCTAAATGTAGATTTTTCATTTATCATACTTGATAGGAGTCCTGGTGTGGCGCTGTGGATTTTTCATTTATCATACTTGATAGGAGTCCTGGTGTGGCGCTGTGGGTTAATGTGCCAGATGGTGGTTCAAGCTCATCAGTAGCTCCTTGAAAACCCTATACAGGGTCACTATGGGTCAGAATCCACTCGTTGGCACTTCCAACAACATGATTATTATTATTATTTATTTTGGTTGAATTCTGAACAGACTATATTGGGTAAAAGAAAGTGAGAGACCAGAGCTTTGGTATAAGATTTTTGTTTTCTTTTTTATCTGACTAGAAGTTAGGCTATGCTTACTGTTTTCTGTAACTATGATGTCAGAAGCTTAAATTTCCTTTAGTGTCCATTTCACTTTTCCCTGTTTTCTTTGGGTTTACCTAGATAATTCATCCTAAATAGTGTTTGAACTGTATTCCTCTGTTTTTTTTTACAGGATTTCTATTGATGTGGTGATAAGGTGTTATGGGTGTGGTGGTGGTCTTTGTGTGCTGTGGTAGGTTCTGAGTCATAGTGACCCTATATAGGGTTTCCATGCTATAAATCTTTACAAGAGGATAAAGCCTTATCTTTCTCCTATGGAAAAGCTGGTAGTTTTGAACTGCTGACTTTGAGGTTAGCAGCCTGACTCCTAACCACTATGCTACCAAAGCCCCTCCTTGTGGGAACGTAAGCATCATTATAATGAAATGTGAAAAGACTGGAGTTAGAAGAACAAAATGGAAGAACATGTTCAACATTTTTCCCAGCTGGAAGAACTTTAGAAAAAGCCAGCCCTCAATTTACAATGTTGAAGACTTCTATGGGCAAAGTATTGAAAGCTGCAGGAAGTATCAAAAGAAGATGGAAGGAATACAGAGTTCCTGTACGAAAAAGAATTGGTCAATTTTCAGTTGCCAGCATATAATAAAGAACCAATGATATTGAAGGAAGAAGTCCAAGCTGCTCTAATGGAAATAGCAAAACAACAACAATAATAATAATAAGATTCCAGGAACTGATAGAATAAAATCTGAACTGATGTAATATCGGAAGTATTCACTAATCTATGTAAAGAAATTTGGAAGACAGCTACCTGGCCAATTGACTGGAAGAGATCCATATTTGTGTCCATTCCAAAGAAAGGTGACTCAACAGATTGCAGAAATTACCAAAAAATATCATTAAAATAGCACACAAATAAAATTTTGCTGAAGATCATTAAAAAATGGTTGCACCAGTTTATTGACAAAGAGCTTCCAGAAATCCATGCCTGATTCAGAAGAGAAGATGAGGAGCATCACTGCTGAAGTCAGATGACTCTTAACTTAAAGCAGAAAATAGCAGAAAGATGGTTTCTTTCGTTTTATTTAAACCAAGACATTCGACTGTGTGGATCATATTAAACCATGGATAACACTGTAAAGAAAGGAAATTCTAGAACACTTAACTGTGATCATGAAGAACCTGTTCTTAGACCAAGAGGTTGTTGATCAAACAAAACAAGGGGATGCTGCACAGTTTAAAATCAGAAAAGTGTGGGTCAGGGTTGTAACTTTCATGATATGTATTAAATCCATATGCTTAGCCACTAATCTAAGAAGCTGGACTATATGACAAAGAACTTGACATCAGGATTGGAAAAAGGCTCATTAGCAACCTGAACTATGGATATGGCATAATCTTGCTTACAGGAAGTGAGAGGACTTGAAGCACTCACTGATGAAGATCAAAAGCGTTAATATGGATTACAATCCAATATAAAGAAAACAAAAATCTTCACAACAAGACCAATAAATAATGTGAAACAAAGAAGAGACTAAAGTTGTCAAGGATTTCATTTTTCATGAATCAACAATCAACCTTCTTGGAAGCTGCAGTCAAGAAATCAAATGAGGTACTGCATTGAACAAATTTGTTGATAAAGTTATCTTTAAAATGCTAAAGAACAAAAAATGTCAGTTTGTTGACTAAATTGGGCCTAATGCAAGCCATTGTATTTTTAAACACCTCATACGCATGTGAAAGCTAGACAATGGATAATTAATGTATTCAAATTTTGGTGTTGGCAAAAAAGAATTGAAAGTACTACAGACTGCCAGAAGAACAAACAGATGTCTCTTGAAAGAAACCAGAATGCTCCTTGAAAGCAAAAATGGGGAGAACTTGTATCACATACTTTGGACATATTATCAGTAGGGATCAGTCCCTGGAAAATGACATCATGCTTGGTAAAGTAGGTAGTGGTGGTGATGTTCTGTGGAGTAAGTTCTGACTTATAGTGATCATGGTGTTAGGGTTTCTGAGGCTACAAATCTTTACAGGAGTAGAAAGCTTTATCTTTCTCCTGCAGAACAGCTGGTAGTTTTGAACTGCTGACCTTGAGGTCAGCAGCCCAATTCATAACCACAGAGCCCCTTTGTCCTGTGCCATGCTGACAATTGCTGTGTTTGAGTCCATTACTGCAATCAACATGTCAAGCCATTTCTTTGAGGGTTTTCTATTTCAATGGCCCTGGTAAAGTAGAGAGTCACTGAAAAAGAAAATCCTCAAAGAGATGACTTGGTATGGTGACAACAATAATGGATTCAAACATAGCAATTATCAGCACGACAGGGGACCAGGCAGTGTTTTGTTCTGTTATGTATGTTGTTGTTGTTAAGTGCCTTTGAGTCGGTTCCGACCCATAGCGACCCTGTAACAGGGTTTCCGAGGGTGTAAATCTTTACGGGAGTAGAACGCCTTATCTTTCTCCTGCAGAACGGCTGGTAGTTTCGAACCGCTGACCTTAAGATTCGCAGCCAGATTCATAACCACTACGCTACCAGAGCTGTTATGTAAATGTCAGAGATGACTCAGTTGTACCTAACAACAGATGCTTGGTGATTAGGTCCCATGTGTTTGTTTAGCCCTGAAACTGGGCTATGCACTTCCAAAGTCCATTTCAGGTCTCCAGCATTCATTCACATTAGGTTAGACAGAGGCTGAAATTTGGTATTTTTCCTCTCCCAGGTTAGTTAAGTTGTAGTAAAACTAAGTCAATTAGGGACTTAGAACATTTCCTTTAAGGTCAGACATTGTTAAATAGCAGAGAGAACTTTGAGCATAATTCAAAACTGTTACTTTTCCCCTCTCCTTTAGAAGCGTGAGAGGATTTTCCTTCAGTTTGTACAACAAAACACTTCAACAAAGTCCACACTGAGCCTCCAGAAATTTTTCAATTATAATTACAATATTTATTATTATGGTTCCAACTGTGGGCTTCTGCTCCTGGACTCTTGATCTTTGTAACCTGAGATTGTTGCTATATGTAGAACTTTCTATTCAGTTTTTTGGTACAACCTCAGTTTTCTGGTGGCTCTAAAAAGAGTTGTTAATTTTTACTTTGTTTATCATTTTTTTCTGTATTTTGAGGATGGAAGTAACAACTCTGAGCTCTTTGCATTTTGAATCAGAAATTGTACATCTATTATTTTCTCAAATATTTCATTGTGCAGGCCTTTTTGCTTTCACTTCATATCTTTCTAACTTTTTAAGTACACAGGTCTTCTTTCTGAGGCTCTGGTAATTTATCTTCCATATCTTTTATATCTATTTATTTTGTTTGCTTTGTTTTTTTGTTTTGGTTTGTACCCTTTTTCTATATGAATTTTTGTTTGTTTTTGATTGGACAATAACTATTGATTTCTTTTTGAGGCTTTTTCTTTTAACATTCAATTTTCTATTGATCAACACCTAGTATATTTTTGGTTATTTAAATTTTTACTGCATAAATTCTATTTTATTTGATATTTTCTTTTGTTTTTTGAGATTTTTTTTCAATCGATTGCATGATTTTCTTCAATTTTTAAACATAAATAATTCTATTTGTACATATTCATGAAAACACTTTGAAATCTTTGTGTGATAACTCTTTTGTCTACGGTTCAAATTCACCTAGATGGCACTTAAACACAGCAAAGACCCCATAAGTTTGAATTTCCACCTCATGTGTATTACCATGACTATAGTTTTCATTCAATTTCATGTAATTTTGTATTGAAAAGTTATTATTGCAAATAATTTTCAATAACTGCATTTTGTTATGTTCTTCTGAAGACTATTGTTAATTTTTATGATTATTTTAGTAGCTAGTGAACTTTTCTAATTCAAAGGGTAAACTTTTTCTCCTCCACTTACTCAGTTACTAATATGGCTACTCTATTCCTACGTCTTCCTGCTGGTACTATCTTAACCTAAGCTCCTTTCAGTCTTTCCTGTGCCTGATAATTTGACAGTCAACCACAGATTTATATAGATATAGGACACATCTTCTCAATGATTCTCTCATGTCTAGCATGCCCCGTTCAAATTTCTAGATATTCTCCTGACTTCGGTCTCTATACCTCCATGATTCCACCCATCAGTTTTCACCTACCTGCCATTCAAACTGTGTGCTGTTTCAGAATACCATTATTTAGAAAAACATAGACATGAGAGCTATGGCTCTGTTTAGCTGTATCTTCCAAATCATATCATGCTTTCTGACTTCTGCTTGCTTTTTCATTGAGTCCCCTAAAGGTTCTCTGGCTCTTCTATACTAGCTGTTAGCCATGGATTTGGGCAGTTAGAATTTGAGTCTGATTTGTTCTTCAGTTCTCAGGCTGCTGTGGATTTCATTTTCCACTTCTAGTGACTTAATCAGCTCAGATGGGTGGTCTTTGTAACTTCAGCTGGGTAGGCTTCAGGTCTTCTCTGTGCTGTTTGCAGCAAGTGAAATCATGGTGCTTGGTCAGCACTCACCCTCAAGTCAGAAAGCCAGACATCTATTTCTTCCAGTTGCAGTTATTATTATCAGGTGTTTTTAGTTTAGTTTTGTTTTTTTAAATAATCTCTCCTCTAGCCTTTGTGTTCTTTTTGACTTTTTGCACACTTCAGATTACTTTTTTGTGTAATCAAGTTATATAATTATTCACTGAATTGGGTTTCTATAACCACAGTGCTCCTACACTTTTAATGTAAATTTCTTCGTAGTCTGGGCTTTAAGTATTATACATTTTCCAAGGAATGTGACAAATTTATTAGGCTTCTGCAAAGGTTCGCAAAGTAACTGATGAAACTCTTGGAATCATATAATACTTATTGATAATTGCATTGAGTCAGATCTGACCTATAGCGACCCCATGCACAACAGCATGAAACACTGCCCAGACCTGCATAACCCTCACAGTTATTATGTTTGAGCCCATTGCTGCTGCCACTATGTCAGTCCATCTTTTTGAGGTCTTCCTCTTTTTTACTGACCCTCCATGGTATCAAGCATGATGTCTTTCTCCAGGGCCTAGTCTGGTAGTTGATAACATGTCTGAAGTACGAAAGAAGTGTCACTGTCCTCACTTCTAAAGAACATCCTGGCTGCACTACTTCAAAAGCAAATTAACGTGTTCTTCTAATGTTTGTCTCCTATACCACAAATCAATTAATCAATTCTTCTAAGTCTTTCTTATTCATTGTCCAAACTACACTTGTATATTAGGTGAATGAAAATACCATGGTTTGGATCAGGCTCACCTTATTCCTCAAACTGACATGCTTGCTGTTTAACACTTTAAAAAGATCTTTTGTACAAATTTCCCTAATGCAATATGTCATTTGATTTCTTGATTGCTTCCATGAGAGCAGATTGTGGATTGAAACAAAATGAAGCCTTTGGTAACTTCAATCTTTACCCCATTTATCATGGTGTTATTTATTAGTCCAATTGTGAGGATTCTTGTTTTCTTTACATTTATGTGTAATCAATACTGAAGCCTATATTAGGCTTCGATCTTCATCAGTAACTACTTTAAATCCCCTTTGCTTCCATCAAGTTGTATCATCTGCATATTGCAGATTGTTAATGATTCTTCTTTCAATCCTGATGCCAAGTTCCTCCTATAATCCAGTTTCTCAGATTATTTGCCCAGAATACATATTAATAAGTATAGTGAACAAATCCAACACTGATCCATACCTTTTCTGATTTTAAACCATTCAGTATCCCCTTGTTCTGTTCTAACAGTTGCCTTTTGGTCTATGTACAGGTTCTTCAGAGCAATATTAAGTGTTCTGAGATAGCCCTTCTTCACAATACTATCCATAGTTTGTTGTGATCCACACAGTATAATGCCTTTGCATAATCAATAAAGCACAGATGAACTTCTTGCTGGTAATCTCTGCTTTCAGCCAAGATCCATTTTATGTTAGTAATGCTATCCCTATTTCCACATCCTCTTCTGAATCCAACTTGAATTTCTGGCAGTTCCCTGTCGATGTACTGTCACAAACATTTCTGAATTATCTTCAACAAAATTTTACTTGTATGTGATATTGATGCTATTGTTTGGGGATTTCCATGTTCTATTGAATGGCCTTTCTTTAGAATGACCCATTCTTTCAATTGATTGGCCAAGTAACCATCTTTCAAATTTTTTGGCATAGAAGAGTGAGGCTTTCCATGTTGCATCAATTTGTTTAAAGATTTCAATTTGAATTCTGTTGATTACTGGATCCTTGTTTTTCAGTAATGCCTTGTAGCTTGGAATTCTTTCTGTATCCTTAGTTCTTCATCATATGCTACCACTTGTAATTGCTGAACAGCAACCAATTATTTTTATTACAGTGACTGTATATTCCTTCCATCTTCTTTTGATGCTTGTCTCATTATTCAATATTTTGCCCATTGTTATTTTTGTTAAGTGCCATCAAGTCAGTTTTAACTCATAGCAACCCTGTATAGGGTTTCTGAGGAGTGGCTGGTAGGTTTGAACTGACACTTTGAAGTTCAAATTGACCGTGCTGTCCAGTACCGATCCTACAGCACCACTGTGGAACTTCATTTTGCCCACAGAATCCTTCAATATGTCAAGTTGAGGCTTGATTTTTTTCTTCAGTTTATCAGCTTGATAAATGCTGAGCATTTTTTCCCCTTTAGTTTGCCAACTCCAGGTCTTTGTCCATTTCATTACAATATTTCACTTTGTCTTTTTGAGGTTCCCTTTGAAATTTTCTGTTCAGTTCTTTTACTTCTTTACCTTTTCCAACCCCTTTAGCTTCTTGAGAGCAAGTTTCAGTCTCTTACAACATCCATTTTTGTTTTTTACCTGTGTCTTTCTTTAAGGCTTTTCATTTTCTTCCTTTATGATATTCTTGATATTATCCTGCAACTCTTCTCATCTCCAATAATTATTATCTAATGTATCAAATATGTACTTCAGATGATCTCAAAATTCAGGGGGTGGATATGATATGTTCAAGGTCATATTCTGGCTCTTGCTGCCTTGTTTGCATTTTTTTAAACTCCAGCTATTCTTAAGATGTTCAGTGGCAAAACTTTCAGAAGTTGTTTGCTGCTCCTTCTTCCTAGTCTGTTTTAATTTCAAAGCTCTAATGCAAACTATCCAGCGTAGGTGACCTTGTTTGTATTTAAAATATAGTAGCATAGTTTCCACCATCACAGCAACACACAAAGCACCACAAAGTGGCAGGCAAATGGTCACATACAATACTATAGCACTGCAATAAGTGTAATTTTTCCAAAGCTTCATTTGAGTAAGTTGCTAACAGCCATCGAGTCATATCCACCCTGTGTAGCCTGTGTAGGGTTTCCGAGGAGAGGCTGGGGAACTTGCACTTCTGACTTTGCAGTCCAAACCAACCTTGTAGTCCAGTACCTCCTCTTCATTAAGAGTTATTGATGGTATGATCAGTACATTGGAATGTACCATACACTTCTTCCATTCTTCCTTTCCTCCAAATACTGGCACTCCAACTATCAGAATTTCAGGTTTTGCCAAAGAAGCAGGCTTCTAACGAAAGAAAACTGGTATGTCAGCAAATGTTGATTAGGCAGAAAAATTGGTATGTCAGCTAACGTGGATTAGGCACAGAAGCTGACCATTAGGATAAGAGGGCTTCCCTGAGGACTTTTTAATAATATTGTCTTTGTTTCAGTTGATTCTATTATGGAAACATGGGAGTTGAGTTCTCCCATCAGGCATGCAGGTCTAAGGGACTCTGGGACTCTGGCTAAAATTTTGAGAGTCTTACTCCCCAGGCACCTAACTCTAGATAATAGGCAGAATAGTCCTGGCTGACCCTGTCATATTTTCCTATCCAGTTCTTTGTCTATATATTGTTTGTGGACATTACACATACCTATTTGAGTTGATTTTTTTTCATATTTGCAAGCTTACAAAGGAGTCCTGATGTGGCGCTGTGGGTTAATGCGCCAGACTGCAAAGTCATTTGAATCACAAGGTCAGCTGTTCAAGCTCACCAGTTGCTCCTTGGAAACTCTATACAGGGTTGCTATGGGTTGGAATCGGCTCTATGGCATTTACCAATAACAACAACAAAGCTTACAAAAAAATCTACTTAATAAATATCAACTGAAAAGTTAGAAATGCCTTCCAGGAATTGCAGCAAGAAACCAGAAACTCAGGAATTAAAGCATGATTTCAATGTGTTTTGCTGGCCATAAGCTATCTCAGAAAATATTTTGTGGGATTTTTTTTTTTTTTCCATTTCCTCCTTTGCTAATTTTGATAGGTATGCATCAGTCTTCTGATCAGGCATTCTTAGACTAAACTCTATGGAGACTATTTTCTCACGAACCTATCTCCTATGCACTGAAGACAAATGGAAAGTAATAAAGCTTATCCGGCTGGACAACCAAGTGCCTGTATGTTGTTGCTGTTGTGTGCCATGGAATTGGTTCTGGCTCATTTTTTTTATTGCATTCCAAAGCAATAAATCTTTATGGGAGCAGAAAGCTTCATCTTTCTTCAAAAGAGCTTTTATACTCACATCAAAAATTAAGAAATAACAGAAAAGTAGATTAATATCAGATAATTGGGGTAATAGTTCCAGGAACAGGAAATTTTGCTTGAATAAAAAAATATATATCAATTATTATTACATGTAAATATTTCTATTAGGCTGAGAAGTTGAAAAACATACTGTATGTCCTAATTTAATTATAAATTTGTCCTAAAAATGAAGCATTCCATTTCACTACCTTAAATTTAATTTTCCACTCTTTCCATCACAGTTGCATATGCCATGCTCTATCTATTGTGTAGTACTTTGTAAAACAAAGACACATTATATAAATGTGACAAGTCATTATCATGCACTTACTATGCAAGACTGTACAATGCCCAGAGCAGTGAAGGAAGGGAATTCTCTATACAGAGCAATTTTTTTCCCTGTTGCTGATACATTTCTCAAATCACTATCATTTCCATGGTAACAGACTGTGATATCCAAAAGACAGACACTGTCTTCTAAGATGTAGCAGAAAAATAATTTTACCTCTGAATACAAAAGAATCTTAGTCAATCACAAATATTGTCAATAATTAGCAATAACAGCAAGGGGAATTCAATTACAGGCAAAGCAAATTGCTTTTTATTTAAATGTTCTCTCTTTAATGCATCCCAGTGTGAAAGTCCCTCTTTAAATTAGTGAAGGCATGTGTAATCTCAATGCCTCCATTGGGGGTTGTAGGAATGTATGTAGTCTCATTCTCTGGTTTAGTATTTATACAAAATTGCACTGCTGTAGGTACTTTATAAGAATAGATATCGATCACAATTTAGATAATTAAGTGCATTCCAGTTTTATTCCAATTTTCTCCAGCTGTAAAATCCTTGTCTTCTGGCTTAATATATTCATGTTTATATAAATTTGAATGCCATCATAACCATTCTATGGTCATTATCAAAAGAGGATGGTTCATCTCTGTTTCATTTTCTGATGCTTTTTAACCTTATGGAAAAGCCTAACAATTAATGTTAGAGCAAAGAGGACTTATCTTATTTTGGTTCCTGTCAGTTGGTTTTAATTTTTGCAGTAGGTGTCATTTTAACCGATAGCAGAGATGTGAAAATTTTATGAACAGGAACCACGGCATCTGTGGATAGAATTCTTGATGTCTGCCCTTCAGTAACTTCATTAAAGATATGTGGATAAAAGAATTCAATTTGGATATCCTGGGGATGTTTGCCTGGAGGTCAAAGTTTATCAGCTGTCAAGAGTTTTTCATTATATAACCTCTTGTTTCTCTTCTGTAATAAATCATAGTCCTACAAGATGACTGTACTGCTCATTTGAAATTTGGCACAGAAACACTATATACAAATTAGAACACTAACAGAGTTGAGAATTTCAATGTATTGGAAAATACATTTTAAACAACTTTCTCTTCTGAGATAGATACTGTAGTATTTTCATCCCATCCAGTTCCAGGTGAAATATTTCAACTTGATTTAATCTACGTGAATATCACACAAAATTGTCTGCATTCTGCCATGGTGAAATTTTAGAGATGTTAATTATATGTACTTAAGAAATTTTTATTACTTAAGTGCTTAAAATAATAATAATGATTATTGTTAATTTTTATGATGTTCATATACTAATTCCACTAGAAACACTGGGAGTCTAGGTGTGGTACTGTAGGATAAACTGGCCAGCCAACCATAAGAATGACAGTTCAAATCTACCAGCTGCTCTTTGGAAACCCTATACAGGGTCACTATCAGTTGGCATTGACTCAAAAGCACTTAACAACAATAACAACAGGCAATTTTTACATCTTTATTCTTTGTATTTTGTTGTTACATGCTCATATGTTTGTCTATTTCAGTCTTTCTGAGTCCTCAATGTTATAAACTGCTGCTGAAAATTAGCATATTATGTAATTTATAACATATTGCATGCAGTATAAAATGAATGTGGTAGATTAAACAGGTTTCCAAAGGCTTTAGTGTGCCTCCCTTAGGTGGAGTCTAGTCTCTCTTGTATTGGATCTAGGCTAGAAATTGTAACTTGCTTGGTTAATTAGAATATGAAGAAGTGGTGTTCTTAGACTCTTGAAGTTAAGCTACAAGAAACCTTACAGCTTCTGACTAAGAATCTTGGAATGCTATTTCTGGGGATCCTGATCTTCCAAGAAAGAAAGAATTTAGACTACCTAAGACCACAGTCCTGAAAAACCATATCTAAGATTTACAGTTTACAATCCCACTTGAGTTGTGCCTTCAACACATCCCATGCAAGTTGTCACATATATTAGGAATGCCATCAAGGGGACAATACAGGTTAGTGCAGTATGTAATCAAATAATCTCTTAACTGACATGATGAATAACAAATTTTAGAGAAGCAACGAAGTATTTGTTATTCTAAAGATCAAAGATCTGGCTTGGGTTTATTCTGTGGCAATGTCTAAATAAAAATAAGAAAGAAAAAATTAGGAACTTCTACTTTGTTAGACATCTCTTTCTTTCTTTCTTTCTTTCTTTTTTTTAGGTGTTACAAAATGCTTATTCTAATTATCAGTTGAAAAATTTTTCTCTACTAAGCATAAGTCAGAATTGACTCAGAGGCAGCTAACAACAGAAAAAAATATAGTACAAACTTCATCTGTCTAATGATTCCACAATATATATTTTTTTTCTCTCTTCAGCACCATCCTTACTATTGACATTTTAGATTTTATTTTCTTTGTTTTTCATCCAAAAAGTCAGAGTTAGGTAAAGCTAGTAAAGATATTTTCTCATACAGAAGAAAGTGATCTGAAAGCACACAAAGGTCTCTTATTATACTGCTTAAAAAGTCGTACAAATGACAACATTTAAATATTATAATTTTTCTTGTTAGGAGTTGTGAATTTAGAGAACAAACCTTATAGTGGAATAAGAGGCTAAATTATCTTGAGACAATGTATTACTACAAAATGTTTAGGAAAATGAAAAATGTGCTATCATGTATAATTAAAATCAAAGAATGAAAGAGTTTGAAACCATGAAAGGAAAGAAAAATATCAATTAATAAAATAAAAACAAAATTGCTAAATGCAAGCTAGCTGTCCCTACATGAAAATGCTGTAGTTACTAGGCCAGTGACTTGTACAAAATTTTGCATATATATCCTCAAGTAAATGAATTAGAGGATACCAAATTTTTGGAGAAGGGAACATAGTTTTTAATGCACTATGTTGGAAACAATTCTATAATGCAAGGGAATTCAAAATTGGCACCAAGAAGGTTGAAAAACAGAAGACTATACCCAAGAAACAAACAGAAGCAGAAGAAATTCAGCATAATCTGTAGCCTACAAATAGCTTGGTCTTTGTAGAGAAGATTTACGTAGATAGATGAAAAGATGAATTGAGAGATAGGTGGATGAACAGACATTTATAATGACATATTATCTTAAAAAGCAGGATCCAGAATTCCTTATAATAAAAAGAATGTGGAAATAAATATATAAAGTCAAGTTATTCTCTGGACTGGTAAAATAAAATTATAGTGGTACAGGTATTGAGAATGAATGATGTTTTTAACTTTCTAAAATTAAATATTACGACTTTGGGAGATAATATAAAGTAGGCTTATTTGTTGCAAGTGCTGTTTATATATATATATATATGGCACAAATTGTTAAGTGCTTTGCTGCTAACCAAATGTTTCACGGTTCAAATATACCTAGTGCTTGTTAGTAAAAAGCTCCGGTGATCTGCTTCCATAAATAAGATTACAGCCAAGAAAACTATGAGGCAGTTCTGCTCTGTCACACGGGCTCACTAGGAATCAATAAAATTGATGAGTCCTGGTGTGGTGCTGTGGGTTAATGGACTGGATTGCAAAGTCACTTTGAACCACATGGTTGGCAGTTTAAGCTCACCAGCTGCTCCTTGGAAACCCTATACAGGGTTGCTATGGGATGGAACTGATTCAATGGCACTTAACAACAAAAGAAACTTGGAATTCTGGTGTGATACTGTAGGATAAGCACTGGACTGCTAACCATAATGTTGACAGTTCAAACTCACCAGCCAGTCCTAGGAAACCCCATACTGCATTGCTATGAGTCAGAACTAACTTGATGGCACTTAACAACAGAATAAACAAAAATTTATAAACTTGTTTGATTATAATGTCTGGAATTTACAGCATATGTGTACTGTGATTTAAATAATTTGCTTTGTCTTAGGTTATAAAGAAAAACAAAAAAAGACCTATGTGTATTAACAGTTGAGTCTATTTTTTTCAACTGTAATACCTAATATGGTAGACTCCTAGTGTGGCACTGTAGGATAAACATTGGCCACAAGGTCAGTTTTAACTGCAAGGTCAGTGGTTCAGAATCACCAAATATATCTCAAAAATCCTATATAAGGTAGCTATGGGTCAGAACCAAGTTGATGACATTTAACAACAACAATATCCAATATTATAATCTTTAGCTACAAGTGGTTTTTGGACTTTGGAAAGTTGGCTGGTGCAACTTTTAAATTAATTGTAATTCAATTTAAATGGTTGCATAGGCAGGTGACTATTTTCCTAGACCGTCAAGGTACAGACAGTGCTAGAGTACTGTGGAGAATTAACATAAAGCATGGGCCTATAGTCAGAGTTCAATTAGGAACATGTCTCTATCTTTTGAGATTGTTAGTGGAGATCGCCTTGTAATAACAACAAATCAGAAATTGGGAAAATTAAAATTGAATTATGGGAATGGAAACAAAAACAAAAAAGCAACTATCAGAGGTGGGGCTTGATAGCAGATAGGGTAGAGGTGCAGTGTAGTTAGCAGTCAGCAATACCACAGAATACCAGATGAAGAGGGTTTAGAGCAGAGCTGCAAAATTCTGTACAAAATAGGTAAGAATATTTTTAAAGTTTGAAGGCTTATAGCTAGTGGAACTTGTAGTGGAAGTAAGAAATCGCATATTTTTTAATCTGCAGGGCTCGGCGGCCTAGAGTTGACAACTTGGGCTATACCAAACAGCAAGAACAAGCATGAGGACACATCCGCCATGGAATAACACTGCGGGAACCTTGGAGCAAAGGTAGACAACACACTTTGTTGGTTTTGCTTGGTTCTGATATGTTTTCTTTTTATCTTTTTTGTATCAGTTCATTGGCCCCCTACTGTTTGCACACCTCCATTCTGGTGACTAGAAGGAGAGCCTGAGCAAGTAGACACCTCCCACCCCCACCATGGGAAGATTCTTCTGCCACACATATGCAGATACTCTCAGCCCAAGACCAGGCCTTGAACCATTGTTTTAATATTGACAGGCTGTTAAGGGGAGTGAAGAGGAAAAGAGTGTTTAAAAACAAAATAGGCTGAAAATTAAATTAAATCCTAAGGCACAAAATAACAATGATCAGTGGCATAGTGAAATTTATCAGGTAGCTTTGAAGGCAAGAAGTTGAAACAGGACGTTAAAGTCATACTCATATTAGGCTACAGATTTTTTTTCCCTCTCTCTCCTCTCCCTTTTCTGCAATTATAGACTACAGTATCCAGTCTAGTTTTGTTGTTGTTGTTGTTGTTTTTGATTTTGTGTTTTGTTGTTGTTGTTTTCTCTTGTTTTATTTTTGCCATTGCTGTTTTGCTGTTTTATACTCACCCTTTTATGATTAGGGGACTCTTTCTATCCTTGTATTATCCAAGGAGAGACAGCAATTGCTGGCATATAGTCAACCTACAATCACTCTCTATAAAACACAAAAATCCAGGCAAGAACCAATACAAACTGCCATACACCTGGGAGGCAGACAACACCTGTGAAAGTTACTCTGAGTCAAGCAATAAGAAGAGTGAAAAGGGAAGCCCACATCCTAATCACATCTACCTGGAGGCAATAAAAAAGCATAAAAAAATACCAAAACACATACTCAAATAAGTATTAAGGCCACTAAACACTAAACATGTCCAAGAAATAAAAGCAGATGACCATACCAGTATGTGTCAAGAAACAAGATAAAACATCTGAGACAAATGGCCTAGAGGTAGATCTGGACTCCATTCTGGAAGGATGGCAGGCCTTGGAAATGCCTGAGAAGGAATTCATAAAAATGATTATAAAATGTTTGAAAACACTTTACAATGGAATTGAGAAAAATAAGGGAGAAGTTAGGAAAGCACTACAGGAACAATCAAATACAGCATTGAAAACAATTCAAAACCTCCAGAAAGATGTCCAAACAATCAATAATAGAATATCCAAAATAGACAATACACTGAAAAGGCAAAGGAGTGGAATAGAAGAGATGGAAGGCAGAACTAATGAGTTGGAAGATAAATCTCTAAATACCACAAAGATAGAAAAGCAAACACAAAAAAGGATTAAAAAATCTGAAGGTCTAAGATTCATGTTGGACAACACAAAGAGGAATAACTTAAGAATTATCAGCATTCCAGAACAGAAAGAATCACACAAGCCCACAGAGGAAATAGTTGAAGAACTGCTGTAAGAAAATTTCTCTAAATCCTGAAAAGTGAAATGGTAAATATTCAACAAGCTCAATGAACCCCAGGAAGGATTGATCCCAAAAGAAAATCACTAAGACATAGACTAATAAAGCTCTCTAAAATAAAAAAAA
>NW_006408540.1:11532888-11546910 GCF_000296735.1 Chrysochloris asiatica
AGAACAAAGAAAGCAACAACACCATGAAAAAACAAACATAATGGCAACAATTAATCCATACCTATTGATGATTACACTAAATGTAAATGGATTAAATGCACCAGTTAAGAGACGGAGGGTGGCAGAATGGATAAGAAAACAAGATCCTTCAATATGCTTTCTGCAAGAGACACATCTTACATAGAGAGACAAAAACAGATTAAAAGTCAAAGGATGGAAAAAAATACACCAAGCTAATTGCAATAAAAAGCGAACAGGAGTGGTAGTACTAATCTCTGATAAAATAAACTTTAAGGCAAAACTTAGCATAATAGATAAAGATGGACATTATCTCATGATTAAAGTGACAATTGAACAAGATGAAATAAAAATAATAAATATCTATGCTCCTAATGAAAGAGTTCCAAAATATATAAAGCAAACTCTAATAGATTTGAAGAAAGAAATTTCCAAATCTACAATAATCGTGGGTGATTTTCATACACTTCTTTCAAAAATGGATAGAGCTACTAGAAAGAAATTGAAAAAGACAAAGAAGAGCTAAACAACACAATCAGCCAACTGGACCTCATAGATGTGTACAGAGATTTCAACCCAACAACAGCATAATACACACTTTTCCAGAGCAGATAGAAGAGTCTCCAGAGTAGACCATGTGTTATGCCACAAAACAAACCTCTATAAATTTACAAATATCAAAATACTACAAAGCATCTTCTCAAACTACAGTGTTATGAAATTAAAAATTAACAGTAGGAAGACCAAGAAAATCAAGTCAAATACATGGAAACTGACTAACACCCTGCTGAAAAGCGACTGGGTAGTAGAAGATATTAAACGTGAACTCACAAAGTTCTTAGAAACAAATGAGAATGAAAACACACATACCAAAATCTTTGGGACAGGGCAAATGCGGTGCTGAGAGGACAATTTATTACAATAAATGCACACATCCAAAAAGAAGAAAGAACCAAAATTAACACATTAAAGTATCATCTACAACAATTAGAAACAGACCAACAGAGGGAACTTACAGCCATCAAAAGAAAAGAAATAATAAAGATAAGAGCAGAAATAAATGAGATTAAAAACAGAAAAACTATAGAAAGAATCAACAGATCATGAAGCTGGCTCTTTGAAAGGATTAACAAAATTGACAAACCACTGGCAAACCTAACAAAAGAAAAGAGGGAGAAGACACAAATAACACATATTAGAAATCACATAGGCAATGTTACAATCAAACCAAAGGAAATCAAAAGGATAATAACAGAATACTATGAAGAGTTGTACTTCAACAAATTAGAAAACTTAGAAGAGATGGAAACATTTGTAGAAAAACACAATCTACATAAACGTACACAAAATGAAGTATAAAACCTGAACATAACAAAAAAATTTGATCAGGTCATCCATAAACTCACAACCAAAAGAAGTCCAGGCCCAGATGGCTTCACTAGCGAGTTCTACCAAACCTTCAGGAAAGAGCTGTCACCAATTCTACTCAAATTATTCCAGAAAATAGAGGAGGATGGAAAACTTCCTAATACATTTTATGAAGCAAGCATAACCCTCATACCAAATCCAGGGAAGGACATCACTAAGAAAGAAAATTATAGACTAATATTCCCATGAACATAGATGCAAAAATTCTCAACAAAATCCTAGTCAACAGAATCCAGCACACATGAAAAAGATAATATATCATGATCAAGTGGGATTCATATTATGGATGCAAGGATGGTTCAACGTTAGAAAAATAATCAACATAATCCACCATATAAATAAGAAAACGGAAAAGAATCACATAATCATATCCATTGATGAAGAAAAGGCATTTGACAAAATCCAACATCCATTCCTGATGAAAACACTCAAAAAAGTAGGAATTGAAGAGAAATTCCTCAACATAATTAAGAGCATATATACAAAACCAACAGCCTACATTACTCTCAAGGGAGAGAAATTGAAAGCCTTCCCTCTCAAACAGGAACCAGACAAGGATGCCCTTTGTCACTCCTCCTATTCCTATTGCTGGGGGTTTTAGCAAGAGCTACATGGCAAGACAGGGAAATTAAAGGCATCCAAATTGGCAAACAGGAAGTAAAACTCTCCCTATTTGCAGAAGATACAATGCTATACGTAGAAAACCCCAAAGACTCAGTAAAAAAATCTCCTAGACCTCATTTAAAGATTCAGCAAAGTGGCAGGATATGAAATCAATATACAAAAATCAGTTGGATTCCTCACCAAAAACGACAGTGCTGAAAAGGACATTAGGAAAGCAGTATCATTTATAATAGCCACCCAAAGGATGACATATCTAGGAATAAATGTAACCAGAGAAACAAAGGACTTATACAAAGAAAACTACAAAACTCTATTACAAGAAACCAAAAGAGACTTACAATAATGGAAGAATGTACCATGCTCCTGGATAGGAAGACTTAACATTGTGAAATTGCCATTACTGCCCAAAGCAATTTATACATGTAATGCAATCCCAATCCAGATTCCAACAACATTCTTCAAGGAGATTCAAAAAATAATTACAAACTTTGTATGGAAAGGAAAGAGACCCAGGATAAGGAAAGCACTGCTTAAGAAGGAGAATAAGGTTGGAAACCTCTCACTCCCCAACTTCAAAATTTATTACACGGATACAGTGATCAAAACAGCTTGGTACTGGTACAATGAAAGATACATTGATCAATAGAACACAGTCGAGAATCCAGAAATTAACCCATCCACACACAGTCAACTGATTTTTGACAACGTACCTTAATATATCACATGGGGAGGTGATCGTTTCTTCAACAGATGGTGCTGGCAGAACTGGAAAGCGATATGAAAAAGATTGAAACAAGACCTTATACACACCTTATACAACAACCAACTCATCATGGACTAAATGTGAATCTCAAAATTTTGAAGGCCATCTGTGAAAAAATAGGGACAAATGTGAGGGCACTAATACAGGGGCAAACACAGATGACTAAACATTTTGAAAACTAAACAAAAGTGGACAAAATAGATGATTGGGACACACTAAAAATTAAAAACTTATGTACATCAAAAAACTTCACCAGAAGAATAAAAAGGGAACCCACATAATGGGGAAAAAATATTTTGCAACGATACATCAGATAAGGGACTCATTTCTAAAATATATAGGAAACTACAACACCTCTATAAGAAAAAGACAAATAACCCAATAAAAAATAGGCTTAGGGCATGAACAGACATTTCACCAAGGAGGAGATCTGGGCAGCCAACAAACATATGAAGAAATCTTCATGATCATTAGCCCTTAGACTGATGCAAATCCAAACAACAATGAAATATCATCACACACCAGTAATAACAGCAAAGATCAAAAAAGAAGAGAACGATAAATGCTGGCGAGGATGTGGAGAGTCTGGGACGCTCCTCCATTGCTGATGGGGTTGCAAAATAGTTCAACCTCTCTGCAAAGCAATATGTATTTCCTCAGAAGGTTGGAAATAGAAATACCTTATGACCCAGCAATTTCCCTACTTGGTATTTACCCACAAGAAATATGAGCCATAACACGAGTAGATATTTGCACACCAATGTTCATAGCAGCACTATTTTCAATAGAAAAAAGTTGTAGACAGCCTAAGTGCCCATTAATTGAAGAATGGATAAACAAGTTGTGGTACATACACACAACGGAATATTATGTTACTTTGAAAAACAAGGAAGCTGTATGCTATCACATAACATGGATGACCTTGAGGACATTATGTTGAATGAAATTAGTCAGTCACAAAAGGAGAAATATTGCATAGGACCACTAACGTAAAAGACTGAGAAAACGAACCCATACTAAATCTGGGTGGGGTGGGGATTCTTTGTTGGTTACCGGGATGCGGAGGGTTGGGTGAGGGGAGGAAGGGAAGATGAAGCACAGGCTAGGGAATAGACACAGGATAGTTTGAGTGCTAGGGAGGGCAGCAATACAAAAGAAGGAGGAGGGGAATTGAAGAACAAATTGGACAGGAAAACAATTAGGTTTGCATGGGCTAAGTGGGACAGGTAATTAATGATGTATGCACAACCTTGAAACAACAGGGCTCTGGGATACAGGGATTTAGAAATGGTTGGAATGGGGAAAAGTGGGGAAATATGTTAAGATGCTTGGCTGTCTTTTGAATCTTGGTTTCCCTGGCATACCATTATAAAATAGACACTTGAGGAGGAGAGAAAGGAATAGCCAAAGATATCACCATAGAAAGCTTGTAGGTCCGTCTTCTGCCAATAACTGATTGGAATACCTAAAATGGGTCTACAGTGTGCCCAGTGAAGGAGGCTTCCTGCATAGCCTCTGCATTAACTAAGACCATAGGTGGAATCCTGAACCTCACTCAGAATCTTCTGAGGTGGTAAATGTCCACTTGGAAGGACAAACATTCCAGTCTGGAATGACTAGAAGAACAGAAGATACTTCTTGAAAGAAAGACCGACAGGAAAAATACAGAACAACAACAGCAGTCCAATTGATTACTACAAAACAAGCAAGTTGCTCGCCCAGGAGACATCAAGGCAAGTGGTCAGGTTCCCTCAGGGCAAACCCCCTTCCAAGACTAAGACTCAATTAGAATACACGCTCTGATTGGTGACCATGTTTGTCACCAATAAGGGGAAGTAAGGGAAAAACAACAATGACTCTGAGAGCTAAGTCCTACAATGGTCAACAGACTCCTCCTGTGAACGCGGGTGGAGACCTTGTTAGCCAGCAGTGTGGCAAGATCTGGGGACTCTTTGGCCCAGAGTCTGTGAAATAGCAACAGAGGACTAGAGTGGAGAGTGAAGTGTCCAGCTGATAAGAAGAGAAGGCAAATGCATAAGAACACCCACACTTGCAGATAAGACCCACTCGACCTGGCTTCAGTGACTGGATGATCAGAGCTCAGCTAGAAGAAGAAAGAAGCAGCTGAGTAAGCGGGATATGTGTTTCTAATGTGGACAAATCTAAAGCACAATCCCCTTGGTTTTCCACTGAACACAAAATGTACTGAGCATGTGGTTTCCAAGTCAGGTACCCTAAAAGTCCAAAGGCCCACATGTTATGGTCATGGTGGTGATGGTGGTGGTGTGCTTGCTATATAGGGTACAATTTGTAATTTCTTATGCTACCAGGACTCTGCATGTTCTTGTAGCCTTATATCTTATCATTTCAATGTTGTTGTTGTTAAGTGCCGTCGAGTCGGTTCCGACCCATAGCGACCCTGTACAGGGTTTCCGAGGGTGTAAATCTTTATGGGAGTAGAAAGCCTTATCTTTCTCCCACAGAGCATTATTAATAACAATGAAAACTTTTTCTTTCAATTTTTTCTCAGACATGTAAGGTAGGTGATATTGTCCTCTCTTTTCTGGTAAATAAACTGAGGACCAAAGTGGTTAAGTGAGTACAGATCGTCCCTGAGTTATAGTGGGGTTCTATTCTGACTACTCTGTCATAATTCAGTTCTGACCTAAGTTGATTACCTCATTTTTTTTTTTTTTTAGTTTTCCTTATTATTACTTTGTATTAACAATAGTTTGATTGATACAAGCTTTATTAATCTTGGGGGTCAGAATGTCGTATGCAGTACTAATTACTAATGATAAAATGTGGGAAAAACATTCAGCAACAACAACAGATGGTCCTAAATGCAATTCATGGTAACTCAACTACTTCCAAATAACAGAATACAGTATATCAAATACATTAATTACCCTTACTACTGGATCAAACTTTCCCTCAGAAAGTACAAATAAGTTTCAGTGAACTTTTTGCCATATGTCTTCAAAAATCTTCTGCTTTTTCTTTTTGCCTCCCTCCATCTTCCCACCTAACCATTCTCCAACTACTTAGATCAATTTCAAATTGGCATACTTGCTACTTGATTTAAACTATTGTTTTCCATAGGGAAGTACCAACCCACCCCCTCCTCAGAGAGAAATAGCTTGTATTTTGTAGGTACCAGAGCAACTAATCACACTTTCTTTTTTCCTAAACTATATTTCTGAAATTAAGACACCAGCTGCTCCTGAAAATCCACAAACGAACAGGCTGTCTGTATGTTCTTGGAGTGAAAGTTTGGTCATAGGCTTGGATTGCAAAATAGTTAACAGCTGTGCAGTAGAGACTTTCATAAAACTTTCTACTTAGAGAACTCCACAAGTCAAAGCTGTTTCAAAAGCTCAGAAACCAAAGGAATCAGTGGGTGGCTACTGCTCTGCGTGTTTTCAGCTATCTGTGAGAACCTCAGTACCATGGTGTTTTACTAGAGAGTCTGAACAGTAAACCCAGTGGGAGGAAGCTAGAAGACTGGAGTTACTAACAGGTGGGGCATCATATAAACTGCAAAACTCTGTGCTTTCACAAAAAAGGGATGCAAAACCAAAGGGTGTCGGCAGTCTGGGAGCTCTCTATCCCAGGCTCTGCAATGCTTTCCCTGGTATTTTTCGGCCCAGGGCATAATTTATCTGAAAAGTCAAAACTACAGTTTTTTTTTTTAACTAAACGGCAAACCCTGTGAGTGGCAGCATTTCTGGGTTCATAAGAAATGCTGCTTCCTCCTTGGGGAATGAGGAGGAGATAAAAGGAACTTGAAAGAAGCAGATTAAGTTCACCACACAGGGAGTTTATAATCTGTCATCTTGTTTGGTGCCATTCAAAATGGGATCTGCAATCATCTTTAACAAAATGGCCAAAAGAAGAAAATACTCCTATCACTGCCGGAAAAAGTATTGTTCTTTGCCCAGCATTCTGGGAACATTTGGAGAGATCATGAGCAAATATTTAGGTTAGGGAGACATCTGCCAAGGTAAAGGTCTCTCAGTAAAAAGGGCATTTGGAACTTCTGTCTGGAATATAATAATTTTGCCAAATGAAAGTATCAGAAGAGAGAATAAAATGTATCAAAAGATAGATGAGAAGGATTAAATGAGTGAAAATGAGTGTCTGTCAATAACATCAAAATATAAATATTTTTTAATGGGTCAAATTGCGTTTTCCTAAATATAAGTATATAAAATGAATGAATAATTTAATAGGGAAAGACAGAGAGGATATGAGATGCCTGGAGAGGTAAATTCCAAACTTGAGCTAAGTGCTCTTTCCATACTATTCTCTTTGGAAGCATTTTCTGCCACAAGTGTGCTCCCAGGCTCACCTCAGGTGATGCATTAACATTCTGAAAGCTTTTATCTAAACCAATAAATGAAGCTCCCTGATTAGCTACAAGCCCTATAGTCTCAGTAACTTTACCCAATAATTAACAAAGGAACAAGTGAAAGGATGGAGAGGGCAGAGGAGAAAAGTATAGGGCAAGAAGGCTCACCATTTCTATTAAGTCCTGGGATAACAACAACAAAAATGAAAATCAATGATTTATAGCCACTCTTTTCTGGGAAATGTGTTGGAATAGCTAGAGTTTGGATTTAAATAATACAAACTAGCTGATCAGCGATCTGTATATGTTTGGGCTTGCATGTGTATCTATATAAATATAGTTTTTCACACATACACACAGACTCAGAATGCTTACTGATAAGTATAAATATTTATGACACATTTGTAAATTCTGTTCAAGAAAATGTTGTTATGGGTAGTTTCACTTCAAAAATTGTGACTTTTTTACAAACATATTTCCTATTAGAAACCAGGTACACATATGCTAATAAATGAGTCACTCTCATTATTTCCATTACCACTCAGAAATTAAAGGGATGGCTGGATTTTAAAGATACAGAGGATACACGGCAATGAAATATTTATTAACTTAACCAGAAGCATCATACACAGGTCATTTTTCCTTTATAAACAACTGATCTATTTGGATAGGAAAATGTCACATTGAAACACACAAGCAAGTGGGGATAGAAAGTGGGATAGAAAGAAGATTGGATACACTGGTTTGAGATGAATTTCAAAGTAACAAATCAGTTCCTGACAAGAGCAACAATGAAAAGTTTTGATAATATAAATATGCAGAGGTTATGCTCCAGCCCTGAGAAGATGTAAAAACCACCACTACCTAAACCTGATGTGATTTCAAAATAAATCATGTGTTTGCTTTTGCTATATCCCGATAGAATTATAGAATTTAAAGCAGCATAGTCCATCCATGCTAACTTGATCATTTTTCCCCCAGGTTACAAATAATGTTTCCTAAGAATTGTGAAATTGACTTCCCTGTGGATCAGAAATGAAAATTAAATATGTTGGCTTCTGATTTGAATACAAATATATGCAGTTATCAAACTTTACGTTAACAATCAGCATAATGTCTTTGTGACTATTCCATGACTGTTATATAGCCAAATACAAGGAGGCACACTATATAAAACCAGTGAATAATCACTTAAATTTAAAAATTAAAATCAAGATATTATATATGGTGTTTTTGTTAAGTGATACTGAGTCTTACCATCCTCACTTCTAAGAAACATTCTGGCTTCACTTCTTCCAAGACAGATTTATTTGTACCTCTGGCAGTTCTTGGTACTTTCAGTATTCTTCTCCAACACCATAATTATAATGCATTGATACGTCTATGGTCTTTATTCATTGTCCAACTTTCATATACATATGAGGTGATAGAAAATACCATGTCTTGGGTCATACACACCTTAGTCCTCAAACTGACATCTTTTGACACTATAAAATGGTCTTTTGCAGCCAATTTGTCTAATTCAATACATCATTTGATTTCTTGACTACTATTTCAATGAGAATTGCTTGCAATCGAAGCAGAATGAAGTCTTGACAACTTCAATCTTTTCTCCACTTATCATGATGTTATTTAGTGATCCACTTGTGAGCATTTTTGTTTTCTTTACATTGAGGTACAATCCAAACTGAAGGTTATGTTGTTGTTGTTAAGTGGTGTTGAATCAGTTCCAACTCATAGTGACCCTTTGTAGGGTTTTCAAGGAGTATCTGTTGAGCTTGAACCACTGAAATTGAGGTTCAAACTGACCTTGCAGACCAGCACATTAACCTGCAGCATCATACCACAACTTGATATTCATTGATGGTTTTATTAATACTGTCAAGTTGGTTCCAACTCATAGAGGCCCTATGTAGGGTTTCTGAGGAGAAGCTGGTAAATTTGAACCACCGACCTTGCAGTTCAACCCTACCTTGATCTTCTTTAGAAAATATTTTAATTCCTGTTTGCTTCCAGCAAGCAAGATTGTGTCATCTGCATATCACAGGTTTTTAATGAGTCTTCCTCCAATCCTGATGCCACAGTTTTCTTCCTATAATCCAATTTCTCACACTATTTGTTTATCATACAGATTGAATAAGTATGGACAATGGATAAAACTCAAGAGCACACCTTCTCTGATTATAAAGCACCCAGTATTCCCTTGATTTATATATAGTTTCTTCATGAGCTCAACTAAGTGCTCTTGAAAACCTATTCTTTGCAATATTATCCATAGTTTGTCATGATTCACAGTCAAATACCTTTGCATAATTAATAAAGCACAAGTAAACATTTTTTTCTGGTATTCTCTGCTTTCGTCCAAGATCTAACTAGCTTCAGTAATTATATCCCTTATTCGACATCCTCCTCTGAATCTAGCTTGAATTTCTGAGAGTTTCCACTTTTGAATTATCTTTGGCAAAATTTTAATTGCATGCAAAATAATATTGTTAATTGATTTCCACATTCCATTTGGGTCATCTTTCCTGAAATGGGTACAAATATGAGTCTCTTCCAATCATTTGGCCAGGTACTTGCTTCCAGATTTCTGGGCATCAGTTCATTGAAATATTTCAAATTCTATTCCACCTATTCCTGGAGACTTGCTTTTCACCAAAGTCTTCAGTGCAGCTTGGATTTTTTCCTTCAATACCATAGTTTCTTGATCATATCCTACCTCTTGAAATAGTTGAACACTGACCATTTCTTTTTAGTACAGTGACTCTGTGTATTCCTTCCATCTTCTTTTGATTCTTTCTGAATCATTCAATATTTTGCCCATAGTATCCATTAATATTTAAAGTTGAGATTTGAAATTTCCTTCATTTCTTTTAGTTTGAAAACTGCAGAGCATTTTATTTTTTCCTTTTGGTATTCTAACTCCAGGTGTTTACACATTTCATTAGAACACTTTACTTTGTTTTCTCCAGCAGTCATTTGAAATTTTCTGCTCAGCATTTTTACTTGCCATTTGTTCCATTCACTTACCCTCTCTACACACAAGAGTCAGTTTCAGAGTCTATTCTGCAACAATTTAGTCTTTTCTTTCCTGTCTTTTTAATGATGAGGATTCTACGCCTCTTCTTGGCTTTGGTCATTAGTGTCTGTTGAATCAAATCTGGTGGGATATATTAATGGCCATATTTTGGCTCTCGTGTACTTGTTTAAATTTTCTTTAGCTTCAGCCTGACTTTGTGTATGAGCAATTGATGTCTGTTCTACAGTCAGCCCCTGGCCTTGTTTTGTCAGATAATATTGAGCTTCTCCACTCTCTTTAAGGAGCTCTGGTAGCGTAGTGTTTACAAGTCGAGCTGCTAAACTCAAGGTCAGCTGTTTGAAACTACCAGACATTCTATGGGAGAAAGATGAGGCTTTCTGCTCCTGTAAAGATTTACAGCTTCAGAAACCCTATACAGGGTCACTATGAGTCAGAAGTGACTCTATGGTACACTACCACCACCACCACCACCATTGTCTATACCCACAGATGTAGTCAATTTAATCCCTTTGTTTCCATCTGGTGAAATTCATGTGTATAATGTTTAAAAATAGTATTTTCAATTAATAAAATGTTGGGCTTGCTAAATTCTATCATGCAATCTCCAGCAGCATTTCTATCACCACAACCATATTTTTCAAATACGGATCCTTCCTCTTTGTTTCCAACTTTTGCATTCCAATCACCAGTAATTATAAATACATCTTGATTGCATGTTTAATTAATTTCAGCATGAAAAAGTTAGTAGAATTATTCAATTTCATCATCACTGACTTTAGTGGTTGGTGAGTAAATTTGAATAATAGTAGTATTAACTGGTCTTGTTTGTGGATATATGGACATTATCCTATTACAGATAGCATTGATTCAGCATTAATATTGAAATGTTCTTTTTGATAATGAATACGACTCTGTTCTTTCTGAATTTGTTGTTCATGGCATACTAAATAATATGATCATCAGGTTCAAAATGGCCAAAATGAATCCATTTCTGCTCACTAATGTCTAGGATATAGATCTTCATGCATTCAGTTTCGTTTTTGACAACATCCGATTTTCCTAGCTTCATACTTCATACATTCCACATTCTGAGTATTTGTGGATGTTTATAGCTGTTCCTTCTCATTTGAGGGTGTTAGTTATTATCGAATTAATTCTGACTCATGAAGACTTCATGTGTGCAGAGTAGAATTGTTTTATAGGTTTTTCAAGACTGTAACCTTTTTGAGGCAGATCACCAGGTTTGTCTTTGGAGGTGCATTTTGGTAGGTTGAAATTGCCAACCTTTTGGTTAGTAGTCAAGTGCTTGCTAATTTGTACCAAAAGAGAACTAGTTCTCCATTAGTTTCTCTTTGTAAGGACGTTATTTCAAATCTGTACTTATCAGTTCATGTCTTATTTCCACCTATGCATAATCAGTGATAAAATATTAACTAGACTGGAGTATGATAAAGTATTTTCTTTATAGTGTTTTCATCTGGAACTTCATAATCTTTGAATTATAATCTTTGTAATATCTGCTATTGACTGATGTTTCCCAGTTAGTCTGTTTCTAATTTATCTTTATCTAATTAATATTCCATATTGCATTAAAATATACTCTTATTTTTTTAAAAAAGTAATAGACTCACCTTTCAGTTTAAAGTTGCCTTTTTAAAAGATGGTAAATAAGTTTTTACTTATATATCAGCAGATATTACATTTTGGTATGTGACTGCATGATATACAATGTTTGAAAGCCCAGTAGGACATGGTGACATGATGGCTAATGTGCCATGTGTCTGGTTTATGTCTTATAGTATGTGGGTGTTTCAAACTTATATATATTAGAAATTCCTCAGCATGGCATCCAAGATCCTTAATATATGATTCATCCAGTTTTCTTTAGTCTGATTTCTTAATCTTAATAAAAGCTCTATTTCCATGTTTCTCCTCATCTAAGAAAATGTGATGGGTCCTAAAATGCACCCTATTGTAAAAGTTAACTATTGTCTCTGAAAATAACCATCTGGTCTCATAATCTGGCTCCCCCATTACCTGTGTGACATATCTTTGTGATTCAGTTTCCATATGGATAAAGTGAGTCTTACAATAGCAGCTACTTCATAAAATTGTTGAAAGAATTAAGTGGATGTAACACATGTAATGGAATGCTTGGCATTAGCATACTAGGGACTGACAAAACATCCTAAAGACTAAAATCATAATAGGTTAACTTGTCCTATTTATTTACTTATTTTAACTCCAACTATTTTCATTTAAAATTATGATTACATGCCCAATGACACACACTCCCATCTTGAAACCCAAGAGAACTACCTACATGCCTTTCCTATCAGAACTGCATGATCGCTTCTCAAACTTTTAAATTAATTTATTCAATTTCCAGTCCCCTTTCTCACTCATCTGCAGGGCAGGTGGTTCAAAATCACCAGCCACTCCTTGGAAACCCTATACAGGGTCTCTATGAGTCAGAATCAGTTCAATGGCACTTAACAACAACAACAAATGTCATTTTCAACAGCAATGTGGACAGTCCTTATAGAGAAATATAAAGTGCTGTATCTGTAGCCTGCTGTTGCATTTATGGCATTAGCCTTTTTCTTTTTTTTATTAAAAAGGTCAGTCTTTTGACAAGAAAACCAAAATTATGCTAGTTATTTCAAAAGAGAGAATTTAATATAGTGAATCAGTTGCAATGGTGTTTGTTTGAAAAATCAAAAAGGGAACTCTCAGGCAAAGATTACTAGAAGCAGATTTTCTAGATTTGAAGAGAAACGTTGGCATTATCAGAACCTAGAACTGACAAGTGAAGCTGAAAATCAGTCCTCTAAGGAGGGGACACTTCCCCTTACTAATCTCTAAGTAAGCTTCTGGCTCTTAGGGGTACAATGAGGCTGGTTCTGAGAACATGTAGTGTAGTTAGAAACCAGAACCATAGGATGTCATGACAGTAACAGAAACAGTAAGTCAATACAAGCAGGTAGTCTCTTCTTCCATCTTTCTAAGTTCTAGACTCCCTGTATTGTCACCTATTGATAGATTCCAACTAGAAACCAGAAGGTCATTTCCGGAACAGGGAATATAGTTTGCAGGAGACATTACTATGTGGAGAAAATCTGGTGGTGCTATAGGGTAAGCACTGGACTGCTAACCACAAGGTTGACACTTCAAATCCACTAACTGCCCCATTGGGAAAAAGTTGAGTCTGTCTGCTCCTGTTAAAATTACAAAGAAACCATCAATAGAGTCATTATGAATTGGAACTGACTCTATTACAGTGGGTTTGGTTTCTTTTGGTGTGTGATCCCTGGCCCAGCCACACAGAGCAGAATATAAAAGAATGGCTTTGGAATCGAGAGACAAAACATTTATAAGCAAAATATTCTGTTATTTCCTTTTTCTCTGGCATTCTCCCTTTCCATCATATAATTCAATCTGTATTCCTCAGTCTCCCTTCACACTATTCATGAACTTTGTATACCTCTATATGAAGTCCTAAAGGAACCAACTTAGAGACCCACAAGCTCAGCCCAAAGCATCTCATTACAACTCTGTCACCCCTGCTGCACTTCCACCTCTTGACTGACACAACATCCGAGGACAGAAATCCCACCTTTGAGCCGGACTTAAGGGCCTCAGAGCAAGGAAATTCGTGTTTAACAGCGACCACACAACCGCCACTCATCTGTCTGTCGTGCTGTGGTAGTTTGAATTGCTGTGATTCTGAGGGCTATGCCACCAGTATTTTAAATAACCAGCAGGGTCACCCATGGTGGACAGGTTTCAGATGAGCTT
>NW_006408540.1:11565032-11599232 GCF_000296735.1 Chrysochloris asiatica
GACTGGCTTACAAGCTTTAAAGAGGGAAAGAGGGAGCCTAGATCCAGAGGGCATGGAGGAAGGTAGAATCTCCACTGAGTAGTATCCAATCTGTCTGGGCAGGACTGATGAAAGGAGATGGGGATATCACTCTTGTGGTACAATAGTGAATAATTCCTATCATGACTGACTGTGAGGGTTGGAAATTTTGTAGCTATTTTGGTAGATATTTTGTAGCTAAAGGAGGGGAGTGGTTGGCTTTGCATGCCAGGAGTGGAGGCCTCTGGGACCATCAAGGAGATGAGCGGAATGTGGGACCCTTTAGTGATGCCAGAGATGGAGGCAGAGACGATGACATGGAGAGATGGAGCTGCTGGGAACTTTAGACCCAGAGAGGGAGAGGAGCTGTGTGCTGACAACCAGGGGACAGGCTTTCTGGGTGTTTCATTTGGTTGGTTGATGATGCATGGAGGGGATTGTAACCATGGCAATGTAATGATATATGATAGTATGAATGTAAACCTAATGTTCTCCCATGTAAACTATCATATAATTCACAATAAAATCATTTAAAAAAAAAACAAAAATAACAAACCAATGTCATTAAAAGTTATCTGATTGTAGGGGTCAAACCAGAAAAAGAAAAAAAAAAAAAATTGTTCTTGCAAAATTCTACCATGTGATTTTCAGGATTGTTTCTATCACCAGGTCATAATTTCCAACTATTGATCCTTCCTCTTTGTTTCTCACTTTTGCGTTCCAATCACCAATAATTATCAATGCATCTTGATTGCATATTTGATCAATTTCAGACTGAAGAAGTTGATAGAATTCTTCAATTTTATCATCACTGCCTTTATTGGTGATTGGTATGTACATTTGAATAATAGTGTTGTTAACTGGTTTTCCTTATAGGGTATGGACATTATCCTGTCACAGACAGCATTGTACTTCAAGATAGATCTTGAAATGCTCTCTTTAACAATAAATGTGGTGACATTCCTCTTCGGTTTGTCTTCTTGGCAGAGCACACCAAATGATTGTCAGATTAAAAATGGCCAATACTAGTCCATTTCTGCTCAAGAATGCCTAGGATACTAATCTTTATACATTTCATTTCATTTTTAATGACTTCAATTTTCCTAGATTCGTAATTTGTACACTTCATGTTATAATTATTAATGGATCCTTGTAAGTTGCATCTGTTACTTCTCCTTTTGAGGGTTTTCTCATTAGCAAATAAAGATTTCAAAAGCTTTGAACCGTCTATGTCACTATAATCAACTCTACTTTGAGGCAGGAGCTGCTCCTCAGTCATATTTTGAGTGCCTTCTAACCAGAGGGGTCCACCTTCCAGCATTATATCAGAGAGTCTTCTACTGCCATTCACAAGTTTTTCAGTGGTTAACCATTCAGTAATGTCCTGTCTCTAGTTCTTCTTTGTCTTAGTCTAGAGCTCAGCTGAAACATGGGTTAAAATACTAGTGACATATCTACTAGAATCACAAGTACACACAAACCACCACAGTATGACAAACAGACATAGAATCAGTGGCAGAACAAGTTTGTATTCTTTTGAATAATAATATTTTAAAATTATGCCATTTCTTCTATGTTAAAACAAAACAAACAAAAATGCTCTCACTCAAGATTATTATATTTGGCCAAAGTTTGCACTACTCTAAATTAAGTTCAGTAATCTTACTTCAATTTGAATTTGTAAAATAATGATAGAACATCTGTGAGTGAATTCTGACTCACAGCTACCCTATATAACATAACAGAACTGCTCCATCGGGTTTCAAAGAGAGGAAATCTTTTGGGAAGCAGACAACTTTATCTTTTATCTTCAGAGTGGCTATTGGGCTCAAACTGCTGACCTTTCAGTGAAGAGTCCACTGCTTAACTTTTGGTGGCACAATGGCTTTTTGTGATAATGATGATTTTGTTGTAGTTAAGTGCTATTTTGACTCATTGTTGTTTTGTTGTTGTTAAGTGCCATCAAGTCAATTTTGACACAGCTGGTGAGTTTGAAACACTGACCTTGAAGTTTTCAAGGCTGAAAATCTTTGTGGGAGCAGTAAGCCACATCTTTCACTTAATGATCTGCTGGTAGACTCAAACTGCCAACATTATCAAGTCCAGTGCTTATCCTACGGCACAATTGCATTTCCAGTAATAAAAATGATGTTAAGTGCTGTCGAGTTGGTTCCAACCCATAGTGACCCTGTATAGGGTTTCTGAGGAGTGACTGGTGACCTTGAACCGCCGACCTTGCAGTTTAAATGGCTTTGCAGTCTGGTGCATTAACCCACAGCACCACAGCAGTAATAACAGATTTTGTTGTTGTTGTTAAGAACCGTGGAGTTGGTTCCGACTCATAGTGACCCTGTATAGGGTTTCTGAGGCTATAAATCTTTACGGGAGCAGAACGCCTCATCTTTTGCCTGTGGAACCGCTGGTAGTTTCCAACTGATGACCTTGCGGTTGGCAGCCCGACTCGTAACCACTATGCTACAAAGGTAAATTACTTGACATGTCACAGAAGTAGCCAAAGGTCAAAACAGTACTTCCTTACATCATGTAAGTAAACAGACACACACAACACACCTTCTATGACTCTCCAAAAGGATCCCCGGTGACAGCATTGATTAAGCACTTGGCTGCTAAGATGTAGGCAATTCAAACCCACCAGCCACTCTAAGAGCTAAAGATGTGACAGTCTGCTACCATAAAAATTCTAGCTTTCACAATGTTATGGGGCAGTTCTACCCTGTCCTATGTAATCACAATGAGCCAATAGCAGTGGAAATGGTTTTGTGATCATCCAAAGGTAAGTTGTCCTGTGCATAACCAAGAAAGCTCTATTTTTCATTAACAGTGTGCTTTTAACACTTGAAGAAATGGCATAATTTGAAATATTATTATTCAAAAGAATACTAAAAAAAATGATTAAGAAATACAAGCACAAAAAGGATTTTGTTACAGCATTCCTTTTTTTAGAACACTTTATAGGAATTATCTTGTTTATATTTAGTGGTTACGTAATTCAGTTTAAAATGTTCTTAGTTACATCCTAAACATTAATACTCAGATCTTATAGTGACTTTTAAAATCCAAAACACTGGAGAATTTAAGAGTTTGTTAATTTAGATATGCTCATATCTGCAAATAACACATGTCTCTTGATAAACCAGATTTACATAAATTATTAGGAAATTGAAATTCTTGCAGTTACAAGGAAATAAAGAATATGACAACAAAATTCTTATTTATACAAATGATTACTGATATCTCAATGGCTGTTAATAAACAAGGCTATTGAAATGCATGTTTTATATTTTCTCCTCAATAATAATTATTTTTACTCTTATAATAAATGGGCTCATTACTGTAATAAGGAAATAGACAGGTGATGAAAACGTTTATTTTTGACGTTTTCTTTTTATGTCAACACTTCTGGGGTCTAATTTCTAGATGTTTTTAAAAGATAGAAAAATGGGTGCTGATTTGAATACTTTTGTATTTCACATTATACTACTAAAAGTTATTACTTAACCATTTTGTTGTTTATCTGATAATTAATGTTGTCATTTTATTAGATTTTTATTTAATTGCATTTATAGTTATAAAACTTGGGGAAAATAACAAGTTGTAATTTATATTACTCTGTAGAAATTTTCCTTGTTATCATTTACTGATGGATAAGAAAGCAACCCATTTAAAGATTTGTGGTGTATGTGGGGCACATTTGTTGATTGTAATGTGTTAAGCATTCCCTCCTTTGTCTCATAAGCTCACAGAGATTGTTTTAAGATAGACATCCTATAGTAGCGCTGCTGCTGGAATAACTCAAAATAAGTCTCCCCCAAATCTTCAAGCTTATTCCAGTTTGGTGACATAAGAGTTACCACAAAGAAGAAATCCCTTCCCTTCTTCCTTCACTAGGGACAAATGAAGGCAAACATTATACATTAGTATATTTGAATACCAAGGCTCTTGTAGGTTCTCTCAAGAAACTCAAGATACCACGAAATATTTATATTTAAGTTTTCAAACACAATCAGTCTTGTTTTAATGGAAGTGTACATTCTATTCCATAAAATATCTAATCTGAAGAGCAGTTCCTTCCTGTGAATTATTGTTGTTGTTAAATGCCATTGAGTAGGTTCCAACTCAGAGCAACCCTGTATAGAGTTTCCGAGAAGCAACTGGTGAATTTGAACCACGGATCTTGTGGTTTGCAGTCCAGTGCTGATCCTACATCTCTACACCAGAAGTCCCTATGAATAATTGGTGCAAAAGATTCAGTGCTTAACCACTGGTTGACACTTTGAAAGGCCTGGTATTCTGCTTCCAGAAGATCACAACCTTCAAAACGTTATGGAGCACAATTCTATTCTTGACATGCAATGGGGTTGCCATGAGTTAGAATGGACTCCATGAAAACTGGTGTCTGGGTTTTCAGATGGATAAGTTCAGCTTCCTATGTTAGTGACTGAGCAATTTTTCTTACATTGATTATATACAAGACGAGAATAGATATTATGGCCAATGCTGCTACTTTGTAATCAGAATTAAATCCCTTGCTTCAAGGTGTGCTCAGCTTGCATCCTCTACCTCCATTTGCAATTAGGTATGACCAGGGGCTGAGAGTTAATCACTGGAAGTGAGTGCATGTGATTTGTGCTACTTCAAGGCTTAGTTCATACATTTCTCCAACATCCACTACATCATGGCATTTCATCCTTCCAAGTGCTCATGGAAAAAACCATGAACATGAACTTAGATGCAATGTGTTGAAACAATCAAATTTCTATTAGCCAGAGATCCTCAACAAAAGTCCTATTTCCCAAAATTAATACAAAATGAAGAAATAAACTTTATTGTTCCCATACTAGTATACACTTTTGGGTCCATTAATTACTACATTTGTTTAATCAGAATTTATAGGAATGTTTGTCATTGGTAGAAAGTAAGTTTATTTATTGATCATGTGATAATTGATTTTAATTCTACCTCTACTACTAATTCTTCAATAACAAATATAACTGACAGTTTCATGAGTTTGAAAAGTAAAATACCAATGCAATAAAAATGAATAGCCTACACGTTATCTAGAGCTGTAGTCGCCACAATGTTTTGCTCTATCAGAGTTATTAGTGCAATATGTGCACATACATTCATAAGCATATATGTATTATACTATAATTAACTCATATGTCAAGTTGTAATGTACATATGATAAAGGTCATACTTAATTACTGTGTATATATATTGATATTTCTAAAGGATCCTTTATAACTAACTTTAATTTCTAAACTCTGAACACTTTTTATAAGATATGATAACATCAGCATTTAAATTATTTTATAATGTGACTTATGAAGAAGTCAGAGAAGTGTCAGCTCTAGCATTTCATTGCTGATTTTGTTAAGTGTCTACATTTCATATCAATTTAAATTTAAATGTTTTTGCAAGTATATTTTAAGCCATTTCTTCTATTTTTAAGGTGAATGCATTAAATCTAAATAATATAATATGCAAATCTGAAAAAATGAGCCCATATATATTCCAGTGGGTGGCGATATAGTGAACATGATGAATAAATTAATATACAAGTGTCAATCAGTGTTCATTGACACTTTTATGTTAATTTATTATATTAATATATTAAATGTATTATATTAATATACTCTTCTTCTTGAAGGATCTATATTTATGTTGTTGCTAAGTGCTTATGAGTCAACTATGACTCATAGAGACCTTGCATAGGGATTCCAAGGAGTGGCTGGTGAGTTTGAACTGCAACCTTGTGATTCAAACTGACCTACAGCACCACACCAGGACTCCCAACATACAAACAGACACCATGAGAGACAAGTCTGATGATCTGTTTCCACAGGGTTATTGTTGTGTTGTTAAGTGCCATGAAATAGATTCATAACAACCCTGCATAGAGCAGCTGGTGGGTTTGAATCACCGACCTTATGTTCAAACCAACCTTGTGGTCCAGTGCATTATCTTGCAGTACCACATACAAGTGGAATCATCATGAATTACAATCTAATGAAAAATAACATTTTGTTCTTTAATATACAGGCATGAAAACATTTGTCTGTTACTTCATATAATGAAAAAGAAAAGGAGATGTAACACCAACACAATAAAAATTAGTAACCACTTGCCTGTCAGTTTGCATGTTGCTGTGCTACTAGAAACAGTACCACTGATATTTCGAATTCCAGCAGGGTCACCTATATTGAACATGTGGCAGTAAAACATCCAGCTTAAGATAAACAAGGAAGAAAAAAGCATCAGTCAACTTTTGAAAACTAAGTCACAGAAATTACTATGAAAGACTCTGGTACATTATCTGATATCATGCTAGATGATGATCCCCTTAGATTGGAAGGCACTCAAAATATGATTGATGCAGAACTATCTCCTCAAAGTAGAGTAAATCTTAATGATGTGGATACACCAAAGCTTTCTGACTTCATTTGCTGATGTGACATAACTAAAACTAAGAAACAGCTGCAAACATCTATTAATGATAAGAACGTAGAATGTGGGGTGGGGCTTGACCTCTGACAGTAATAACACAGAATGTGTTAACAGTATGTAATAACACATGCCAGATGAAGCAGGTTTGGGAGATAGTCCCAGAACTCTGAACTACATATAAAGGAATATTTAGAAGGATCAAAGGCTCACTGTTAATGAGATATGTAACAGAAGCAAAAGAAGTGGCATTTTCTGATCTGAGGTTGCCAGCGGGTGCTAGAGCAGCCATCCTGGGCATGACAGAGCAGAATCAAGATCAGAGGAATGCTCCCACCGCAGAGTTCTGACCAATCATTGGAGATAAATGTGTGAATGCTTTCTTCTTGTTCATTTGTCACTCACTGTCTATACACCTCTGGTGACTAGAGTGGGGCTCTAAGTGAGTGCACACCCCTCACTGCCCGAGGGTTCCACGCAGAATCAAAGAAGAGGTAGAGGTCAACAGGAACTGCTTACAACAGAACAGTCTCCCAGACTGTTAAGGTCATACTTATAGATTTTTTTCCCTCCAATTATATAGTGTAGTGTCTAATCTCTCTCTCTCTCTCTCTCTCTCTCTCTCTCTCTCTCTCTTGCTGTTGTGGTATTAGTTTTTGTTATTTGGGTTCCCCTTTTACCTGGTAGGGGTGGTGCTTCTTCCATCCCTACATTACCCAAGAAGAGACAGCAACTGTGGTCATATAGCCAAGCTACATTCACATGCAATAAAATCCCACCATCCAGGCCAGAGCCAATACCAGAAGCTATACACCAGATAGACAATACCTGCTATAGTTACTCTGAGTTGAGTAATAAGAAAAGTGAAAAGGGAACCCATCTTCTGATCACATCTACCTGGAAACTATCAGAAAGCTTAACAATACATCAACATACATTCATCTTATTATTGAAAACACATGTAATTGTTAAAGATAATTGAAGATTTGGGCATATGTCCAGAAAAATGATAGAGTAACTGAAACAAATGAACTGGAAGTAGACTGACATTTCCAATTGGAAGGAGGGCAAGATTTGAAAGTACCTGAGAAGGAATTCAGGAGAATGATACTGACGTGCATCCAAATGCTCCACAGAGAGGTTGAGAAAAATAAGGAAAAAGTCAGGAAAGCACTACAGGAACAATCAAATAAAATAGAAATCACTTTGGAAACAATTTAAAACCTGCTAAAAGAGGTCAAAATGATAAAAAAATAAAATATCAGTAATGGACAATACATAGAAAGGGCAAAGGAGTAGAACTGAAGAGATGGAAGCCAGATAGAGCGAGCTGGAAGATAAATCTCTCAATACTGCTAAGCTAGAAAAGCAAGCAGAAAAAGAAATTAAAAACTCTAAATAAAGTCCAAGATTCATGTGGAATAACAGGAAGAGAAATAACTTGAGAATTATTAGAATTCTAGAATAGGAAGAATCACAGAAAACCATACAGGAGATAGTTGAAGATCTTCTAGAAGAAAATTTCTGTAACATCCTGAAAAACAAAAAGATAAGCATTCAGGAAGCTCAGTGTACACCAGAAAGGATAGATTCCCACAAATTACTAAAACATAATCAAGCTCTTCAATATCAAGGACAAGAAGAGTATTCTGAAATCAGCTAGGGAAAAGAGAACTGTTACTTATAAATGCAAGCAATTCAGATTAAGCTCTGATCTTTCAACAGAAACCATGCAGGCAAAAAGGCAATGGGGAGACATATATAAAATCATAAAAGGAAAACAAAACAAAGCAAAACTGCCAGGCAAGAATCATCTACCCAGCAAATCTGTCAGTCAAATATGATGGTGTAATGAAAACATTCTGGGATAAACAGAAGTTGAGAGACTTTTTAAAAGTCAACCCAGCACTTCAAAACATCATAAAGTGAGTTGTTTGGACTGAGAACCAACAAGAACAGGCAACAATCAGAGACTGACATACATAGCAATACCATCTGGAACTCAATTGACAGATGGAAGATTCCAGAACATAAGAAAAAATTCAGAGGATCTTGGTGGGTGGGGTATCACTATGGCTTCTGACTCATAGTGACCCTGTACGAGTTTCTAAGGCTGTAAATATTTATGGGAGCAGAAAGCCTCATCTTTCTCCCGTGGAACAACTGGTAGTTTCGAACTACAGACCTCGAGGTTAGCAGGCCAATTCGTAACAACTATGCTACCAGATCTCCTTAAATACAATGTGAAAGAAGGTAAAAATGTAGGAATAGTTATCCAGGTGATGATGTTGTCAGGTAGTGTGCAGGGTAAAATAGACTTTTATATGGAGGAAAAAGATAACAGAATATAAGTAACCTCAAAGAAAATTAATATTTCACAGCATACCCAGAAAATGAAAATCCGAGAAGATCATGGAAATATTAAAAATATGTAGCTTTAGAAAAGATATCCATAGTAAATAAAGAAAAAATATTTTCTTTGTTGGCTACCAGGAGTGGGAGGGAGGGGATGGTAGAGCACAGGTTAGGGGATAGACACAGCATAGCTCATTGCTGGGGAGGACAATACACAAGAAGTGGGGAGGGGATGGAAGAACAAGGTAGATAGGGGAACACTGAAGGAGGTTTGCATGGGCTAAATGAGACACAGGAAAATAGTGATTTATGCTCAACCTTGAAACAACAGGACTTTGTGATACAGGGAGTGAGGCATAGTCTGAATTGACAAAAGAAGGTAAATAATGTTAAGATGCTTTACTTTATGTCTTATAAATGTTAGTCTCCCTTGCCTACTGTTATAAAATAGACACCTGAGTGGTATAGAAAGGAATATTGGGAAACATGATTACAGAAAACTTGCCTTTAACTGATTGGAATACCTAAAAGGGGTTCTAGAATTTCCCTAGCAAAACAGGCTTCGTGTGGAGCCTTTGTAGTGTATAGGACCTTGGGTGGAATCTTGATCCCCATCCAGAATCTTCTGTGGTGGGGCATTCCCACTTGAAAGGACATGCGGACGAGCCTGAAGCATCTAGAGGAACAGAAGATACTTGAAAGAAAGACCAGCAGGAAAAATCAAAAACAGAAAGAGTAGTCTGATTGGCTACTACAAAAACAAGCAAATTGTTCACCAGTGAGTCAGCAAGACAAATAATCAAGTCTCTTCATGACAAATCTCCCTCAAAGATTAAAATTCAAAGGTAACACATGAACAGTCATGTAAGCTTTCTGGTGACCACGTTGGTCTACTGGTGAGTGGAATAGAAGGAAAGACAGCAATGAAGATATGAGCTGAGTTCAACCACATTACATAGACCCCAGTCAACCTGGAGATGAGAGAGAGAAGAAAAAGGGCTGTTAATTATCTCAAGTGTGGTGAGACCTAAGGACTCCTAAGCCCATGGACAAAGACCTAGCTACAGAGGGCTAGAGCTGAGAGTGAAGTAGCCAGCTGATATGAAGTGAGGGGAGATGAACAAGAATGCCCAAACTTGCAGACAGTACACATTTGACCTAGTTTTCATAACTTGATGATCAGAATTTGACTAGAGGAAGACAAATTTGATAAAGGGATCAAGTGTAAATTGTTACTATTTGGTGAACTTGACCTATACTTAGGGATGTAGTAGTTCAAAATACCAACTGAGAGGGAAGGAGTCTTCACAACAAAGATGTGTCCTCTGTACACAGGGTTGATAGGGATGGGCAACTTAGACATTGACTATCTAAAATGGGATGGGTGGGGGACTATAAAGGCATGATGTGACTAGCTTACAAGTTTTCAAGAGGAAGTTTAGTTTCAGAGTGTGTCAGGGAAGGTAGAATACCCACTGAATAGTTCTAATCTTGTCTAGACGGGAGTGTGCAGTGGGGGCGGGGGGAAGTTGAATCCCCACTGAATGGTTTTCATCTTGTCTAGATGGGTCTAGTGAAAGGAGATGGGGATATGATTCTTATGATTCTATAGGGAGTAATTTTTATTATAACTAATTGCGACAGTCAACACTGTAAAGGCAGAATTCTTTAACATAAAGGGAGAAGTAGTTATTTTTACAGTCCAGGAACAGAGGCCCCTAGGTCCATCAAGGGAGAAGAGCATGACCAGAATGTGGGACCCTATCCAGAGAAGCAGCAACACCAGAGATGGACGCAGAGATGATGACATGGAGATGTAGAGCAGCTGAGGACTGTAGCCTCATGGAAAGAGTAAGGCTGGGTGCTGGTTGTCAGGAGGCAGGCTTTCAGAATATGCTTTTTTTGTTTTTTAAATGGTTATATATTATATATATATATATATATAAAACCATTTTAAAATGGTTATATATTTTTGTTTTTTAAATGGTTATGTCTTCCTTTGGAAGACAACTACCTAGCTGGGCAATCTACTGAAAGAGATTGATCTTTGTGTTCATTCCAAAGAATGGTAACCCAACAGAATGTGGAAATTACAGAAAAATAGCATTAATATGACATGCAAGAAAAGTTTTGCTGAAGATAGTTTAAAAAATTATTGCAGTAGTACTTCAACAGTAAATTTCCAGATATTCAAACTTGATGCAGAATAAGGAATTTCATTGCTTATGTCAGATGGGTTTTGGCTGGAAGCAGAAAATACCATAAAGATGTTTGTTTGTGTTTTCTTGACTATGTAATGAATGGCATGTGACTGTGTGAATCATAACAAATTATGGTTAACATTGTGAAGAAAGAAAATTCCAGAAAAATGTTTGTACTCATGCAGAACCTGTACCAAGAGGAAGTTATTCAAATAGAACAAGGAGATACTGCATGGTTTAAAATCGGAAAAGTCATGCACCAAGATTATAATCCTTATCCATATTTAAACAAGCTATATGCTGAGCAAATATTTTGAGAAGCTGGACTATATGAAAAATAATGTGGCATCAGGCTTGGAGGAATGCTCATTAACAATTGAAGAGGATTTAAAGCACTTACCTATGAAGGTCAAAGATTACATTGCGAAATGTAGAGAACATAAAGAACACAGAAATCCTCACAATTGGACCAATAAATAACATGGTAAATAGAGAAAGATTGAAGTTGCCTAAGATTTCATTTTTCTTGGATCCCTAATCAATACCCATGGAAGCAGGAGACTAGAAAACAAAACAAACAAACAAACAAAAAAAAACACAAGTATTTCTCAACTTCACAGAGTGGATTGTCCTGAAGTTGAGACATGGTTCAGTGTCAGAAAGAGACAGGACTAGCAAGCCCTATCTTCTTGTAAAGTGAGACAAAAACCAACCTACCAAAATCTTCAGCAAAGCACTAAGTTTACTATAGCTTAAAACGTTCTCTGAAGAGTGAAGACGATCTACCTTGTGAGTGAGGACAGGCACTATAGACTCAGAAGGTTGAACACTAAGTACCCGTTGTTCTTCCTCATTTCCGTAGTCCTCCCCCTAAGGGAGATGCTGATGCCACATTTCACTGCACAAACCACAAGGACTCTGTGTTTTTCTGGTTTAGCCATTCTTCTCTTATTCTTGCCCATGATTTATTGTTGACCCTTGATGGGCTAACTGTACAATTTTTTTTTACCCTGTACCTGTCAACTGTCCAAATTGTACCCTACCACCTTCCTCTCACCTTGCACTTGTCAGTGTTATTGTATTTGACAACTCTGTGGCTGACAATTTTTTAAGATTTAAAATGTTAAACACTTTGAGGGACAAGGTTGCCTTGACCCAAGTAGTGGTATTTTCAATTGCCTCATGTGCATGTAAAATATGGTCAATGAATAAGGACTACTATAGAAGAATTGATTACTTTGAATTATGGTGTTTGCAAAGAATATTGAATATACCCTGAATTACCTGGACAATGAACAATATATCTCAGTAGAAATACAACCTTAATTCTTAGAACCAAGAATGGTGAGATTTTCTCTGACTTTTTGGACAAGCTATCAGGAGGGATCGGTTCCTGAAAAAGAATACCATGCTTGGTAGAGTGTCAGCAAAGGAGAGGAAAGTCCTTATTAAGATGACTTGACACAATGGTTGCAATACTGACTTAAATAAAGGAACCATTGTGAGGATGATAGTGTTTTTCTCTGTTGTACATAGTGTTGGTATGGGTAAGAACCAACTAGATGGCACCTAATAAAAATAATAATATATGAGAGTATTTATAAGGACTCAATCAGAAAGACTTCGGTATGATCCAAGGGTATAATTCTTGCCTTCCTTGCAGAAGGCCCAGGTTTGTTTCCTGGCTAAAACATCCAGAGCAGAAACCAGTCTGTTAGTGGAGGTTTACTTGTTGCTATGATGCTGAACAGGTATCAGCAGAGGTTCCTGACTAACAGGTATTAGGAAGGAAATCTGACATTATGCTTCCTAAAATCAGCCAATGAAAATGTTAAGGTTTACAATTATTCCCAAAGTGCATGGGGTTACCACGAGTCAGGGGCAAATTCAATGTTTAATAACAACAACCACAAAGTGACTTCCATTTTTTAAAAAATAATCTTAGTTAAAAATGAGCCTTACAAAATGATCACACAAACACGCATACAAACATGCAGATATTTATCTTATTATTAGACATATGCAATATTTTAACATGTGCACATATTTACACAAATGTATGCACCTTTTTTTTTTAATGTGATAGTTTACATGGGAGAATATTAGTTTTACATTTATCCTATCGTATATTGTTTCATTGCCATGGTTACAATCCCTCTAAGCATCATCACAGCACCTCTCCCTTTCTTGGTCTAAAGTCCAGTCCCCAGCCACTCCATCTCTCCACATCATTGTCTCTGCTTCCATCTCTGGCATCACTGCTTCTCTGGGTAGGGTCCCACTCTCTGCTTTTCTCCCTTGATGGTCCCAGGGACCTCCACTCCTGGACTGCAAAGTTAATCACTCCTTGCTACAAAATGTCTACCTTTGCATTTCTTACCCTCACAATCAGTCCTGATAACAATTCTTCACCACTGTATCACAAGAGACCTAGCCACATCTCCTTTCATCAGCCCAGCCTAGGCAGATTGGATTCTACTCAGTGGAGATTCTACCTTCCTCCACACCCTCTGGATCTAGAGTCCCTCTTGAAAGCAGCTTGTAAGCCAGTCACTTCTTGCCTTTGTAGACCCCCCATTTTGGGTAGCCAATGTCCAAGTTACTTATTCCTGTATACTTAGTGTATGGAGGGGGTGGGAATGATCCTTGCAGTAAAGATTTGTTCCCTCTTTTGAGCTACTGCATCCATAGGTGTAGGTCAAGTTCATTGCACCTATTTCTTTTTTAAAAAAAATTCTCAAGAATTGATGGAAAAACTACAAAGAAAGGGACATGAGTAGACACCTTCCCAAAGAAGACATTCAACAAACATGAAAAATTGCTCTCGATCTCAAGCCAAGAGAGAAATCCAAATAAAAAACCAATGAGATACCATCTCACTCTAGTATTAATAGCAAAGTTCAAAAAAATAGAATACTGTAATACTAGCCAGTGTGTTATGAGGAGTTCTGGTGTGGTACTGTAGCATAAGCACTGGACCACAAGGTCATTTGAACCACAAGGCCTGTAGCTCAAAAGTCACCAGCACTCCTTGGAAACCCTATACAGGGTCACTGTGAGTTGGAACTGATCTTTTTTGAGGAAGAATGTGACATTATTTCTCTTCAATTTGTTGTTTCCAACATAGACAACCATATTATTGCTTGATTAGAAATGGCCAATATCAGTCTGTTGCAGCTCACTAATGAGGATTTCTGGTGTGGCACTGTGAATCAGCAATGGACTGTGAACCACAGGGTCAGGAATTCAAACCCACCAGCTGCACCTCAGAAACCCAACAAAGGGTCACTATGAGTTAGAACTGACTTGAAGGCACTTAACAAGATAAAGATGCATTCCATTTCATTTTGGACAACTGCCAAATTTTTAGATTCATACCTCCTAGATTCTACATTCCAATTATTAATGGTTATTTATGTCCATTAATCTTCAGTTGCATTGTCACAGTTGAAGTGCTGTCCTTAGAATGGTTCTACTGTCCTCCCAAGAATTGGGTAGGAGTCCTGCTATGGCACTGTGGGCTAATGCACTGGACTGCAAAGCCATTTGAACCACAAGGTTGGTGGTTCATGCTCACCAGCCACTCCTTGGAAACCCTATACAGGATCACTATGAGTCAGCACTGATTCAATGGCACTTAACAACAACAACAACATACTTACCCCACCCATAAAAGGTTAGAAAGCACATAAGATAATTTATTAAGCACAGACATTTTACAGAAAGATAAGAACAGGCTTCCACCTCCCTAACGAAAAAATTGAAGCCCCAAATATATTTTGACGTTTTCCTTAATATATCCTTATGATAGAAGTGTGAGCTGTACTCCTGGTTCAAGTTTCTGAGTAGCTAATTTGAGGAATTTATCCAAATATGCTTACTGTGACTTCTGGACTTCTGATGTAGGGCTGTGTATCAGCACTGGACTGAGAACCACAAGGTTAGCAGGTTAAACACACCAGCTGCTCCTCAGAAACCCTGTACAGGGTCACTTTAAGTTGAAACTAACTAAATGGCACTTAAGAAGACAACAATGCTTGCTCTGAGCCTTTTTCTTGGTCTTGTGACTGGTTAATTTACTTCCTTTAACAACAGTTCCTTTCCCTATCCCCTGTCAGGATCTCCTTATTGGTCTAACTTTTCTGCTGAGACAAACTGCATGGGGTGTGACATGAAACCCTCTTCTTTTCCCTGTTCTTAACAGTATCCCATCAGCAAATAAAGGTTCTGAAAGCTTTGCTCTATTCGTGTCACTAAGGGCAACTCTAAGGGCTCCAGTCACATTTGAATGCTTCCTAAACCTATGTGGCTTCTCAATTTAAGTTGAGACCTCATGGAGGTCCTGAAAACTTTGCTGTATTCACATCATTTTGAATTTGTCCCATCAACAAAGGAAGGTCCTGAAAGCTCTGCTCCTTTCATGTCATTAAAGTAAACTCTATTATGAGGAGGCATTTCTTCTTCAGGCATATTTTGAGTGACTTTCAATGCGATTGGCTTATCTTCCAGCACTATATCAGACAATGTTTCACAACTATTCATGAGTTTTTCAGTGGCTAGCAATTCAAAATTGCTCTGCCTCTTCTTCCTAGTGGTGGAGCATGGAGTTGATAAAATTATGAAAACTCCTGAGCCATTACCAAGCACCTTAAGGGAACAATTTTCTGATGCAAGGGTCTCAGTACAGTAGTCTCAGGGTACACATGGCCAATTGAAATAACACAATGTACAAAGACAATGTTCTACATCCTACTTTTGTGAGTAGCAACTGGAATCCTAAAAGTTCATGAGTGGCCAATGAGGTCCAACTATTGGTTTCTCCTGTCTGGTTGGAAAGAAGAGTTATGGGAATAAAAGACACATGGAAACAATCAGTCCAATGGATTAATGAACCACAGGAACCTCAAGATTCTGAGACCTGAAGACCTAGATAAGCTAGATGATGCCTGGTTATTATTACCAACTAATCAGAAAGGGATCACGTCCTGGTAGAATGGGAGAAAATGTGGAACAAACTTCAAAATCATAAAAAAGACCAAGCTTTCTGGTCAGATAGAAACTGATGGAACCCTGAAACGATGGCCCTTGGTCACCCTTTATATCTGGAACTGAACTCACCCCCATCAGTCCGTTTTTACTTAAGCAATAAATATGAATTTAAGGGACACAACAACACTAATGAGGTATGTACACCATAGAACAGTCAACCACTTGAGATCAGACCAGCAGCATTTACTTAAGGACAAAATTCAGAAGGGCTGGGAAGGAAAGAAAAATAGAAACAAGAAACACAGTGAAGCAGTGTGGTAAGTGATGATGCTATATTAAGAGTATTGTAATTAAGATTAACCAAAGTGTATGATTTTCTGAACGTAAAATTGATGATCTGCTCTGTAAACCTTCAAAAAATTCAAAATAAAAAATTAAAAAGAAAAAAGTAAAACAAAATTACAAGGCAAACTTTTACTTGTAGGGAGAGATAAAGTTGTATCTTATTCATGTTCATTCTCTTCATCATTACCCAATAGGAAAATAACAAGTTTCTCCAGAGCTAAAAAATGGTACACTTGTCATGATAAAAAAGTGACTTTTCAGTAAAGATCTTTGTTATACTTTAGTACAGTATGAAATAAAGTGTATATGGGTAGGGGAAATATTCTATGAAAGTATAGCTGATCTATACTGTATACAAATATATTTTTTAATCTTTATTTTAGATCAATTTTGTGCAAGTTATTTTCACTTGAGTAAGATAGGGTATGATTAAATTGGTTTTGTTCTAAAAAAAAATGTATAGCTTTGTTTATTTCTTGAACTCTGTCTATAATGATTTGCATTCTATTGTCCCTGCTGTTAGCTGACACCTACTATAATATAATCATATCCCTCTAGTTTTGTTCTATTTCTTTTCTTACCTCCTCTTAATTACCCCCTTGTACCCCCTAGTCTATAGTCCTGTGTCTCTAATACATAGAGGTACCAATTTCACAAACCCCCAGGCTTGTCAGGTTAAAGATTAATGAGCAGAGTATACCTAGAGGCTTTTCAAAGGTTAAGCATAATTACAAATGGGTATTTTATGCAATGCTGGAGATGAGCAAGCTGGGTTTTTTTTGTGTGTGTGTTTTTTTTTAAGGGCAAGAAAAATGGGAACGAAACTTATGGGATTCATGTCAACCATTGTATTTTTAAAAAACAATAAAAGGCCTTTTTAAAATGAGAAATTAACATGCAAACTGAAAGGGATTGTTAAACTCTACTCTTTGTTCTATCCATGATTAAAATAGACACACACACACCTGCCATATGGTAGCTATTAGGTAGAACACTAGTCTACATTACCACTGACTTTCACCTTTCTTTTTTTGTTGTCATGAAAATTCATTTTGTACATATTTGGGAAAAAAAGAGAAAGTAGGGATTGAAGTAAATTTAGAGTAAATATAGTAGGTGAGCATTGCTATTAGAAGAATTAAATAACGTTCATAGACGGAAAATGCAGTTTCTACTTAAAATTTTATAGCTCACCATGAAAAGAGCTAGTTTTCATAGAAAAAAATGACTTCAAGCTTCTTTCAAAGTTCAGTTGCACAATCACAATAGAGTACAAATTGAACATCTGGCCATCCAGCACCGGAGGGATACTATTAGGATTACAGTAATTAAAAGAAATCCAGTCAGTGTTTTACTAATTATAAAGTGTTACCAAGGTTAAAACATTTGTGTTTAAAACTCAGGAAGCTGTTGACCTGATTTGAGGTGGTTTTCCCAAAAATGCTTCAGAACAAGAGGATATGTTAGAATTAACTCTGCTCAAAAGGAAAAAAAAAATGAGGACATAGAACTCTAAATGTTGATTTGAGAAGTGAGAATTTGTTTAAACAAAGGTATTGGAAATTCATAGTGATAATTGGTATCTACCATGTGGTAGGTGTGTGTGTGTGTGTGTGTGTGTGTATTTTAATAATGGTTAGAACAAAGAGAGGTGTGTGTGTGTGTGTGTGTGTGTGTATTTTAATAATGGTTAGAACAAAGAGTAGAGTTTAACAAACTCTTTCAGCTTGCATGTTAATTTCTCATTTTCAAGAGACCTTTTGTTGTTGTTGCTTAAACACAATGGTTGACATGAATCCCATAAGTTGCATTACCAGTTTTAAGAAATGTTTTTTATGCTTATAGTAAGGGAAGCCCACTCCATGGGTTCATTCAATTCTGTTCTGTATCTTACTCAATGACTTTTCAATTATCTTCTCTCATACTTGCATCAACATTTTGCTCTCTTTGATGAATAATTTTCATCAACATATTAATATATATATATTTCATCAACATAAGAATATATGTATTCTCTAAAATGCAAACAAAAAAGAAAATACTCTGTTGACCCCATAGACCCACCACTCTATTCATCTCCTTCTTGATATTGAAGGGTAAGTCTATAACATAAATTTGTAGGAAACTGAGGAGGCACCATGGTTTAAGCATTGAACTGTTAATTGAAAGATTGCCTTTCAAACCTACCATTTGCTCCACTGGAGAAAGACAAGCCTCTCTGCTACCATGAGTATTTACAGTCTCAGAAACACTAGGAAGCACTTCTACTGTAGGATCATGATGAGTTGGACTTAACATGAAGACAGTGGCTTTGTATTATATTGTAAAAGCAATTTCTATAATACATATTATTAAAATTATTTTCAAATATGAATCTTAGGGACATTATAGAGACAAACAAGCATGGGTAATTAAAACAAAAAGTACTGCTACTAGGTCTTTAGTTCATGTATGCATGGATTTATTCCAAACAAAACAAGTTTAGACATGTCACTGTGGTCAGTGGATGACTGAAGATAAGTATTGTCTGTAACATACTTGTCTTAGTCTCCTTAGTGTGTCCTCAGAAAAATAGATTACAAACAAAATAGTGACTTCTGAGAGGATTCTGGGCTAGTTAAATTCAAGCAGGGAGGTCAGCTACAAAGATAATGATGACTGATTTGGGGTATTGAAAAGGGGTCAGTTTTCTTACTGTCAGTTTTTCATACTGTAGTGACTTACGTGTTGCTGTGATGCTGGAAGCTATGTCGAGAGTATTTTAAATACCAACAGGGTCGTCCAAGGTAGGCAGGTTTTAGTGGAACTTTCAGACTAAGAGTAGGAGGAAGGAGACGCAAACTATTTCTGAATGTTTACTCACTTAAAACTTAATAATAGCATTGGAACATTGTCAGATATAGTGCTGGAAGTTGAACACATTAGGAATATCACCAGAATATTATCAGATACAGTGCCAGAAGATGAGCCACTCAAGTTGAAAGGCACTCAAAACATGACTCGAGAAGAACTGCCTCCTCAAAGTGGAATTAACGATGATGATATGAATGGAGTAAAGCTTTCAGGACCTTTCTTTGCTGATGGGGCATAGTTCAAAATGAAGAGAAGCAGCTGCAGACATCCATTAATACTCCAAATATGGAATGCATGAAGTATGAATCTAGGAATTTGAAATGTTAAAAAATTCAATGGAATGTATAAAGATCGATATTTTAGGCATTAGTGAGGTGAAATGAACTGGAATTGGTCATTTTGAGTCTGACAATCATAACAAAGCATTTATCATCACAAAGAACATTTTAAGATTCTATCTTGTAGAGCAATGCTATATGGGATAGGATAATATCCAATAGTCTACAAGGAAGTCCAATTAATACTACTATTATTCAAACTTACACACTAACCACTTTAAGTCAGCGATGAGGAAATTGAGGAATCCTACTAATTTCTTCAGACAGAAATTGATCAAACATGCAATCAAGATGTATTGCTAACCAGTGATAATTGTAAGACAATGGTGGGAAGCAAAGAGGAATGATCAGTAGTTGGAAAATTTGGACAATGAATAAGGAAGATCATAGAAGGACTGATGCATTTAAGTTATGATGTTAGAGGAGAATATTGAAAATAACATGTACTGCCAGAAGAAGAAATAAATCTATGTTGGAAGAAGTACAGCCAGAATGCTCCTTAAAAGTTAGGACAGCAAGCCTTTGTCTCTCATATGTTGTATCAGGATGGTAAGGACATCATGGTAATAGGATAATAGTTTAAAAAAGGAAGAGCCATCCAGCTAGATTGGCATGGTGGAAAGAACAATGGGCTCAAGCATAACCATAATTTTGAGGATTAGGTAGTATTCTATTCTATTATGTAAAGGGTTGCAATGACTTGGAATTGACTAGATGGCGCCTAAAGCAACAACAAGAATCTTGATAGGCTTTTCTTGATGAACAGTAGACTGAAAACAGGAAACCAGGATTATCAATTTGAAATAACATCAACAGCCACATACACAAAAGGAAAAGAGACATAGTTTATAGAGTTTCCAAATGAAGAGGATTTCAAGAAATAGGGAAACAAATAAAAACAAACCTAATTGTAACCTCAAGCCCTACTCCTAGTCCTAGCCGAAACTCTATCATTAACAGTAACAGTAGTAACCCTAGTCCTAATCATAATCCTAACATTACATGAATCCATAAGCATCGTATTTTGTTATTGTTTTGTTTTTATATTGTTAAGTGCCACTGAGTAGATTCCGAATTAGGAATCCAACTGATTTGCATTGTTAATGTTAAGTGCTGTTGAGTAGGTTCTGGAATTCATAGTGACCCTGTCTAGGGTTTCCTAAGTACCGCTGATCTCTCTGTTCAAAAAGACCTTACAGTTCAGAGCATTAGCCCACAGCACCACACCAGGACTTCAGGCATACTATAGACCTAGCCATAGTTTTTACGCTAACCCTTTATTCCTAGTCAGCCCTCTCCTCCCTGCCCCGCAACGCACAATCAAAATACTTCACAAAAATAGTGAAAAGAAAACCTACAGTCTGAGGAAAAATAGCAGTAACAAATTGAATCAGGAACAAACTCTAAAATTTACAGAAAACTTCACACCTCAATTTGCACATGTGCAAAAATCCAATTTAAAAATGGGAGAAAGACATGAACAGAGACCTCACCAAAGAAAACATTATGGAGGCCACCAAAAGACATGAAGAAATGTTCACCATAAGGCATTGTTGCTGTTAAGCACCATGAGTCATTTCTGTCTCATAGCGTCCCAATATAGTGTTTCCAAAGAGTGACTGGTGAGTTTGAACCACCAAGCTTGTGAATAGCAAGCAGTCCAGTATTTATCCTACAGGACTATACCAAGTCTGTTGTTGTTCGTGCCGTCGAGGTCATTTGACACATAGCAACTCTGCTTAGGTTTCTGAGGTTTGAATCACCATCCTGCAGTTCAAACTGACCTTGTGGTCCATTGAATTATCCTATGGTGCAATTATCCTATGGTGCCATACCAAGGTGCTCTGGTAGCGTAGTGGCTACGAATCGGGCTGTGGACCGCAAGGTCAGCAGTTCGAAACTACCAGCTGCTCCGTGGGAGAAAGATGAGGCGTTCTGCTCCCGTAAAGATTAACAGCCTTGGAAACCCTGTTTAGGGTCGCTATGAGTCGGAACCAACTCCAAAGCACATAACAACAACAATAATGGTGCCATACCAGGACTCCAGGTCTAGAGAGATGCAAATTGAAACAACACTGAGCTATCATCTCACTTAGCATTAATAAGAAAGTTAAAAACAAATACATAACACAACAAAACAAAAAAGCAAACAACAAACTCTAATAAGGTTTTGAAGTGACTGGAAACCTCATACACTTCTGGAGGGACTATAAAATGATTCAACCACTGTGAAAAAAGGATGCGTTGTTTTCTTAAAATGTTGGGAATGAAAATACCAGACGATTCTGCTATCCCACTACTTGACACATGTCCTACAGAAATAACAGCTATAATATGAATGGTGGCAGTTGTGGGAATAGATGTATGCATATCCATATTTTCATCATAGCACTATTTACAGTAACCAAAAGATGCAAACAACATAAGTGCCCATCAACAGATGAATGAATAGATTTTGGTACATATACACAATGGAATAGTCTCCAATGTTAAGGAATGATGTTGAATCTGGGTAACACCTTATAACATGGATGAACCCAGAGGACATTATGATGAGTAAAATCAGTCATTTGCAAAACGATAAATGTTATATAAGACCACTGCTTTAAATAGTCAAGAAAAGTTTTACATACAGAAACACTCTTTGAAATTTATCAGGGATAGGAGGAAAAGGAGGGTATATTATTAATTTAAGAGACTGTTTTATTTGTTAAGAGCTGTTGAGTCAGTTCTGACTCATAGTGCCCCTTCATAAGGGTTTCTGAGGAGCAGCTGGTGGACTTCAACTGCCAATCTTGCAGTTAGCAATCTGATGCTTATCGTACAGCACCACACCACAACTCCAAACACATATTAGCTTGGATGAAGGGAAAGGCAAAATTCAGTAAGTAGGAGGTCAACAGAAAATGGTCAAAGGAAAAGATAACACTGGGTGGAGCAAAAGAGTTAAAAGGCAACAATGGTAAATACTATTATATATACATGCCTACAACAAGAGCAAGAAAACTAGATGGTTCTGAAGAAAAATATGGAACAAATATCAAAACAATTTAAAAATTAATAAAAGAGCAGGCTTATTGCTTTGATAAAGCTTATAGATACCTGTAGACTATGACTTTAAGACACCCTTCTTGGAACTGGACTCACACTTATGGGTCAACTTACAGCCAAACAAAGGGCAGGTCTATAAGACAAACCAATAACACTGGGTTGGTATGTACTCCTTAAGACAAACAACCATTGGGGATCAAAAGGGAAGCATTTACCTGGGGATGAAGCTCAGAAGCTGGAAGGCCTAGGAAAGACAGACAAATGGGAGAAGTATACACAGGGACGAATTTGAAATTATGCTGTTACATTGTGAGGATTGCAATCAACACCACAAAACAAAATGTTTATGAATTGTTGAATGGAATGACAATTTTCTTTAGAAACGTTCACACAAATTACAATAAAAAACAAAGAATAAAGGTTACATTCATGATAACGAGTAGTATAAAAGAGGAGTGTTCACAGGTAGTGTTTGATGGTGGTTGTGTGCTGTTCAGTCTGTTCCAACTCATAGCCCCTCAGTATAGAATTTCTGAGGCTGTAACAACAACAACAATCTTTATGGGAACAGAAAGTCTCATCTTTCTCCAGAGCAGGTAGTAGATATATGTTATCTCATGTGACCTTAATTATTTCTTCAATATTGCACAGTGGAACTTAATTCATTAGGGTTTGGAAACTAGTCCCAAATCATATACATCAACAGTTCTCAAAATTCAGAGTATTCTAGAAGAATGGTAGAACTATAAAAATCCAAATGATATAGTGCCTTCCTCACACAATTCCAGTTCAGTGATTTTAATCTGTGATCATAATAAATCCCTTACTGCTTACCCAGACAGATAGAAACTAGCAAAGTCAAAACTCCAAATACATTTTCTTGTGTCCATGTAGAATTCTCTCAGTACCAACTAAAACCAGCATTCAAACAGGTCATGGAATTAATGCAATTTATAACCACTGTCCTGTCTCTTCTTAGACATGACATTAATTAAACTTGAACATTGGACCCTTCTTTTCTCCAACTGAAAGGTTAAATTTTTCTCTCAGTTTCAGAACTGGCATTTTAGGGCTCAATTTACAGAAAAACTATCCTGATGAATTAGTTTTCTTTACTGCTTGCTATATAGTCAAATTAAAATAGTTAAAAAATTTGTTTGATAGCAACATTGAAAATAAACAGAAAATATGGTTACTGTGTTGTCCAGGGAAACAAGAACAACCATTGATGTGATTGCTTACTCCAAGGAGGCTTATAGGAGCTGACACCTTAAGGTTTTATAGTGTTACCTAGTCCCCCATTGAATCTACTGAATTCATTAGCACATAGATTTAGAAGCCTGGCTAATCATCAAAAGTAATACGTGGATGCACTGTTGTCAAGTAAATCATGTTATCAGAAGTTTTGTTTTTTTTTTTTGAGCAATTATTTATTAAATTTTTATAATATCATGACTTTTTAAAAAATGTTAGAGTGGTCATGAAAGTGTTTTCTTTAAATACTAAAGCACTTTATAACCTACAAAAAATATCACAATTGTTCAAGGTGAGTTTTCAAGTTTAAGCCTATTTGGTAATGATAAATTTAAAAAATAAGAATGAATTCATACTACAATGATAATATACTTTGGGACTATTCTGAATGAGAGACATTTCAAATTATTTTTAATGTAAGGCAATTGTTTTCTTTGTCTTGAAACCCTCAATAAGATGCATTGATATTATAGCTGTGACAATGCACTTAAGCATATCAATAATTATGTGGATGTTGCTGTTGTTTAGTGCTGTCAAGTCAGTCCTGACTCATAACCAATGATCATGAAGACAGCTCAACATCAGGTAACCTTTTCTTCTTTTATATATAAGGTTTCCATGAGTTGCAACCAACTCAACAGTAATTTTTAAAAGAGGAACAAAAAGTTATGCTTGTTCACAGAAAGTTTACAATTCACTGCCTTACATCAATTTTTTGGTAAAGTGGTAACCAACAAGTCACTAAATAGTGTCAAAAAACTACTTTAACATATAGCATTGGACTGTGAAACATAAGATCAGTGGTTTGAGCCCGCCAGCTACTCTTCAGAAGAATGATGACGCTTTTTGCGTTCAAGAAAATTTAGTCTATACTGGGTCACTATGAGTTGGAACTGACTCAATGGCACGTAACAACATTTTATAATAATCTGAATTGGGGACAGCTCAAAAGATATTCGGTCAAGGAAGATCAGAAATAGTGAAGGAACAGGGTCAGACTAAAAGGTAAGAATGAAGATCAGAGCCCAGGTGTGATGGAAATGAGAAAAAATGGAAACAGAAAGAGGGAGAAACAACGGCAAACAGATAGCAGAGTGTGAGTACAAAAGAATAAACAGTATAAAAGAACATATCAATGGTCAACTGATTTTTTACAATAGTGCTAAGTGCATTCAATGAGAAGAGAAAAGTCTCTCCAATAAATGGTGTTGGGAAATTGATGTCTTCACATGCAGAGAAGTGAAACAGAATCCATGCCTCATACCAGATCCCCAAACAAATTCAAAATGGAAGAAGTACCTAAATGTGACCACTAAAACCATAAAATTATTAGAAGAAAATTCTGGAACAAAGCTGTTTGGTCTGGTTTTTAACAATGGATTAGCTAGTATAATAACAAAAGCACAAACAAAAATGGAACCTCATGAAAATCAAATATTTTTTGTTCATCAAAAGAGTTTACCAAAAAAATGAAAAGGCATGCCAACAATTGGAAGAACACCTTTAGAAACCATATTATCAATGAGAGTGTAATAAAAAAATACATAAATCTTCAATAATTTACCAACAAAAATAAACATAACCCACTCAAAAAATGGACAACGAACTTGGAATAGACATTTCACCAAAGAGGATGTTCTAATGGCCACCAAACACACAGAAAGAGACTCAGCATCATTAGTCATCAAATATATGCAAATCAAAACCATCTTACTTACAATAAAGCCTAATTCTCACTGTCATCTGTTCAATTTTGACTCATACATAGAAGCCTGTCGAGCAGAATAGAACTGTTCCATAGGATTTCGAAGGCTGTAAATTTTTACAGAACCAGACTGCCTAGTACAGAGTGAATGGTGGATTTGAATCACCAACCTTTCATACAATAGCCAAATGCTTAACCCACTGCACCATCAGGGTTCTTTCTCACTCCCACTGCTGTTGTTGTTAAGTACCATTGAGTCAGTTACGACTCATAATGACCCTGTATGGCATTTCCGAGGAGTGGATATGAACCTTTTGGTTCAAACTGACCAGTGCAGAGCCAAACCAGCAGTTCCATTGCTACTAGGATAACTTAAAAAAAGGAAATGAAAAATAACCAATGGGATAGGATGTGGAGAAATTGGAAACATTCACTAATACTGGTAGGAATGCAAAATGATACAATCATTGTGGAACACAGTGTAGCATTTCCTAATAGAACTACCATATGACTACTGATTTCATTGCTTGGACTCTACACTCAAGAGACTTGGAAGCTGTTACACAAACACAAATATGTACACTAATGTCATTGCAGTACTTGGTTTTGTTTTTTTTTTTTTGTTTTTTTTTCTTTTGGTACTTTGTTGTTATTGGTTTTTCTTTTAAGTTTTTGTTGTGAATTATGTGTTAGTTTACATGGGTAGACATTATCTTTATATTCATCCTATTACACTTTGTTTCATTGCAATGATCACAATCCCCTGTATGCATCACCAAACACCCAAAGGGTACACCACACACTCCTGCCCCTGGGCCGCCAGCACACAACTCCTCTCCCTCCCTGAGTCCAGAGTCCCCAACCACTCCTTCTATGCACATCATTGCCTCTGCCTCCATCCCTAGTGTCACTGCCTCTCCAGAAACAGTCTTGCACTTTGTTTTCTCCCTTGATGGTTCCAGGGATCTCTTCTCCTGGACTGCAAAATCAGCTGCTCCCCTCCTTTTGTTACCAAACATTTACATTTCCCTTTCCAACACTCACTGTCAGATCTGATAGCAATCATTCCTTATTGAACCACAGGAGTCCTTTCCCCCTCACCTTTTATCAACCCCATCCAGACAGGTTGGAAACAATTCAGTGGAGGTTCTACATTTCCTTGTATCCTCTGGAGCTAGTTTCCCTATTGAAAGCTTGTAAGCCACTCACTTCTTGTCTTTGTAGTCCCCTTATTTTGGGTAACTGATGATTATGTTCCCCTCCCTGTTGACACTGTACCAAGGGAGTAGGAATGATCCTCACTGTAGAGATTTGTCCGTTCCTTTGTCATACTGCATCCATAAGCATAGGTCAAGATCATCTAAAAATTGATGGTGAACATGAAAGAGAGTTTGGAAGTAGATGTGAGGATAATGTGGTTAGGTCTTGTTGAATGGCAGAAAATGATAATGGAGTCTGGATCTTATTGTCTAAGCAGGATTTGAATGGGCATAAGAAAGACTGAAGATGTTATGATTAAGAGTAAAAATATAACCCATGGTGGAAACTGAACAACTTTTATGTGAAATAACGAAGACGCTGGCAGCATTCTTCCTTAACGGGCTGGAGGGGAAAGTGAAGTGGAGCTCATTATGGGAAGGCCCATAATCTTTTTCCTAGTCTCTTAGAGTTTAATTGTCTTCATGTCTTACCATCAAATCAATGGCTAGACAGGCAGGAGATGGGGCATTGGGTATTCAGTGGAAGACTCCTCACTTTCCCTACAGGAGGCTCAGGTTTGATTTCTGACCAGTGTCTTCATCCATCGTCTAGTAGAGACTTCTGTGCTGCTGAACAGACTTTCGTGGCACTTCCAGACTAGGACAGACAGACTAGGAAGAAAGATTGGGCAATCTGTTTCCAAAAATCAACCAATGAAAATCTGTGGATCACAGCAGTTCATTCCTCAAAAGATCATGAGGATGGTGCAGACCCAACAGTCTTTCAGGCTGTCTTCATAGCAGTTAAACTGTGTTAAGAGAAGCAGGAGTCTTTATTTAAACAGCATGAAAACTCAGGAAGAGACCAAAGATCCTACAGAAGTCAGACTGCACACATAGTGAATGAAGGACTTGATACACATAATGCTTGCTCAGTTATGCCTCAGTGAAATCTGTAATACTGTGCAAATAAAGCAGGCACTGTGTTGGGTACAAAGGTATTTTCTGAGTGTTTTTGTCTTGATTTTTTTGTATTTCATCCTCACAATCTGTAACGAACCTTGACACTTTCCAACCACGATGTGTCGAAGTCTGTCATCACTGCCAAAGGGGACAAAGTCATTATACACAATCGGGTCCTTCAGTCTTCAGTTTATTACAGAAAGGCAAAAAGGGCTTTACTGTGTCTGTGTTATTGAAGGTACCAAAGAAGTCTCCATCTTGATCAGAGACAAACCCTCCATTCTCACTGAGGACATCTCTTTCTGATCCATTTGGCTGTGTTAAACACCAGAAAAGATATAGCTAGTGCTAAGTTTCCTAATTTATGTCATCCTCTATACCTGAAGGAGTCCTGGTGTGGCGCTGTGTGTTAATGCACCAGACTACAAAGCCGTTTGAACTGCAAGATAGTTGGTTCAAGCTCACCAATTGCTCTTTGGAAACCCTATATGGGGTCGCTATGGGTCTGAATCGACTCGACGGCACTTCATAACAACCACAACTATACCTGAAGGTTTTTTTTTGTTGTTGTGGTGGTTGTGTTTGTTGGTTGTTGTTTTTTTTGTCAGATCATCAAATAAATGTATGGAAAAAAATAGGAGGAATAGTTGGTATGAGTTCCTTGGTGGCTGAGTGGTAGTATTCATTGGTGGTGCCTTACATGGGGGAGAACCAGGTTCCATTTCTGGTCACAGAACCACACTACACCTGTTTGTCAGTGGAGGCTCAGGTCTTGCTTGCTATGATACTGAGTAGGTTCTAGCAGAGCTTCCAGACTAAAGCAGACTAGAAAGAAAGATCTTTTCAACTACTTCCAAATTCCAGCTAAAGAAAGCCCTATGTATGACAATGAACCAGTCCGCAACCACTCATGAGGCTGTTATGGGACCAGGCAATATTTCTAACCTAGGGCATGGGGTTACCAAGAGACAGGGACTGACATAACGGTATCTTGTTGCTGTTTTTAAGTGCTGTCGAGTCAGTTCCAACCCATAGTGACCCTGTGTAGGGTTTCTGAGGAGCAGCTGGTGAGTTTGAATCACCGACTTTGTGGTTCAAACCAACCTTGAGGTCAAGTGCTTCTTCTATGGCACCATACCAGGTTTCCTAGTGGTACCTAGCAACAACAAAAATGGTTGATGTGCAACCAGTAAGGTGTGGGGGGAGCGACTTTGGTGATGCAACAGTGCCAATACACTACCTGCATTCTTATACCTTTGACTGTGAAAATACAGAAAGAGAGAAGCACCTATGCCATAGATCTTTATTGACACATCTGCTGGTTCAGACATGGGTGACCTGGCTTGAAAAGGAACAGAAAAACGCTCATAATCAGAGTGATGGTGGTGATCTTCTGTGGAGTCAGTTTCGACTCATGGAGATCCTCTATAGGGTTTCCAAGACTAGAAATCTCCATGGGAATAGAAAACCTTATCTTTCTCCCACAGAGCACTTGGTGAATTTGAACTGCTGATTTTTTGGTTAGCAGCCCAATGAGCAGCCCACTAATTAATCTCCCCAAAGGAGGTAAAGGGTAACATTCCTCTTTGGAGTAGAAAGTGAATAAATGGGCTTGAATGCTATTTGCTAAAGCAAGGTCACCACAGCTGAAGAACAATTTTGGATTCCTAACAGTCAGAGACATTTGGTCTTTAGTTGTCTGTAAATTAAGGTATTAAATTTGTAAGATACTGTTTTTAATTCACAGTTTTAATATAATTGTGTTTACTCAATTAGAATCATCGGACATTGTAATTTCTGAGTTCTAGTTTGTTTGAAAAAAGACAGAGCAAGCATTGATTGTCCTCATTAAAGTTTGAACAGCAGCTATAAAAGCAGCATGATGGAGCCCAACATCAGCTTTTAAAAAGAAAACGAAAGAGAGTGATGGGTCTCACAATGGAACAGAAAAAGCTCGCCTTTTCACTACTGTGCTAAGTCACCCTCCTGGGTTATTTGCTGTAGGGTAAAGGGACTAGAAAACTGAGCAAAGAAACACATTGCCAAGTCACTGACAGAAGAGTTTATCCTAAATAGTCCAAAGGCAGCATGTGGGAGAACAGAGGCTCTTATGTGAGTAGAAGATGTTTTAGGGTAAATGTGTAGGAAAAGTATCACAAAAGTTTATACAACTAGGAAAAAAAAAAGAAAAACAAGAAAGATTAACAAATGCTGGCAACAAGAAAGAACCTTAGGAGTATGTAACAAATAGTAATTGGAACGCTTTGATTCTTGATCTTTCTCTCAAAACTTAATTGTAAAATATAATATGACCTGGTGATTTGATGCTTGTACCTTTGAAAAACTCTAATCGCTAAATCAGTAAGTGTAACAAGTTGTGGCCTTTTGTGTTAGGATGAAATTTGACATATGATTAGTCAATAGTCCAGGAAAAATAGGATATTACAGCTCATAAACACATTGGGGGATATTACGGCTCATAATCACTTTGAGGTCTCATGGCCAGTTAATAGCCTTTGGAAAGAAATAGTGCTCAAGTTTCAAATTCCAACTAAACTCTGCATGCTGTAAGGGCAGGCGAACTTAGACCAGATGAGTCCCTTTCACAAGCACCTGTCATGCTGTGTGGAGCCGGCTGTGGAAGCAGTTTGCCAGTCTTATCTGTTTAGAAACACATAGTCGGTGTTCAGCCAATAATGAATGTCAAAATAATATTTAACTTCCCTTTGGGTGATGCAAAGGTCTCTGGCCAGAAAATAGGCATAATAACCTTTCTGTTATGTTTCTCTTTAATTGTCCTTCAAACTGAGAGAGATTATTTTCAGAAGACTGTGTGCTTGTTTTGAAAGATCAGGGAATAAAGAACAGTGTGAAAAACACTGAATTGGACAAAATCATCATTATGAGTGATATATTGCAGAATGAACATAAAAGTCAAATTTTGACACTGGGGCCTGAAGAGGAATCTGTGAAGATGTTTGATATATCTATTATTATGTCATAATCAATACTTACTATGGTATTATCTGAGTATCTGTGTGCAAAATGAAGATTTTGCTAGGAATATATGCAGGTAAGTAAAAAAATATTACTATAAATCATAGAATCCTTTATTAAACAAAGATACCAAAATGTGAAGCTATCTATTGTTTCTTTACATACTCCATCTAAATCTATGTTTTTCTGAAGGAAGTGTTTGTACCTCTCTCAGCTTTCCCTGAAGAACTCTGCACTCATCAATTTATACCACAACAAAATGGCAGCATTGGCATCAGCCAGGGACTCCAATAATGTTCCTTTTAAATGTTTTTTTTTAAGTTTGAAAAGCAAAATAATTTAAAGGGACAAGATAAGCATTGTAAGGTAGATGGAGTAGGTTTCCCAATAAAATTTCCCCTTGTTGTGATGGGGGGAAAAAAATCTTCAGTGCCAATTTCCTGATCTTTTTCTCACCAGCTCAGTTTCCATTTTCCAAAAACTTCTTCATAATAAGCCCCCATTATCATTCTGTGTGCTTTGAGAAAATCTGTCAAGATTATCCCTTTGGACTACCATCCAAAAAATGTCTACATAACCTTCTGAGCTGGCCTCTCTGCCCTGAATTTTACTGGCCAGCAGAAATCTTTAGAACCCACTGTTTTGAATGGAGTTTCTTCTCTGGATCATATTGGTAATTCCAAGACATGTCCCAGATTATGATTTCCTCCATTAAATATGGTTGTTGTTCTTGTTAAGTACCATGGAGTTGGTTCCGACTCATAATGACCCTGCACAGGTTTTCCGAGGCTGTAAATCTTTACAGGAACAGAATGCCTCATCTTTCTCCCGCGGAACCGCTGGTAGTTTCGAACTGCTGACCTTGAGGTTGGTAGCCCGACTCATAACAACTACACTGCCCAGAGCTCCTTGGTGTGCACTAAATTCAGTTGTGCCTAAAAGACTGATGGAAATATCAGTTCTTTTCTTTAGCTGATTTCATGCAAAACTTTAGTCACCCATTAAGTCCAAAGCTTGACAAGCCCAAGATGTTCACATAAAATTGAAAATGTCAAACCACAGTGAGATCCAAAATCAGTAGCTATCATACTAATGATGATTTGTCTGTCTTCTTCCAGTTTATGGAATTTAGCTAAAGATTGTTAATTCTTTGATGTTGATAGTTTGTCTTCTTTTGGCTTAACTTTGAGGTTTCCAACTTCCCTTAAAGTGTTTGATGCATCTAAAAATTATTTTATATGTACAGCATTCCTGCAAACTTGTTGGAAAGTTCTAATAATTTGGAGAGATGTCCACTTGAGTTTTATAAAAAGTTTGATATGTGCTCTGACATCATAATTATTTTTGTACCCCACCCCCACCCCATGGCATGAAAAAGTATCTTCTTTTGAAAACATCCTAAGGAGACTAAGACAAATAAATGTATCACTGAGAGAACATATCTGAAGCCATCTACTGACCAAATGTTTAAAAGAGAGGTATGTTTAAATGTGTTTTGTTGTAGGGTCAGCAGTTCAAAACTGCCAGCTGTTCCACGTGAGAAAGATGAGGCTTTTTGCTCCTGTAAAGATTTACAACCTTGGAAACCCTCTACAGGATTGCTATGGGTCGGAATTGACTCCATGGCACATCACCACCACCATGTATAAACTAGAAGCATAGCAGCTATATATATAGTTTTTTACTTATCCTGCTATTGCTGTTGTTGTTAACTGCCTTCAAGTTGGTTCTGGCTCATAGAGACCCTATATAGGATTTTCATGGAGCAGCTGGTGGATTTCAGCTGCCATCCTTTTGGTTAGCAGTCCAGAGCTTATTCTTCAATGCCACACCAATATTCCTTCATATTCACGCACATATAAAGTCAAAATTAAAACCTAAGACAATTACCATCAATCAACCCCTACTCTTGGCGACCACATGTGTGTCAAGATAATACTATACTTCAGAGACTTTTCAATGGCTGATTTTGCTCAAGTAGATCCTCCAAAACTTTGTTTCAGGGTTGCTCTGGGAAAATTTGAACCATCAATTTTTCATTTAATAGTCAATCACTTAGCTGTGTACACCATTCCTATATATAAATAAGAAGTCCCAGTATGACACTGTAGGAGGATAAGCATTGGACTGTTAACCATAAAATCTGCATTTCAAACAGACCAGCCATTTCTCACAAACACTATATAGGGTCGCTATGTGTCAAAACCGACTCATACACTTAATAACAACCATATATATATATATATATTTACAGCCTTGGAAACCCTCTACAGGGTTGCTATGGTTCGGAACCGACTCCATGGCACATAACAACAACAACAACAACATATATATGTCGTTGTTGTTGTTGTTATGTACTGACTCAACGGCACTAAACAACAACAACAACATATATATGTTGTTGTTGTTGTTGTTATGTGCCGTGGAGTCGGTTCCGAACCATAGCAACCCTGTAGAGGGTTTCCAAGGCTGTAAATCTCGACAGGAGCAGAAAGCCTCATCTTTCTCCCACATAGCAGCTGGTAGTTTCCAACTGCTGACCTTGTGTTTCGCAGCCCGATTCATAACCACTACACCACCAGAATATATATATAAGAATCAGAAAAATGGGGACTGGAAATGGGATGATATTTTATGGACATATGGGAAAAGAAAGGACTTCTGAAAAGGAGAAATTGATAAATGCTGCCCCATCCCAGTTTGACCGCAAACACCATTTTCCTTCAAGAAAAAAGGAAAATGTAGGTCAAGAAAAGGTAGGAACAAATAGTTTTCTCAAGGAAACTAGATGATATAGAGCTGAAACATTATTTTGCAGGTCCAGATAATAAGGAGAGTAATGTATGGCAGATGAGCTTCTAGTGGAATAAACCATAAAGGAAGCTCTTGAGGAAAGAAATTAAATCTGGAACAGTTAGGGGTAGAAGAAAGACTATTCTGTAAAGATTGGAGATATGTAATGAAGACAATGATATATGTATTAACAAAATCCTGAAAAAGTATTTTTCCAAATTCTCTCTTCTGAAGTGACTGGAAAAAAACCACACACACACACACAAAGACAGTTACTGATGATTGAATTAGAAAAAATACTTTCCAGAGGAAAATATTCATTTCAATGAACCCTCTGGGTTCTTTGTTCTAAGAAAGTGTTTGCAGAGGTGATTTTTATGGATCCAAATAGACCCTGGGTTGATTAAGGAGCTCGTGTTGTTTTGTAATGATTCTAATGGTTTCCAGATTTAATTAATTTTTTATTAACTTTATATATGAATACCAATCATTTTTTGAATTGGATTGGAATTAATTTGATATATATATAATTTTCAGTTTAATTAATTTTATATATGAATTCCAATCTTTTTTGAAAATTGGCAAGGTATACATTAATAATAAATGTGTGATATACTTTCCAGTTTTGATATTTTTCTGATTTTCAAAGTAAAGAAACTCGAGATTAAACAGAA
>NW_006408540.1:11599376-11603250 GCF_000296735.1 Chrysochloris asiatica
ATAGGGTTTCCAAGGAGCAGCTGGTGAGCTTGAACCACCAACCTTGCAGTTCAAACAGTTTTGCAGTCTGACACATTAGCCCACAGCACCATACCAGGACTCTCCTCTCTCTCAGATCTCTCTCTCTCTATATATGTGTATATATAGATATATATAGATATATATGCCTCTCTATTGTTGTTATGTAGGAGCTCTGGTAGCATAGTGGTTACGAATCGGGCTGCGAACCACAAGGTCCGCAGTTCGAAACTACAAGCTGCTCTGCTGGAGAAAGATGAGGCGATCTGCTCCCGTAAAGATTTACAGCCTCGGAAACCCTGTTCAGGGTCGCTATGGGTCGACGGCACTTAACAACAACAACAACATTGTTGTTATGTACCGACTCGACGGCACTTAACAACAACAACATATACATTGTTGTTGTTGTTATGTGCCATGGAGTCGGTTATATATATATATGCCTTCACATGAATCTTAGTTTGAGGGACTTTGTAAAACTAATCCAGCAGAAATTAAATTTAAAAAACGTTTTTAAAGTGATTCAAATTCTCAGAAGGAATTTGGAAAACAAAAATACAAAATACTCAGAATTTAAGGGGAAAATAAAGATAATAAGACAAAACTGCCTTCAAGTTATTTAAATAAAGCTTAAATGTGCTAAACATTTCACTGATGACACACTTTCTTAGAGGTATATGAGATAAAACAATTTCTTCCCTATAGAAATTATATAGAAGAATCTGTGCTTATTTTACCAAAGCAGACACATCATTGAGGAAGAGAAAAATGTGTGAAAAATAGCAATAGGAAATTGAATAAACCTGTGAACTCTTAGTGAGATCACTATTTGCCAAACACTGTGTACTCATTTAATTCTCCCACCGGCCAGGTGACATTGCTTGTCCCAGGTCATGTACCTCATCAGTGGCAGAGCTTGGGTACAAATTCTGGATACCTGATTCTAGAGTTCATATTTACTAGAAAATCCTAAAGAAATGACCAGAAATAGAAAAATGGCAAAATGGTGAGCCAGAATATTCTTCCTTTGCTAACAATGTCCACAAATGGGAAACTTTATAAAGGAAACAAAGTTTAAATTATGAGATAAGGTTAAATTTTTTGAAGTAACTAACTCTTAATAAAATTCACTGAACACCTTATATGTTCAGCAGACAATGCTAGATGATGCAGAAAATACAAGAAATGCATCTATTTATTTGTTTTACTTCATCTCTTTCCATGAAATTCATTCCGAATCTCCCTAATGATTCACACACAAAAAACAAATATGCAATCCGTAGCCAGCTATCAAAACCTTCACAATATGTCCTTTCTTACTGAAAGTGCTCTCTTATATCCCATTCCCCATTCCATAATAAACCATTTCATAATCGCAAACATTCTGGAAAATAAAATCATAATTATTTTTAAATTTTATAATTAGAAATAATGCCTTTCTGAACTAATCACAAACTATCTTACATGCCTTGGTATTTTCCATAGGCCATTTTCTGGTGTGGCGCTGTGTGATAAAGCACTGGGCCACAAGAGGTCAATTTGAACCTCAAGATCTGCTGTTCAAATACACAGCCACTCCTTGGAAACACTATAAAGGGTCACTATGAGTCAGAACCTACTGGACAACACTTAACAAAAAGCTAAAATCACCCCAAAACCAATTTCCTATGACAGGAACTATGCCCTCCATTCCTACAATTTTTTGACAGGCTAAAAGATATCTTTCAAAATTCAACTTAAACATGTTTTGTGAAATCTTGGCTGGCAAATACAATTCAGACTTGTGTATAGTCTGTGTCCCCAGTCTCTCATTTTAGTGTATTTTTCTCTACTCCAAATAATTAAGGTTCTTTCAAACAACAACTAAGTCTTTCTGGAGTTTTTTTGGGGCCAAGCAATGAAACTGGGCATAAGAACCATACCAAGATTGTTGCTTTTGGTGGTTAGGTGCTATTGAGTCAACTTGGACTCATAACAACTCTATGAATAACAGGACAAAACACTACTGAATCCTACACCATCTTTACAATTGTTATGTTTGAGCCCATTGCTAATGCTACTGTGCCAATTCAATACAAAGATATTTGGATATAAGGTGAAAGCTGTGATAGCCAGAACTCAAAGGCACTACTTTGTTTTCCTGGGTCCCTCCAGTTTTCTGCCTGTCACAGGGAGCTGTCTCAACACTTCTCTAGTATTCTCTATTAGTGGAAAATATTTGAACTTTCCTTCTCTGACAGGCTTCTGTCTTACACAGATGCCAGCTTCCACAGATTTTTATTGAATTAGTAGATGGATTTGAGTTTTTAGATAAAGATATTACACCATATATGATAAACAATGACAAATTTAAATAAAGTAGCAATTTGCAAGAAGAGAAACAAAAAATAGCAATATTTGATTTGTCCTTTAAAATTGACTTTCTCATCACACACTGATTTCGGACTTTTTACAAAAATGTTTCCATAAAAATGATAAAATATATAGCTGGCACATTCATTACAAATGAGAAATAATAAAATTTTGAGTTAGATATGCATATTAAAATCACATGCCCTATTGTATTCTAGATGAGCAGAGGATGAATAGATATGGTTTTTAGTAATCATAGAATACTCAGTTATAAGAGCCACAGAGTAGACAATATAAAAATGAATCAACTTTTCAGTACCAGTAAAACTGTTTCTGATTGGTCAACCTTAAACAACATTCTCCTTGGTTTCTCATAAAGAGGACTCTGTGTAATAAAAAAACTCAATGTTTGCCATGCTTCCTTACACTGCCTATATGAATGCTTTACTATAGCTTTTTCAAATAAAGTCTTTTAGTGTAGGTCAATAACCTAACACTAAAGCATAATTCAGTAAAAGTAAACCTATGAGAGGTCAGGATAATACTGTTGAGCATACTATGAAAGCCTTAAGGGATCTGGCTTGATCCAAAGGTAACGTACAAAAGCATCAAAAGAGTAATTGTCATATGTCCTTCAGGAATTTCTCCATAAATTTTAGCATATATCACTAATAGTATTTCATAACAGTTGGAGAGAAAATTAAAGATATTATTTTATATTGTTTAATTGTATACTATGGTGTCCTGGTGTGGAGCTGTGGGTTAATGTACCAAACTGCAAAGCCATTTGAACTGGAAGGTTGGCAGTTCAAGCTCACAGCTGCTCCTCGGAAATCCTATACAGTGTTGCTATGGGTTGGAACCAACTTGACAGCACTTCACAACAACAACAATTGTATGATATAATTTTACAATGATTCAGAATGGGGAATTTCTCTCTTTCTGAATAAAGCAGATATGTAAGCTTTTATTAACCAAGCAAGAAGGCTAAGTATAATATTAGTAGATGATGCCATACTAGGGCTCCTATATACTTAATTTGTTGTTGTTAGGTGCTGTCAATCTTGTATAAGGCTTCTGAGGCTTTAAATTTTCCTGGGAACAGAAAGCCTCATCTTCTTTCCACATGGTGGAACTTGTGGTTTACAGTCCAGTACTTATAAACTGGAGCCACTGTTCTCCCAATATATCCAATACTTGTTGCTGTTGTTTAGTGTCATTGAGTTGGCACTGACCCACAGCAACCCTGTATAGGGTTTCTGAGGAGCACTAGTAAACATGATCCCCAGACCTTGCAGTTCAAACCCACCTTGTGGTCAAATGCTTATCCTACAGTACCACATAAAGGCATCCAATATACCTAACTGCACAGCTTTAAATACATGGAGCAAAAGTGTATGAACTCAAAGCAAAAATGAGAAACAGATGACCAGGGTGCAGGGCTTGATGGTAGATCAGGGAGAAGTGCAGTGAGGATCTCCATCAGCAATAACACAGAATACTG
>NW_006408540.1:11606355-11609189 GCF_000296735.1 Chrysochloris asiatica
AATTCCTTATTAATAAAATTCCATATTATTATTATGGCCCCTGCCAGGACAATACACTGGAAGGGCAAAGGTGGAGAATTGAAGAGATGGAAGGCAGAACTAGTGAACTGGAAGACAAATCTCTCAATTATTACTAAGATAGAAAAGCAAGCAGAAAAAAAGATACAAAAGCCAGAAGAAGGTCTAAGATTCATGTTGGGCAACATGAAAAGGAGTAACTTAAGAATTATCAGAACAGGAAGAATCACACAAGTCTACAGAGAAGATAGTTGAAGAACTTCTGGAAGAAAATTTCCCTAACATCCTGAAATGTGAAAGACAGCATTCAAGAAGCTCAACAAACCCCAGGAAGAATAGACCCCAAAAGAAAATCATCAAGACATATAATAATCAGGCTTTGCAAAATTAAAGATAAGGAGAGAATCCTGAAAACAGCTAAGGAAAAGAGAAGTGTTACATACAAAGGCAAGCAAATCGGATTAAGCTTGGATCTTTCAGCCGAGAGCATGCAGGGAAGAAGGCAATAGGGAGACATGTGTAAAACCCTGAAAGAAAAAACAAAACAAAACAAAACAAAAAAAATGCTAACCAAGAATCCTCTACCCAACAAAGCTGTCAGTCAAATATGACAGTGTAATCAAAACATTCCAGGATAAACAGAAGCTAAGAGATTTTGTCAAAGCCAACCTTGAGCTGTAAAACATCCTAAAGGGAGTTCTGTGGACTGAGAACCAATAAGAACAGACAACAACCAGAGATTAACAAATGTGGCAGGACCACCTGGAACTCAATTGACAAATAGAAGAGTCAAGAACAGAACAAAACTGTAAGAATAAATTCAGAGGCTCTAGGAGGTCATTCTATGATCAAAACAATTACATTGTGAAAGAATGTAAACAAAGAGGAACAGAGATCCAGGTGGTGAGAAGGTCAGGTAGATTACAGGATAAAATAAACTGTCTTAAATATAGGGGAAAGTTAATAGAATATAAGGTAACCTCAAAGAAAATTTATACTTCACAACATACTAAGAAAATGAAAATCCAAGAACATGGAAACCTTAAAGCTATGAAGAAACTGACAAGAAAGAACACAAAAAACATGAACTCAGCACAGGAAGACATGCAGAACAAAGAAAGCAATAGCACCACAAAACAAACAAACAAACATGACAGCAATTAATCCTGGTGTGGCACTGTGGGTTAATGCTGCAGACTGCAATGCCATTTGAACTGCAAGGTCGGCAGTTCAAGTTCACCAGCCGCTCCTTGGAAACCCTGGTCGATATGAGTCAGGATTAACCCAACAGAACTTAACAACAAAAACAATCAATAATTACACTGAATTGAAATGGATTAAATGCACCAATTGAGAGACAGAGAGTGGCAGAATGGATAAGAAAACGAGATTCTTTAATATGCTGTCTCCAAGAGACTCACCTTATACACAAAGACAAAAACAGACTAAAAGTCAAAGGATAGGAAAAAATTACACTTAGCTAACTGCAATAAAAAGTGAGGAGTGGCAATACTAACATCTGATAAAATTAACTTTAAGGTAAAACCAGCATAATAGATAAAGATGGACATTATCTCGTGATTAAAGGGACAATTGAACAAGATGACATAACCATAATAAATATCTGTACTCCCAAAGAAAGAGCTCCAAAATATATAAAGCAAACTCTAATAGATTTGAAGAAAGAAAATGACGAATCTACAATAATAGTGGGTGATTTTAATATACTACTTTCGAAAATGGATAGAACAACCAGAAAGAAACTCGACAAAGTTACAGAGGAACTAAACAGCACAATCAACCAACTTGATTTTATAGAGGTGTACAAAGCATTCAACCCAACAGCAGCACAATATACTTTATTTTCCAGTGCTCATGGAACATTCTCCAGAATAGACCATGTCTTAGACCACAAAACAAGACTCTATAAATTTACAAACATCAAAATGCTATAAAGCATTTTCTCAGACCACAATGCTATCAAATTAGAAATCAAAAATAGGAAGTCCAAGGAAATAAAGTCAAATACATGGAAACTGACTAACACCCTGCTGAAAAGTGACTGAATAGTGGAAGAAAGAAAATGTGAATTCATAAAGTTTCTAGAAACAAATGAGAATGAAAACACAACATACCAAAATTTTGGGACATGGCAAAAGCAGTGTTCAGAGGACAGTTTATTGAAATAAAAGCACACATCCAAAAAGAAGAAAGAACCAAAATCAACACATTAATGCAACATCTCCAACAACTAGAAACAGACCAGCAAAGTAACCTATAGTCAACAGAAGAAAGGAAATAATAAAGATTAGACCAGAAATAAATGAGTAGAAAACAGAAAAACGATAGAAAGAATCAACAGCATAACATTTTAGGTGGAATCCTGAGCCCCATCTAGAACTTTCTGAGGTGGGACATTCCCACTAGAAAGAACAAGCAGACCAGCCTGAAACAGCTTGAGTGACAGAAGATTCATCTTCAAAGAAAGATCATCAGGAAAATCCAAAACAAAAATGGCAGTATGATTGGCTACTACAAGAGAAAGGAAGTTATTTACTGGGAAGACATCAAGGCAAACAATCAGGTCCCTTCAGGACAAGCCTCCTATAAGACTGAAACTCAAAGGGCACGCAAGTTTGCTGGTGACAACATTGGTCTATTGGTGAGTGAAAGACAGGAAAAGTAGCAATGAAGAAATGGGCTGAGTTCAATCACATTCCATAAACTCCCTTGACCTTGAGATGAGAGAGAGAAGAGGAAAGGATGATTGGTCCAAAGTGTGGTGAAACCTGGGGACACCTGAACCCATGGACAAG
>NW_006408540.1:11609659-11611927 GCF_000296735.1 Chrysochloris asiatica
TAGAGTCCCCACTGAATAGTTTTCATCTTGTCTAGATGGGTCTGGTAAAAAGAGATGGGGGTAAGATTCTTATGAGTTCAATAGTGAGTAATTGTTATCATGATTAATTGTGGCTGTCACAATTGTAAAGGTAGAAGTTTTGTAACAAAAACAGGCGAGTAGTTAATCTTACAGTCCAGAAACAAAGGCCCCAAGAACCATTAAGGGAGAAGAGCACAAGCAGAATGTGGGACCTTATCTAGAGAAGCAGTGACACCAGAGAGATGTAGGCAGAGTTGGGGACATAGAGAGAGGGAGAAGCTGAGGACTCTAGATTCATGTAACAATAGGGACTGAGAGATAGCGGCCAGGAGACACACTTGCAGAATATGCTCTTTGGTGGTTTAAATTGTTTTTATATGCCTGAGTGTTCAAAAAAACCAAAAAGAGCTAAAATGAGTAGAAATACTGTTAACTGATGGTACATGGAGGGGATTATAATCATTGTAATGAAACAAATTATATGATTTGTTGCATATAAAACTGATGATCGGCACTGTAAACTTTCACTCAATTTACAGTAAAAACTAAAAAAAAAAAAAAAAGTTTTATGACCATGTGAATACTCAAAATAAATTTAAAACTCGATGTAAAAAAAAATAGAGAAACACATAGTCATAGTTGGAGGTTTTAACACCAAACCCTCAATAATAAATTACTCTTGTTTTTGTTAAGTGCTATCGAGTCAGTTCTGACTCATACTGCATAGGGCTTCCACAGAGTGGCTGGTGGATTTGAACCCCTGACCTTATGGCTCAAACTGACATTGGAGTCAAGTTCCTTTTCCGACAGTACTACAGACTGACAAATAAAATCAGTACGATTGCAGAGGTTTCAATAGCTGCTTTATACAAATTCTTTTCAGGCTCACATGAAATATTCACAAACAAAAACAATAAAAATACACCACCATAGGTTGATTATTAAGGCAAGAATCAATAAATTTCAAATGCTTTAAATCGTCTCCAACATGTTCTCTGATCATAAGAAATTAAATTAGTAATAAAAAGCAATAACATACCTAAAAAATCACCAGACATTTGAAGGTTAATTAACTACTTAATATTAAAAAAAGGGATCTAAGAAGAAATTAATGAGTCCTGGTACACAAGGGTAAGTGCTCAACTCTAACCCAGATGTCAGTACCTCTAACCCACCCAGTGACTTTGCAGGGGAAAGACTTGGTGACTTGTGCCTGTAAAGGTTACAGTTTAGAAAACCTTGTGGGTCAGATCTACTCTGTCACATAGGGCTGAAATTGATGTGAAGGCACACACTAACAAGAAATTGCAATGGAAATATTTTGAGCTGAATAATAATGAAAATACAGCTAGTAAGGAAAGATTTAATAATAAATCTATGGTTCCCTCCTCACTGAGGAATACTTACTTTCTTCCACTGAGGAATATCAATGGGAAGGGAGGAAACAATTAACCTTGACCAAACCTACTTATAATCATGCTAATAGGGTATTTATTAAAAGAAAGATACAGAAGAATCATTACCTTAATCAGGGAGTCGTGGTTAGCAGAATAAACCTGATCTTTTAAAATCCACTTCGTTTTACAATAACAATAAGTAATAATAATAAATCACCTGAAATTTACGGCTATGGACCTATGGGAAATGTCTAGACAGAGAAAGGAAGTTACTCATGCAGACATTTTCAATCTATGTGATAATGGAGAATAAAACCAAAAAGCCCCCAATAGAAGCAGTTTCTTTAGAGAACAATGTCCCACATACATTGTTGTATACTGCCAAGTCAAGCTCAAAATAAAATGCCTCCTCGTGTCATATCACTGGACATTGTGGAACTGTTGGACAACCACTAGACTGCTAATCACAAGGTAGGCCGTTGGAGCCCACAAGGCCCTCTGCAGGAGAAAGATGAGGCTTTCTGATCCCATAAAGAATTGCAGCTTCAGAAACTCTATACAGGGTTGCTTTGAGTCAGAACAAACACTGTGGCATTAAAAACAGTAACAGTGTGATATAAAATTACAAATTAGAAAAACAACCATAGGATCAGCCCACTTACAAAAAGAATATTTTATATATTATTTTAATTCATGTATATATATATATATGAAGGAGCTCTGGTAGCGTAGTGGTTACGAATCAGGCTGTGAACCACAGGTCAGCAGTTTGAAACTACCAGCTGTTCCGCAGGAGAAAGATGAGGCTTTCTGCTCCCGTAAAGATTTACAGCCACGGAAACCCTGTACA
>NW_006408540.1:11612691-11616993 GCF_000296735.1 Chrysochloris asiatica
CCAATCGGTTCCAACTCCTAGCAACCCTGTATTAGGTTTCCAAGGGGTGGCTGGTGGATTTGAACTGCCAACCTTGCATAGTTAGTTGGTTATATGCCTTGAAGTTGGTTCTCACTCACAGCTACGTGTACAGGGTTTCTGAGGTTGTAAATCGTTATGGGAGCAGGATAAACCCTGATGCACTTTTCCTGCTTTTAAACTATTTAGTAGCCATTTGCTTTGCTTGAATGACTGCATCCTGGTCTATGTACAGATTCCTCATGAGCACAATGAAATGTTTTGGAATTCCCATTCATCAACCAACATCTCAATGTTATCTATAGTTTGTTTATGATGGACACAGCTGATTTATGTCTTTGCATAATCAATAAAGCACTTAAACATCTTTCTGGTATTCTCTGCTTTCACCCAACAACCATTTGATTTTGATAATGGTATTCCCCATCCCAAGTCCTCTTCTGAATCTTAAGTTTCTGGTGTCTGACTTAAGTTTCTGGTATCTCCCTGTTGTAAAGAAATTACTTGACACAGATGAGCGAGAGTCTCCAGAGCTGCATTAATCTGTTAAAACATTTCCATTTCTAATCCATCAATTCCTCTACCCTAGATTTTCATCAATGCCTTCAGTGCAGCTTGGACTTCTTACATGAATACCATCAGTTCTTGATCGTGTGTTACTTCCTGAAATGATTTAGCATAGACCAATTATTTTTGGTACAGTGACTGTATATTCCTCCATCTTCTTTTGGTATTTCCTGCCTTATTCTATATTTTGCCCAGAGAATCCTTCAGTTTTGTAAATTGAGCCTTGTTTTTTTTTGTTGTTGTTTTGTTTTGTTTTGTTTTTTTTGAGTCCTGGTATGGCATTATGGATTAATGAACTTGACAAATTTTGGTTTGAACTACAAGGTGGCAGTTCAAACTTATTAGCTGCTCCTGGGAAACCCTATATAGGGTTGCTATGGGACAGAAGTGACTCAATAGCACTTAACAACAACAACAACAACAATTTCTTTAAGCTTGAAAAGTGCTTATTGTGTTCTTTTCTTTTGGTTTTCTAACTCCAGTCTTCGCACAATTTTTATAATCTTTACTTTGTCTTCTTGAGCTGTCCTTTAAATTTTTCTATTTAACTCTTTTATTTTATCATTTCTTCCAGTCACTCTAATGTCTCTACTCTGTAGAGCAAGTTTCAGAGTCTCTTCTGAAATCCACTTTGTTCTTCTCTTTCTTTCCTGCCTTTTAAATGACCTCTAGGTTTCTTCACATATGATCTCCTTGATGTCATACCATACCTCTTCTGGTCTTTGCTCATTAGTGTTTACTGCATCCAATTGGTTATTAAGAGAATTCCTATATTTATATGGAATCTACTCAAGGTCATAGCTTGGTTCTTGTAGACTTATTTGCATTTTCTTCACTTCATTACACATGAGCAATTGATGATGTGTTCCACAGTCTGTCCCTGGTCTTATTTTGGCAGATGATGTGAATCTTATTGAGTTTCTCTTCCCACAGGTGTACTCAGTTTGATTCCTATCTATTCCATCAGGTGCGGTCATACAATGTGAATGTTATCTTTGTATGACATTGAAAAAAGATATTTGCAATGACTAAGTCTTTGGTCTTGCAAAATGCTATCATGGGATCTCCAGCCAGCATCATTCCTATAACAAAGGCTATATTTTTTAGCTATTGATTCCTCCTCTTTGTTTCCAATGTCTGCATTTCAATCATCAGTAATTATCAGTACATCTGTGTGTTAATGTAATGTTTGATTAATTTCAGACTGAAGAAACTGGTAGAATTCTTCAATGTCATCATCATTAGAGTTTGAAGTTGGTGGCTACATTTGAATAATAGTGGTATTAACTGTCTTCCTTGAAGGAATATAGATATCATCCTATCACAGCCAGCATTAGATTTCTAAACAGTCCTTGAAATACCTTTTTTTCTACAATAAATGTGTTATCAACACTTTTTAGTTTGCTTGTTCCTGGCATAGTAAACCATGTGCTTGTCAGATTCAAAATGGCTACTACCAGTCCATTTCAACTCACTAATCCCTATACATGGATCTTTATGTGTTCCATTTCATTTTTTGTCAACTTCAAATGTTCCTAGATTCTTACTTTGTACATTCTACATTCTGATTAATGGGTGTTTGTACCTGTTTCTTCTCATTTTGAGTTGTGCCCCAACTCAAATGAAGGACCTGAAAGCTTTGCTCCATCTGCATCAATAGGTCAACTCTACTTTGAGGAAACAACTTTTCTCCAAACAACGACCTGAATGTCTCATCATCCGAAACTATATCTGGCAATGTTCCACTGCTATTCATAAGGTTTTCAGTGACTAGCTCTTCAAAAGTGGTGTGCCTCCCCTTCTTCCTACTCTATCTTAGTCTGAAAGCTCTGTTGAAATCTGTCTACAATGGGTGATCCCGCTGGTATTTCAAATACCAGTGGCATAACTTCCAGTCTCACAGTAACATACAAGCCACCAAATATGACAAACTAACTGATGAATGGTGGTGTCTTAGAATTGTTCTTGTAAAATAGAATCTGTTCTTTTTAAACTTTAGACTGCATATCCTGTATCTAGTAGCTTCATGGCCACCATTTTCTTATACTCCCTTTCAAAAACAGGAAATGAAAGTTGCTACACACATGGATGGAACCCTAGTGTGGCACTGTGGGCTAATATGGTGGACTGCAAAGTTAGTTTGAACCACAAGGTCGGCAGTTCAAGCTCACCAGCCACTCTTCTAAAACCCTATACAGGGCTGCTATGGGTCAGAACCAACTTGACAGCATTTAACAATAACAACAACACATTAGCAGAAAATCTTGAAATCTAGTTGTGTTGTAATGCTGTCTTTAAGTGCAATCAAGTCAGTTCAGACTCATCGCCATTATGTACAAATTTTCTGAGAAGTAGCTGGTGGTTTTGAACCACTAAATTTTTGGTTAGAAGTCCAGTGCTTAACCTGTAGCACTACATCAGGACCCTAGTTATATTGTACTGAAGAGTTGAAAAAGAAATTGTGACTTGAGATGTCTATGTGTGTCTGTGTATTTGATTTCTTGCTTTAGTTGCTATGATCATAATACCACTATAGAAAATTAGCTAGTTTCTGTAACTCATATACAACTCGTCAATGGGATATCACTTTATGAAGAGGGTAAAATAAGATCTTATTGTAAACAATAGATCTGTTTTGGAAGAAGTGCAGCCAGAGTGCTCCTTGGAGGCCAGGATGGCTAAGCTTCGTCTCTCCTACCTTGGACATATTGTCCGGAGGAAACAATCGTTAGAGAAGGATGTCATGCTGGGTAGGGTGGAGGGTCAGAGAAGAGGAAGACCCCCAACGAGATGGATCAGCCAGGTGGCATCATTGATGGACTCAGGTGTGGCGGCGGTAGTGAGGTTGGCCCAGGATCGAACATTGTTTCGTTCTGCTGTGCATGGGGTCGCTATGAGTCGGTTCCGACTCGATGGCACCTGACAACAACAACAACAACATTGTAAATATGAACTATTTAACTTTGCCATTGATGATTTCCCTTGTTGCGCTATGTGAGCTCAAACTGCCTCTTTTATATACTTTTACTCATAGGACAATACGATATTGGCAGTTAATGACATTTTACAATGAATAGTCAAGAAGAATAAAAAATATGCTCTACACTCTATCCAACAGAAAGCATGTGTTTGTAATCCATATATCTTACATTTGTTTATTTTTAAAAGAGTCTGAATATGTCATTAAAACAAATGAAATCCCACTGAATTTTGTTGCAAGGCTAATAATGACAGGTTATTCTATGGGTCCTTCAGCCCCAAAGAATGAATAACAGTCCAGCTGTTAAAGTTCTCTCTGCCAATCTCTATGAGAAGACCATTAAAGCACAATAGAAATATATTGCTATTATGACTGTCATAATTCTAGAGTTTTAATCTATTTTGAGAATCAACACCAAGAGATCTGCAGTGCCTACTAGAAAATTCTAGATATAAGATATTGTCTTTTTAATTCTGGTGTTGTAGGTTCAGAACTGGGCCACTAACCACAAATTAATTGGTTCAAACCAACCAATCATTCCTCAGAAAGCCTATATAGGATCCTTATGAGACAGAATCAATTTGACAGCACTAAGCAACAACAGCTTGAGGACTAAGGTGCGCCTGACCCAGGCCATGGTATTTTCAATATCCTCATATGGATGCGAAAGCTGGACAGTGAATAAGGAAGATTGTAGAAGAATTGATGCCTTTGAGTTGTGGTGTTGGAGGAGAATA
>NW_006408540.1:11617180-11620023 GCF_000296735.1 Chrysochloris asiatica
GGCATCATTGATGGCATCAAATGTGGCAGCAGTAGTGAGGATGGCCCAGGATGGGACATTGTTTCGTTCTGCTGTGCATGGGGTCACTATAAGTCGGTTCCTACTCGATGGCACCTGACAACAACAACAACGACAAGAAACAACAACAAAATGATTGCTAAAGTTATGTTAGACGTATCATGGTGGAGGAATCAAATTAACTACCTTTCTGAATCCACTGATGTAATAAACACACACATATGTAAAGTACATGAAACCAGTGAAAAATGCTACAAAGGATTTACCAAAGATCATATGAACCATAAAAAACTAAAGCTACAATGTATCTAAGCTATTAGAAAAGAATTTGTAGTAGACACAGAAGAAAAGTTAAGAGGTGTATCATTAAGCATTTACTAGGCACCAAAAACAAAACAAATCACACAAATTAATTGACTATATATCTTTGCAAAATACAACTCCAGTGACTTGCAATTTTTAAAAATCATATTACAGAGTGGATTATGAAGCATCTAATTGCAGTATGGTATGCAGCAGTCAAATAAGCTGCTATTTTACCCTAATTAATTAGTGCAAGTACATCAATTAACTGATGGCAATAGTCAGAGAAGAAACTAGCTAACAGCAACTTTAAGGGCCATAGGGGAAAAAAAGTGAAATTAATGTCTTCAACATTGTATTTTAGTAATGGATTAAAACTCTTCATTTCTAAAAATACAATTGACAACCTATTTCAGTTTAATAAAAGCTACTTATGTTTATGGAATGCTCTGGACTTTTGAGAAATGGTTTCCTTCTACCAAATTTGAGCAAGAAAATAATATTTTCATATTATGTGGAAGATGTTGGAAAGCGACCATAGGCTTTCACCATATTTAGAGCTGCATTAGTTTTTTGTTTTGTTTTAACTTCCTTTTTTGAGGCATAGTTGGCATACAATGTTGTTGTTGTTAAGTGCTGTCGAGCTGATTCTGATCCATAGCAACCCAGTATAGAGTTTCCAAGGAACAGCTGGTGAGCTTGAACCACCGACCTTGCAGTTCAAATGACTTTGCTATCTGACGCATTAGCCCACATTGCCATACCAGGACTCCCTGGCATACAATAAAATGTATATATTTAAAGTATATCATTTGTAAGTTTTGGCATATGTATAATTGCCAGATCCATATAGCAATGGTGTAGCAGAATGGGAAAGCCCCAGGTGGAAACATGGTTGATGTCATGTGGCTAGATCTGTTATGGAGCATTCCATAAACATAAGTAGCTTTTTAAAAACTGAAATAGGTTGGCAATTGTATTTTCAGAAATGAAAAGTTTTAATCCATTAATAAAATATAATGTTGAAGACATTAATTTCACTTTTTTTCCTCTATGGCCCTTAAAGTTTTTGTTTGCTAGTTTGCTAGATCAGTAAGTTTCCCAGGGCAGTGTCTCTCCTTCTCACAATGGCTGATATGGGACCTGAATTGTTCTCTAATGTGAACCTGTCCTATGGACTGTAGGGCATGGAGCAGTAGACCTGGCCTCCACCCATACCAGTCAGCATATAAACACATCTACTATCCCAGAAAGTTTCCTAGTGTCCTTATATATATCGTTGGACTCCTGGTGTGGTGCTGTAGGATCAACCCTGAACTGTGAATCACAAGATCAGTGGTTCAAACCCTCCAGCTGCTCCTCAGAAAGCCCTCATTACCTCATTCCACTCTCTAGGTAACCAGTGATCATTGACACTGTAGAATGGTTGGCATTTTCTAGAAATTTATATAAATAAAATCATATTGTATTACTAGGGAAAGCTATTTTGATATTAATCTAAGCTGTTTGCATAGTTGCAGTTTTGTTGTGTGTTTGTATACTCTTGTTTTTGTTCGATGCTGTTGAGCCAATTCTGACAAATAGCAACAATGTATAAATTTCCCTAGGCAATAAATCTTTTCTGGAGCAGAAAGCCTTGGCATTCTCCCTCAGAACAACTGGTGGGCTTGAACCACCAACATTATGGTTAGCAGTCTAGTGCTTATTCTACAGAGTCACCATGCTCCCAATAATATTGTACAGCACCACAGTTTGTTTTCCCATTCACCTGTTGGGGACATTTGGGGTGTTTACATTTTTTGGCTATTGCAAATAGCTGTTAGAAGTTTGTGTTCAAATATCCATATGGACATATGCTTGCATTTCTCTTGAGTAAATATCTGGGAATGAAACAGCTGGGTAATGTGGAAGGTTATGTTTAACAACTTAAGAATCTACAAAACTGATTTCAAAAGTGGTTTCCTAATTTTACCTTTTCATCAGTAGTATATGAAAGTTCTAATGGTTGCATATCTCTGACAACAAACTTGCTAGATCTTTTAAAATGAAAAGATTAGTCATACCAAGTATTAGCAAAGATGTAGAAAACTATGAGCTTTGGCATCCATTTGATCTAAATTGACAAATTTGGGTTATAAAGTATAATATTTGCTTATTTTCTTGTTAAATTCTGTAGAATCTGGAGCAATATAACTGCTCTCACTTCTTATACTAGAAATGTGTGTTCTCTCTCTCTCCTTTATTTCCTTGTCTAGCTTCCTAAACTTTTCCTAAAGTTTTTGCTTTATTATTGTCAAAGAGTCAGCTCTTGTTTTCATTCACTTTTTTCTATTGTTTGCCTGTTTTTCTTTCAATAACTGTAGTCCTGGTAATATCATTTGCTATGAGAAGTCGCACAGTAGGATCAGCACTGGACTGCAAACCACAAGATCAACAGTTCAAACAACCAGCTATTTCTCAGAAACACTTTACAGGGTTACTATGAGTCAGAATCAACTAGACAGCACTGAACAATAATAACA
>NW_006408540.1:11620159-11633179 GCF_000296735.1 Chrysochloris asiatica
ATATATATATATATAGAGAGAGAGAGAGAGAGAGAGAGAGAGTCAGTATAGGGTTTTCAATGAGTGACTGGTGAGTTTGAACCATGATGGAGCCCTGGTGTGGTGCTGTGGGATAATGCACTGGATGACAAGCTCTGTTCAAATCTCAAGCTTGGTGGTTCAAATTCGCAATGAGTCTGAACCTATTTGAGGACACTTAACAACAAATGTGTGTGTGTGTGTGTGTGTGTGTTTTATACAGACAATTTTTTATCCAGCCTTATAATTTATTAATTTTAATTAGGCTTTTAAATATCATTCAGTATGTTTATTGATAGAGTTAATTTGAAGTCTGCCACTTTGTTGTTTTCCATTTGTCACATCTGTTCTTTGTTTCCTACATTTTTTCCTGCCTTATTTTAACTGAGTATTTTATAATTATTCTATTTTATCTCCAAAGGAGCTCTAGTAATGTAGTGGTTACAAATCAGGCTGCTAATCTCAGGGTCAGCAGTTTGAACCTACCAGCAGATAGGCGGGAGAAAGATGGCACTTTCGACGCCCCTAAACATTTCCATCCTAGGAAATCCCCTATGAGTCAGAAAAGACTCCACGGTCCACCACCACCACAAGGTCAGCAGTCCAAACCCACAAGCTGTTCCTCAGAAACCGTATATGGGGTCGCTATGAGCCAGAACCAACACATCAGCACTTAACATAAGCCATCCTTTGTTGGCTTATTTCCTATGACACTTTGTCTTATTTTATTAGTTATTTCTGTGTTTATAGTTTATATTTTAAATTTATCATAATCTACCTCCAAGTTATACTATGTTTCTGAAGTTGTTAGTTCCAATGCTTACTGGCCCTGTGTAGGGTTTCTGAGGAGTGACTGAATGAAGGATTTTATTCACCAAGCTTTTGGTTAGTAGTTTAGTTCTTATCCTACAGTGCCATACCACCAGGACTCTAAATTATAGTACGTCACTACATATTTAAGAACGTTATGTTGTATATTTCTATTTGTATCTCTGTACTCTTAGTGTTAGGTGTTTGGTATTTACGTACAATACAAACTTACAAAACAATGTCACTCAAAACCATCCAATTCATGTGACACTCTGCCCCCATCTGGGTTCAATAATTTATTGTAGTGGCCACACAGAACTGAGAAACTATGCCCACAGCTATGCCATTTATTAGGATAATTAAAAGGTTATAAGTCAGGACCAGGAAATATGCAGGGCAATGTTCTTTCAATCAAGACAGCCTCTCATTAGCTGTGCCTGCAGGCAGGCTTCTCTTTGGCCCTTGGCCCTTTGATCTGGCCTCTTCTTTGCTCAACAATATTACTGTGCTCTTTTAGGGTTGTTGATAAATGCTTAAAGGCACATTACTTCACAATGAATTGCAACCTGAAGGCATGTAGCTCTAGGTCCTTGGGTCAGCAAATCTAGCTCCCAATTAAGTGTGTAGAGGCATATACTCTGTAAATCAACCTCCTGCTGAAAAGCACTCAACTTTATTTGCTCTGTTGCCTGGGGAGTTCACCACTCTATCTGGTGCTACTGTTCCTTCTTCCGCTCCTCTACTGTCACAATTTTCTTTGTCTAGGTGGAGGGTCCAAAGCACATGTTCCACGCCTAGCTCTTCTTTGGCACTAGTGAAATCCTAGTCTCCTGCTTCTGAGATGGTTCATTTTAAATCCAGGAGGCTGGTTATGTTGACCAATCCCCTCATTAGATTCCCAAGTATTTACAATCAACACTCCAGTTATCAATCACTCACAAGAGAATCATATAATCCATAAGCATCTCCAGCCTCCCCCCCCTCCCCATTTTCTTAACCACACTGCTCAGGAATAAATCATTTGGTGGGAGTTTATAAAGACTATGACTAGGAAAAACGTTAAATAATCCTCTGCACCACAAAATGCAACACCAGCTTATTATTATTGATAATGCTGATATAGGATTTTAGAGACATTTCAAAGATAAGATGTTATCTTGTATGTTGTTTTTGTTAAGTGCTGTCTTGTAGATTCCTACCCATAGTAACCCTGTATAGGGTTTCTGAGCTTGAACTGCTGACTTTGCAGTTCAAAGCAACTTGGCAGTCCATCGAATTAATTCACAGTTACCAATTTCTTTTCACTTTTTCCACTTAAAGGCCTTCCATTAACCTTTCTCCTGTATTCAACTCCTATAAAAATGAATTAGTTCAACTTTTGTTGAACATCTTTTTTGTTCAACATATTTATATTATCTTTGTTTTTTAAATGTATTTTGGAGGGATGTAAAGAATTTTTGGTTGACAGGTTTTAGTTTTTAATAATGGAAAACTTTGCTCCATTTTCTTCTTATTTGTATAGTTTAAATAAGAAATCTGCTGCCATCCACATAGATATGTATTTCTCTGCATATCTTCTTAACTACAGATTTTATTAAAATCTGTTTTCATGTAGTTTCATTCATGTTTCAGTGCTTGGGGGCCATTGAACTTTTTTGTATTTTGTCCTATATTTTTTTTAAATTTATTTTTGAAAAACTACTCATCGCTGGAGAAGGATATCATGTTTGGTAAGGTGGAGGGTCAGAGAAAAAGAGAAAGACTCCCAAATTGATGGATTGGCTAACTGGTAGCATCGATGGACTCAAGCATGGCAACAGTAGTGAGGTTGGTCCAGGATTGGGCAGTGTTTCCTTCTGCTGTGCATAAGGTCGCTATGAGTCGGTACCGACTTGATGGCACCTAACAACAACAACTCAGCCATTATTTCTGTTTTGGTCCCCCTCTCTCTTCTCTTCTGTTATCACATAGCTATCAGACCCCTTAATGTTCACTTGTGGATGCTCTAGCTTATTTACTTATTTATTTTTTTAATTTGCTTCATTTTGCTTTATTCTGTGTAATTGATTTGGGATAGTTTCTTTAGGATAGTTTATTTTCCTATTTATCTCAACATCACTAATCTTTTCTTTTTCTGAAATATCTACTTTTTCCTTTAATCCCACCCAGTATATTTTCATCTCTAGAAGTGTTGTGTCTTTTTTTCAAAATAAAACATATGCATCTCCTCCAAACATTGAAACATATGGAATACAGTTATAATGCATTTTTCAATATTCTTATTTACTCATTGTAATATCTGTATTAGTTCTGTGTCAGTTTTGAGTGATTGGGCTTTCTCCTTATTCTAGACTGTCTCCTTATTATGACTCCTATTAATATACCTCTTTGCCTGGTTTGTAGACCTAAAGACTAATATAGCTCACACCACCCAACAACAGTAAAATTCACATTCTACTCCAGTACACATGGACCATTCTCCAGGATAAACTTCATGCTAGGTCACATATAATTTGATTTTCTTCTTTGTTTCCATCCTTGGCATTCCAATCACCAATAATTATCAATACATCTTGATTGCATGTTTGATCAATTTCAGAACAAAAGAGTTGGTATTGTGATTGTTGCTGTTGTTAAGTACCTTCTAGTCTGTTCTTACTCATAGTGACCCTGTATACGGTTTCCAAGGAGCAGCTGGTGAATTTGAACCACTGATTATGGTTTAAAACAAACTTGTGGTCTAGTGCTCATCCTACAGTGCCACACCAGGGCTCCAAAATGTGAGACTTGTAGATTATTGTTGTTGTTGCTAAGTGCCTTTGAGTCAATTCTGATTCATAGCGATCCTGTATAGGGTTTCAGAGGAGAGACTGGTGGGTTTGAACAGCTGACCTTGTCGTTTAAGCTGACCTTATGGTTAAGTGTTTGTACTACAACTCCACACCAAGAATTCTTCAGTGTCGTTACCACTGGCTTTAGTGGTTGGTGCTTAAAGTTGAATAATAGTGGTATTAACCAGTCTTCCTTGGAAGCATATGAATATTATCCTGTCAAAGACAGCATTGTATTTCAAGATACATTTAAAAATTGTTCTTTTTGATGATGAATGCTTCTTGAATTTATCATTCTAGCACAGTAAACCATATCATTGTAAGATTCTGAAGGAACAATTGCTGTCCACTTTATCTCACTAATACTTAGAATATCAACATTTATGCATTTCATTTTGATTTGACAACTTCCAATATTCCTAGAGTCATCCATCAGACATTCCAGGTTCCAATTATTAATGAATGTTTGCAACTGTTTCTCCTCAGTTTGAGCAGTGCTCCATCAGCAAATGAAGGCCCCAAAAGCTTTACTCCATTTGCTTCATTATAGTCATTTCTACTTTGGGAGGCACCTCTTTCCTAGTCGTATTTTGAGTGTATGCTAACCTGAGTGGCTCATCTGCCATTGCTCTGTCTGAGAATATTCTGGTGCGTGGTGCTGTTCGTAATGTTTTCACTTTCTAGAACCATATCTGACAATGTTCCACTACTATTCATAAGGCTTTCAGTGGTTAGACATTCAGAAGTAGTATGCTTTTCTTCTTCTCAGTCTGTCTTATTCTGGAAGCACCACTGAAATTTGTCTACCATGAGTGACTCTGTTGTCATTTAAAATACTGGTGGCATAGCTTCCCATATGATAACAAGACACAAGTCACCAAAGTACAACAAACTGATAGACAAGTGGTGCTTTTTTGTGATATAATAACATAAGTAATTTTGAAACAATATATAAAGGTACAACATTCTCATTTCTAACATCACTTTAGGCCACTTAGAATGAATATTTATTTACATGAAAACAAAGAAATCAAATTCTCTCCTATTTCTCCATATTACTACAACAATAATAAATATTCTTCAAATTCTTTAGCCATTTATTTCTATTTCAGAATCCATATTATAGAGTAAAACTTGTCTAGAGTCAACTGGCAGTGCAATATTATAAATCCAGCTGTATTCTCTTGATATGACATGCACTTGTTAAAAGTAAAGTATGAAAGAAATTTGACTCCTTCCCAAATCAGTTTCACATAACAGAAGAAATCAGCATCCATTCCCATAGCTACTGTTTGGGGACAAACAATAAGGAATACTTGGTCTAATGATGAAAAGCAGAAGTTTAGAGGAAGCATGGTAAAAAGACAAGATTCCCTGAGACAGAGATTTGTTTAAACACAGTGAAATCATGATTTATGGTCCTGAGACAGAGAGGAATGAATAGGAGAGTAGGTGACTGTAAATGGAACCTCTGCTGTTTAAGCTTCTAATGTATTATTCCTGGTCTTTTACCAGCAGCCCCTTCATCATGGAGCACTTCCAACCAAATGTATTTACTATGTTTCTTATGTACCAGGCACAGTTTTAAACACTTAGATGTTTTATGAACTCATCTAATCCTCACAATCCTATGGGTGAGGAACCACCAAGCCAGTTTTATAGCAGAAGGATAAAAGGGCAAGTACCATAACTTTCTCTTTATGACTCAACAAGAAAACTAGGAGATGGAGCTGGGATTTGACTCTTCTTAGGTCTAAATTGGGTTGTAGCTGCTACATGACAGTAGAATCATAGCATTCATTTGTGCACTGCAATCCTAGAGTATGAATGCATTAGGAAACACCTCATGATGCACAACCTATGCATTAAAACTATTTCAGATAATTTACAACATTATGAAAAAGAATTACTGCATTGATAGCACAGATAGGCAAATTGACGGAATAAGGAGAAAAAGTTAGTAGGAATTGTTTTCTTACCTAAGACTACACTCTTCTCCATGCTATTAGATATGCTGCTATTCTCTATGCTTTCAAGGTATATAGAAATGGCTTATTAATGTTATTTACAAGTTCTGCTCATTATTCCATTAAAAGGCAATGAACTGTTAGATGATTGTAGAAGTCTCATTATGTGCTATGCTTTTTATCTTTTATTAAAAAATGTTAACTTTATTAATAAAAATTCAAACATAGACACCTGAAAAGTGAAGATGCAAAAACGCTTTCCTGAGGGTTGATCCAAGATGGCAAACTAGACAGACATAGTACCCATATCCTCTACAACCAAGACCTGAGAAACAAAATGCAAGAGATATGGACAACAATCATGGAACCCAGAGCTTCAAAGGAAAGGAAAAAGAAATAGGTTGAATACCAATTATGGAAAGAGACTGAATGAAAACAGCAAACATGGAAGCATATTGATTGGTGAGTATCAATTAGCCTGCAATGGCATGATGATTTTGAATTATTGTATGATGAATTCTGATCAGGGTAAGAACTAGATAATCAGTTCTGCTAGCCAATTACTTCACTGATATCCACAGAATTGATCAACAACCATGAAAGCGTTATTTCTTTTCTTACAGCACACAATCACCCAGTGACTTCCTGGCGACTAGACGGGCACCTCTCTTCTTGAGCAACCAGTCAAATCCCCCCAGTCCCTACCAGTGCTGTTCCACTTTTTCTTTTCCTTTTCTCTTCATCCCTTTTTCTTATTGTTTTTTCTTCCTTTTCCCTCACCCCTTAAAAATGAGTTTTGCTTTCATGGAGCAAGCGTTCATTCCCTGGCACCTCCACAGTCAGCAGCACCTCTCTACTATCACTTCCCTGGGCAGTGTTGCCTCATCCCACTGAGTGAGCTGTGCTCCTCCTGTTTGATTTATTTTTCTTTTCTCCTTTTCATGTTTCTTTTCATTTCTTTGGACTCTTGGCCTTTCCCTTATTTATTTATTTTCTTCTTCTTTTCACTTTTTTTTTTTTTTTTCCAGTTCCTCTGGTTTTCTTCTTCCTTAACTAAAGAGCCAGTGAACTTCTCCAGAAATGCCCACTGTGCCAGCCTCCCTACCTGAGTGAATGCTACTACCTTCCCCAGTAGCAGTAGATAGATGACAGGAGGCTTTCAACACTCACCAAGCCTGCTCTATATGACAAGTCATAGAGACTTGTGTCCACATTTCCCCTTTCACCAAATTCACCTGGAGAGAGGTAGCAAGAACAATAAAATAGCAATCAGCATGTCACATTTGCTGTGTTGCCGAGGTATATTAAGACAAACAAAACCTAAATGATAAAAACAAAAAAACACACAATCAATAAGTGAGTACAATAATAACACAGTATCTCAGAGACAACAGACAACTTCAAACCCCATGGAAAACAAACAAACAAAATCAGGAAATGATGACTCATATAAGTGACCAAAATACAGGGCTAGAAAATATTCCAGAACAAGAAAGGACATTGGAACTGCCAAATGGGGAATTCAAAATATACTTAGGACCCATTAACAGATTAAAAAAGAGATAAAGGTTAACAGAGATAACAGCAAGAAAACTATAGACAAAATCAAGAAAATACAGGCAGAACTATAAAAAAAAAAAATTCAAAAACATAACACAAGAAAAAAATGGACAGAATACATGGGAACTTAGAAATCAAATAGAAACCTAGAAGCTGAGTACTAAACTTTTAGAACTAGATAATGCATTAGAAGGGCACATTAGGGAATCAATGGAAGTCAGAATTAGCGAAATTCAAAACAAATCTCTTAATATAAATCTGTCAGAGGAAAAAAAAAATTAATGAAGAAAACCTCAGAATTATGTAGAATTTGATCAAGAGAAATAACTTAAAATGTTATCAGAATTCCAGAACATGAAGAGACCCCCAAAAATGTTCCAGGAAAATTATTGAACATTTTACTGGAAGGGAACTTTATTAATATCATGAAAAATGAAAAGAAATACATTGAAAATGCTCAATGGACACCTAATAGTATAGACCTGAAAAGAAAGTAACTAAAACATAGCATTATAAAACTTTCTGAGAGAAAAGATGAAGAAAGAATCCTGAAAAAATCCTGGAAAAATATTCTTTAAAAAAAGTTAACTGCAAAGGAGAACAAATAAGATTAAGTTCTGATTATTTATTTATTTATTTTTGCAGAAGCCAGATGTGATGCTATTGTTATTGTTAAGTGCCACTGAGTTTATTTCCGACTCATAGTAACCCTGTATAGGGTTTGCAAGGAGCATCCAGTGAGTTTGAACTGCCAATTTGCCGTTCAAACTGACCTTGAGGTCCAGTGCTTATCCTATAGTGTCTCAAAAGGACTCCACGTAATGTGTTAACATATTAAAAATCAATGAATGGAAAAAAACTGATGGCCAACCAAGTGTAAAAGATTTAGCAAAATCAACACTGAAATACGATGGTGAAATTAGGTCATTTTTAGATAAACAGAAATTAAGAGAATTTGTAAAATTCATACCAACTTTACAAGAAACGCTAATGGGAATCCATCAGACATGAAACCTACAATGTCACACAACATCTTGTGTTTATCACACACAGAAACAACACTCAAAACAACCCAGATGTGGAAGTATCCAAAATAAAATAAATATACACACTGGAAAGAGAGAAGCAGCTAAGTCAATTTGTAAACAATGACAACTACAAAGCAAAAAGAGGCAATGAACAGCATAGTTACAGAATTTCCAAATGGAGAGGAAGTCAAGATGATTTCAAAATAGAATGGATTGTTTTAAATTTGGGAAATTAAAGATAAATCTATAATTATAATTTTAATAAATTTCAAATGTAAGTATCATTACAAAATATAAAAGAAAGCCATAAAGATTCAATACATGCTAAAACAACAGCAACAAAGGTAATAAAAAGAAAATCAGTAAATAAAATGATCTCAACACAGAAAAAATGAACCATTGATATCACACACAAAAAACATCAAAGTGACAGCAGTGCATTCATCGCTGTTGTTGTTTGGTGCCATAGAGTCAGGACCAAGTCATAGAGACCCTATGCACAACAGAACAAAACACTGCCTGGTTCTACACCAACTTTACAATAATTGCATGTTTGAGCCCATAGTTGCTGTGACTTGCCAATCCATCTCATTGGGGGTCTTTCTTTTTCTTTCTGACCCTCCACTTTACCAAACATAATATACTTCTCCAGGGACTGGTCCATTCTGATAATATATCCAAAGAATGAAAGACAAAGTCTGGCCATCCTGGCTTCCAAGGAGCATCCTGGCAGTACTTCTTCCAACTCAGGTTGGTTTGTTCTTTTGGCAGTCCATGGTGCTTTAAAAATTCTCCTGCAACACCATAAGTCAAATGCATCAATTCTTCTATGGTCTCCCTTATTCACTGTCCAACTTTCACATGCATATGAGGTTCCTGAAAATATCATTGCTTGGGTCAGGTGCATCTTCCCTAAACTGACATCTCTGCTCTTGAATATTTTAAAGAGATCTTGAGCAGCAGATTTCCCTAATGCAATATGTAATTTGATTTCTTGACTGCTCCTTCCTTGAGTATTAATGGTTAATCTGAGAAAAATGAAGTCTTTGGCAAATTCAATATTTTCTCCATTGATAAGGCTATTGTTTATAGGTCCAGTGGTGAGGATTTTTGCCAATATCTTCAACATACCGTGGACATCTTCCTTCAGTATCATTGGCTGTTGATCATATGCTACCTTTTGAAATAGTTAAATATCAACCACTTCTTTTTGGTACAGTGACTTTGTGTATTTTTTCCATCTTCTTTTTGATGCTTTCTGCAATATTCAATAATGTTCCCATAGAATCCTTCAATATTGTAAGTTAAGGTTTGAATTTTTTGTTCACTTCCCTCAACTTGAGAAACTGTTTCTGAAGCCATCTACTAATAACAGAAACATGTTTAAACATGTTTTGTTTGGAATGAGTCTGTTCATACATGAATATGAAACAAAGTAGCAATACTTTTGGACTTACTCTCATAGAGGGAATATTTCTACATATGTATTCACATGTGCTGCAAATATATCCATGCATGTAGACGAGCATACAGGGGGCAAAGTTACTAAAATTTCTTAGCTAAAACTAAACCACGAAGGACTAACTAAATGGAACTGGAGGCTCAGGACCATAGTGTTTGGGAACATAGACAGAACACAATCCTTAGAGACTTTGTTCCACATCTAACTTTGGTGTTAAAGTATGAGAGTGGCCATATAAGGTTCAACTATGAGTCTCTTCCTATCCAGAGCTAAGAGCAAAGAAAATCAAAGGAACCTGAAAGCTATTTGTACAAAGGTGCAATGGACAATGTGAGCTTCATTATCTGTGATTTTGAGGCCAGAAGAACTAGTTGATGCCCAGTAAACTGTGGACTGCTCTGAAATGAAACATACTAGGAGACTGTGGATAGAGTGGGAGAAAAATGTGGGACAAAATTCTAAAGATCAGGTTCAAAGGTCTACCAAAACTGTTGAACTATGACCCTTAGACAGCCTTCTAACCTCGAATTGAACCCCAACCCTCCCACCACCATTATCCTCACCACTCTCTCCACCCCGCCCTATCTCCACCCCTACCACATACCCTGTAGTTCAACTTTCATCAGGAAGATGCACACTCCTTAGAACGATCAACTATATGAGATAAAAAGAGCATCAGGGTTAAAGCTCAGAGGCAGGAAGGGACAGGAAAAAAGAACAAATGGAAATGGTAAACACAGGCAAGTAGTGGGAAGTATACTATTATATTGAAGGGGTTGCAATCGATATTATAACATAGAATGTGTGTGAGATGTTGAATGGAAAACCAATGTGCTCTGTAAGCTTCCACACAAATCACATTAAAAAGTTTAAGAAGAAATTTAGTTAACTTAAAAAAAAAAAATATATATATATATATATATATATATATATATATTCAGGATCCTTACTTTCACATGGAGTCCTGGTGTGGCGCTATGGGTTAATGCACCAGACTGCAAAGTCATTTGAACTGCAAGGTGGGTGGTTCAAGCTCACCAGTTGTTCCTCAGAAACCCTATACTGGGTCGCTATGGGTTGGAATAGACTCGACAGCACTTCACAACAACAACAAACTTTCACATAGTATGGTCTCTACATTCTAATTGAGTATTGGGGTAAATTCCAGTGTGCTGCATGCTTTGTGGGGACTAATAATGGTGGTTGTGTGCCTGGGAGTAGGTTCTTTGACTCATAGTAATCCTGCATAGCATTTCTGAGGCTATAAATCTTTACAGGAGCAGAAAACCTCATCTTTCTCCTGCAAAATGACTGGAAGTTTCGAACTGCTGACGTGAAGGTTAGTAGCCTGACTTGTAAACACTTCGCTACCAGAGCTACTTTTTGTGAAGAATTGTTAAGTGCTGTTGAGTCGATTTCTACTCACAGTGACCCTGTATAGGGTTTCCAAAACAGCTGGTTGAGTACCTAAGTTCAAACAGATTTAAATATATTCTTTGTATAGGGTCACTAAGAGTCAGAATCAACTCAGTAATACTGAGTTTGCCTTTTGTAGGCATCTCCTTTCTGAGAATTTAACAAATGATTTATTGAAGAGAAGAAGTCTTAAGAAGCCTATAATTAAAAGGACTCTTACACATTCATTTTGAATGTGTGGAGATGAAGAGAAAACTGATGGAGACTTTACTCAATCCTGGCTTGTCAGGTCTGGCCTAGTACTTCTAGCTCACTGGCCACATTAGGGCCATTGTTAAGATTTCTCCAAACTTCCTACAGTATTCAGACTTAAGACAGAGTTTGCCAGTCCTAGTTTTGATGTAAAAATATCCCCCAAGATACTGCCCCTGAGGTGGTTGCCTTTAGCTCAACTGTTGGCTCAAGCTTATTAATGTTAACAATTTCAGTAACCAAATATCATATTCCCAAGAGAGTATTTGCCTGAGATGAGTTCAAAATATTGTATCCCCATGATAATGTTATTGAAATTAGCCAAAATCGCACTTTATAACTTTCTCCCAAAGCTTTGATATGTATGGGAAAACCATAAAATTGATGAGAGTGATTGATACAATAAGTCAAAAAAGAAGATAATAATGTTCGCTAGATAACAAACATACTCATTACTGAGAAACCATGAACTCATAGCAGAAAAAAACATATCAAAATGTTATTTAAGTTCATAGTGACAGAATAACAGTCATCCCATTTCATAGATATACTAAAGAACAAAACTGTACTGACTACATTGGTTAATAGCAGAAACACAGGGAAAACTCATATGCCCAGCAATATGCCTGACAAAAACAAGATGTTATCATTATTTCCAGAAAATTTTTTTTTTTCAAATAATCTAATGCTTAATTTGTTTATTTTTTATAATCATTTAAACAACTAAAGAGCACATTTTGCAAGCCAGTCCTCTGCCCACCAGCGCACAGCCTTTCTCTTTCCGTGAGTCTAGAGTCCTCAGCTGCTCTATGTGTCCAGGCCATCACCTCTGTCTCCATCTCTGGTGTTACTGCTTCTCTGGTTAGGGTCCCATGATCTGCTCATGTTCTTCCCTCTTGATGATTATATCCTCCTCTGTTCCTGGAATGTAAGATAAACTACTTCCCGCTTTTTGTTACACATCTACTAACCAGTACAGTTGTGAAAATCACTTTAGTCATGATAACAATTACTCATTACTGAATCAAGAGAATCCTATGCCCATCTCCTTTCACCAGACCCATCTAGTCAAGATGAAAACTATTCTGTGGGGATTCCACCCCACACACCCTTGCTCTGAAACTACACTCCTTCTTGAAAACTTGTAAGCCAGCCACTTTGTGTCTTTATAGCCACCTCCTCTTCCTCATTTTAGGCAGCCAATGTCTAAGTTGCCCATCCCTATTAATCCTGTGTACTGAAGGGTTAGGCTTGATCCTTAATATGAAGACTTCTTACCACTTGGTTGGTATCTTGAGCTGATACATCCATACGTAAAAGTCAAGTTCATCAAATTGTAGCAATTACACTTGCTTCCTGTATCAAACTTCTTTATCTTCTTCTAGTCGAGTTTTGATCATTGAGCAATACAAACAAGGCCAAATGAGTATAATCTGCAAGTTTAGGCTTTCTTGTGTGCCTCCCAATTCATATCAGCTAGATGCTTCACTCTCAGCTCTAGTCCCCAGTGGTTAGCTCAGTGTCCATGGGCTCAGGAGTTCCCAAGTCTCTGTAAACTTAATTTTATAAGCAATATTTCCAAATAGCTGAGCCATTTTCAAATTTTAAGACCAGTGTTTTCTATGAAGTGATAAAGCAATTTACATTCATAGCAGTTGAGAGATTTTTCTTTTCTG
>NW_006408540.1:11633279-11669614 GCF_000296735.1 Chrysochloris asiatica
ACAAGGGACAAAGTTAATAAAAGGCTGTTCTTACCTTTGCCTAAGATCCTAGTTTAAAATGAACCATTTTTTTCCCTGAACACCATATATTAATTGGATGGCTTTAGTTCCAACCACAGACAGAAATGGTTCAGATTATGATTATTTCAATATAATTTTTCTTGATATGATGAGCAGTCACAGAGCATGGATGTTAAAAAGGAAGCTTCTGTGATAAGAAAACAGATCATATAATGCAACCTCTTGGTAGGTCAGTTAAAGAACCATCATGAATATACTTACTTGCATTTGGTCTATTCCCTTCACAGATTCATGTATATTATATGAATATAGAACTTTTAAATTATTTGGCTTCTTATTGTCTCAATTTTTTTTTTCTAATTAGTTGTTTCTATAAAAATATCCTCTTTTTTTCAAATTTTTTATTATGTGTTTAGGATCATCTCTCTGGAGATATCTGCTTATCTTAATTAAGCAAAGTAATATATTTTTTATATCTTTCTGTGGCTTATGTACTTTAAGTCAAATGTAAAGCACCTGCCTTTATTTTTCATGTCCTATTTAGGTGGTCTTCTCAGATCCTTATTCTAAATTACAAAAATTATGTTCTGAATCTAAATAAGACACATTTCAAGTCTTTGATTCTATACAGTTTCTGAAGTCTGAACTTCATATTGATACAAAGATTGAAAAATTGCTAAGATTACATAATACTTTTGCATTCTGCCTAAAGGGGCTTCTATATGTCTGGGCCAATTGCCAGGACATCAGTGTGGATAATCAATTGCCAGGGCATCAGTGTGGATAATTGTTGAATTTAATGATCAAGTGTAGCAATATAATTCTTCCTCCATTCATTCTCCTGCCTCACTTCCTTTTTACTTTTCTGTTTTTGTTTTTTGACACATGTATGCTAGTGGTTCTGAACTGGAGGTAAGTTTTCACCCCAGGGGATATTTGGTGATGGCAAGAGATATTTTTGAGAACCACAAACAGGTGGGAATGATGGTAGTACTACTGACATCTCATGGGTAGGAAGCAGACATGCTCTGACATCTTATAATACTCACAAAACCCTTCTCCCAAGCAATGTATCATATGGTCCCAAATGTCAGTAGTACAGAAGCTGAGAAAACTTGGCATAGGTGAACATAAGTATAAAAGATGATGTGATAGTTAATGCTATGTGTCAACTTAGCTAGGCTATGATCCTCTGAGTTTGGCAGACACTGTGTAATCACTTTCAATATTGCGATCTGTTGTGATCATCCAATCAGATGAAAGGGATGTTTCCGTGAGGGTGTGGCCTAACTGCAGTATATAAATGGATGTTTTGGCAAAGCTTGCTGCCTTTACTGCTGATGTGGCTCTGTAGGATAAGTGGTTTAAATCCACCAGCTACTTTTCTTTAACCCTATAAACCATCACTATGAGTTGGAATGGATTATACAAAACTTAACAATAGCAACAGCACTCTTTGTATCAACTGATCTCTAGTTCTTGAGATAGAAGCCTGTGACCTGCTGTCTGACCTGCAGATTTTGGTTTTGCCAGTCTGTTGCCTGCTCTGTGGATTTGGAATTTACCAGGCTCTAAAATTGCATGAGCCATTTCCTCACATCTGCCTAAGCCATTCCCTTTGAAGTAAATTATGCTATGTATTTATCTATATATACTTCCCTGCTTTCCCCCCTCTAGAACCCAGATTAAGACAGATGATATAGAGTTACATTTATTTATAATGCTATATTATATCTTCCAAGCCTAAAATAACTATGTTTACATTGTTTTCTACTTGCCTAAAGTAAGATATTCCTAATTACAAGTAATCACACATTCATTCACACTTTCATACAATCACTCAGAGTATATTCAACTGCCTCTTTTAAAAATGATATAAGGGGGTTTATGAAATTCTAATTCAAATAAACACCTAAAACAATGAGATATTGAAGCCAGTGAAACCAGAGCAGGAGTAGGAAGCCAGATTAGTACATATACACATAAAAGCCTGAAAAGAAGATATTTGTCTTATTATCATATAGTATTCTTTGTACTTTATCCTAAAAGGAAAGGAAAAATCTTTGTAAATTCAAGCTATACAATGGGATCAATCAAATTTGTTCTTAGGAAGATTACTTTTGTTGAAGTTGAAGAGTATATCTAGGACAAAGGCAGAGTCAAAGTTCAAATAGGGTGTTACTGTAGTATTCCAGGCAAAGGATTTAAAGTTTGGTATAGAATATTGTCAGTGGGGATGAGAAACAATAGGCTGTAAGTGACATATCATTGTAGAATTGAACACAATTGCACAAATAAGGAGCAAGTGCCAAGGATCCATGTAAATGAGAACTTCATCAGGATTATGTTTGTTCTTTGTTTCTATATTTTATTTTTTGGAGGGAGCTGGGAGAGGGATTAAACTTTGAGAGGGCACCAGTGTCATGGAAAATATAATGTAGCAGCAGGTATTTGTACTTGTTAAGGTGGAATTTTGGTATATTGAACTCAAAAAACTGCAACACTTTGAAGAAGACCTTAGATACTCAGTTACATCAGTGCTTACAACTGGTTTGAACTATCTTAGTCTTGGCTGATGCTGAGGAATCCAAACAGACCTGAATTTGTAAAATGTGGAAGTTCAAGGAATGGGAACAATTATGGGAGAAGTCCTGGACTGGGAGACTCCGAAGTGGTATAGTGAACCCTTGCAGGAGCCTGGTGGGGGAGACTGGATTATTTGCAGGAATGTGGAGAATGACACACATTGAAAGCGACATAGTCAGCTGCCATCTTTGAGTCGGACACTGTTGTTTCTAACACTTCAGGTCTAGTGATTTGGTTGCCATGCAATATGCATGCTGCCTTTGTTTTCTAGGAAGAAGATTACGTTTCCAGCAGGGCATTGATCCAGCCTGTACACCCACGTTTTACACATCTGGGCTTTTCCAGTTTCCCTTCAATAGGTATGAGTAAACTGGGAGAAATGGTTACATAAGATTTAAAAAATTCTATATTGAAATCTAAGGAGCTCTGGTAGCGTAGTGGTTACGAATCGGGCTGCGAACCTTAAGGTCAGCGGTTTGAAACTATCAGCCGCTCCGCGGGAGAAAGATGAGGCTTTCTACTCCTGTAAAGATTTACACCCTCGGAAACCCTGTACAGGGTCGCTATGCGTCGGAACCGACTCTACGGCACTTAACAACAACAACAATATTGAAATCTGAAGTATGAGCAGAGAATCATTCAAAAGTCATCAAGGTGGTACTTTGGGTTTGGCTAGAATTTATAAGTACCAGATGTCACTGAGGAAAGAGACCTGGGTCTCTGGGCCAATAGATCTATCAGATCCAATGAACCCATTAGGTCCAAAGTGGTACCATGGTGGTGGTGTGCTGTGGAGTCGGTTCTGACTCATAGAGACACTGTATAGGGTTTCCGAAGCTATAAATCTTTATGGGAGCAGAAAACCTCATCTTTCTCCCGCAGAACACTTGGTAGTTTTGAACTTCTGACCTTGAGGTTAGCAGCCCTACTCTTAACCACTACAATACCATATATTCCCTCTACAAGTTGGTGTTTCAAAGAATGGTTCTAATTTAATTTGGGTCCCTCCTAATTAGAGTTACAATTGTGCAAAGTCTGGCTTCTGGGAGTCATGAAAATAAAATAATAAACACCAATATGTATGTGGTTATGAGTCGGGCTGCCAACCTCAAGGTCAGCAGTTTGAAACTACCAGCGGTTCCGCGGGCGAAAGATGAGGCGTTCTGCTCCCATAAAAATTTGTACCTCAGAAACCCTGTGTAGGGTTAAATACCGACTGCACGGTACTTAACAAAAATGTATGTGGTGATTGTTGGTGGTTATGTGCCACCGAGTCAGTTCTGACTCAGTGTTAAATGTTTATGAGAGTAGAAAGTCTCATCTTTCTCCCATGGTACAACTGGTAGATTGAACTGCTGACCTTTCAGTTAGCAGCCCAGTTCACAATCTAATGTGTTACCAGGGTTCCAATATGTATGTGTTGTTGTTGTTGTTAAATGCCTTCGATATGTATGTAGTGTTTTCAGGAGCATTATACAATTTAATTCACACAATCTGAGTTGGGGAAAACAGATACTGTGATTGTTCCATTCACTAAATATGCATACTGAAGCAGTAAGAACTTAAAGTGTATTTCTCAGTATTATGCAGCAAGTAAGTGCTTAACTGAGTTTTGGGCCATATCTTCTCATTCTAAGCTCTTTGCGTTTTCACACACACATCTGAATAAGAATAAGTAAACACTGAGAATCTCATTTAGAAAAGTTTTTCCTCTGAAAAGATTCTATATATGCATTAAAAATAAATGATTGTTTTTAGAGATTATCATATGATAAATTCTTTATATCTGATTTATGTTAAATATTTTAAATATATGCAATGAACCTATAGGATGTTATTAGAATAGATTGCTCAAAAGCAATCTACCACACATAACTTCTATAACATATTAGAGAATGTCTATGACACATAGATAATTTTACAGTTTATTGCTAAGTAAATATTTCAAGTGACCTTGGATGTCAAATTTGAACGGCCAAGGTTTTCTGGAGTAGGGAATTCAGAGGGAGAGAAACTTTAACATGTGCTCTGGTTTCAATGGTGCCGTATCTTGAATAAAAATTGATAATGATTCCAGGACTGCAAATGTTTTATCAGTCCCAGAGGTCTAGCTGCCTCACACCAGATGCCTGGAGTTGACTACATTCATTAATATCCTTCAGTGAGGTCACAGGTAGGGAGCCAAGGAGTTCCAGAGGGATTGCTATTGAAATAAAAGTAAAGAACTTGGAGTTCAGCATTGTAAAGAAAGGATGCAGGTATACAAAGTTCTCATTGTCTTAGTATATGAGTAAATTGCAAGTCAAGTCTGCTAAAAGAAATCCTTTAGGTGACTTGAATTTCTACATCCCTAGTCTATCAAGTTCAGATAGACTTGTTCTGAGTAACTAGTGTCTTTTTTGTCTCTTCCTCCCTTGTCTACAGTTTCAAATTAGAGAAAATGCTTTTTCTGGCTATGTTGTTTGTTAAGTACTGCACAGTCAATTCGACACTTGGTGACCCTGTATGGGGTTTCTAAGGATAAAATCATGAAGCACTTTTTTTTTTTTTTTCCATGACACTTTCCCTGTCAGTATTTTTTTCTGAGTTGAGCAAAACTTATTCAGTGAGTCTGTGTGCTGAGCGACTCCTGAGGGAAAATACAAATCCTTGGAAAGGCTCCCTACACAATTTCAGCAACAAGCATTGAGAATTCCTTATCCAGCCTAACCCTGCTTACATATTTCAGAACTGAACCCCAATCTTCATCCTTGCACAGCATTCCCCTGGTGATTTGAGCAAGCCTTGTTAACAGTTTCATCTAACAGGCTCAGCAGGTTCAACATTTGATTATCTTTCCCTCAGGTTCACGATCAAGTCTTTTTCCTTCGTTATGCACTGACAGGAACACTGTGCTTGCGTTCTGTGTGTGGGTAGCTTCACACCGAACGTGCAGCAAATGCAGAATCGACAATCTGGACAAATCTCGCATTCAAGAAATTTAATTGTATTATTGAAATTCAGGGCTGTGCCCCTCAAACATTGATTCTGTATTGTCAGTTTCAAATCCTGAGCTCGCTGGCAGCATGATGATGTGTTCATGGAATTTGCAATTGAGATAATGAGGAATCAAAGCTTGCAACAGGATCGCTAACTGACAGAAAACAGGAGAATCAGCGCGAATCAATACGGGCCGGCCCTATTTGAGCCCGCCTGGCAGCGTGTGAGCTTGGCAAAACTCCTCAGGTTCCAATTTAAGAGCAGGCTCAAGACTTCAGGAGACAGGCACAGTTGGATGTGTAGACTGGGGTGACGCTTTTGCTTTCCAAGGCACAGAGAATGTTTGCTTAGAAGCTTTTATTGCCAAAGTCAAGACGCTCTGGCTTTAGTGGCAAATAAAACAAAGGAGGATTAGAACAAAAGAGTGGAATGCAAACTATGAAGGAAAAAGAAAAAGAAAACGACAGACTTGTGACAAACAGATTGTTTTTTGCTCTGCACAAAGGTAGCTGTGATCTGCTAATCTTAGGGGAATTCTTAAACAATTTAAGAGTAGGTGAAGACAAGACCCAGGTTGTTGTAAGGATACATTTTAATCATGGAGTTGGATTTTTCAAACTTTTGTTGACTTCAGAATTGAATAGCAGACGAAGGCAATTCTTTTTTATTTCTTCCCCAAGGTTTAAGGTGTTTCTTAGGGTAAATCAAAATGAACCATTGTCTGGCATAATAGCTATCACATTTAGTAAGGCATTCTCCCTTTATAGTGCATATATCCTCTGAATACTGAGCTATAGTAGCAAAAACAGAAGAAAGGAATAAAACAGGATAGATATTTCCTTGCCATTTAGTGGAGCAACTGTTAAATTTCATGGGAAATAGTGAATGACATGGTTGGAAGAATATTTTCAGCAGGGGTACACAGAGTCTTAGTTTAGATCCATTGTCCTGTCATAATTATGAAAAGCACTCACTTTTATTTTCATAGCTATATTTTGGTTTGGTCAATAAATTAAATGGTTAACATAAAGATGTACATGAGTTATCAGTTGAAAAGAGAGGGGTTTTCTTATTACCAGATATCACTAAGTTAAATGTTTTATTTCCGTGATTAGTTTGGCAATGAATTTAGAGAAAAATGTCATTTGTTTAGCCAGAGTTTGACCTGTACCGAAAAGACTGTTTGGAGTCCTAGTGTGGTGCTCTGTTAAGAAGCACTGGACTTCAAGGCCAGCTTGAACCACAGGTCTGCAGTTCAAACTCGCTCCTTGGAAACCCTATACAGGGTCACTATGAGTCAGAACCTATTCAAGGACACTTAACAACAACAACAACAGACTGTTTAGGGAGTACTGGTACGGTAGAATGTTACAAGTTGATCTGTTAACCTCATGGTCTGAATTTGGTATCCACTGGCCACTACTATGGTGGAGAAAGATGAGGCTTTCTGCTCCCATAGATGCTTACTACCTTCGAGATCCTTTACAGGAACAGACTCCATGGAACACAACAACAACAACAACAACAAAAGTCTCTAAGTGCCTTCTATATTTTAGCAAGGATTAAAAAAAAAAAAACCTTGGCAAGACTGGTATATCCCATCACTGTCTGAAAATGACTGAACTGTTCTATAGCTCTAAGTCAATTTGCCCTAAATATTATATTCACAGAACAGTAAAAATGCCACAGTTTATGATTAAACACTAAGAATACTAGTCAAAGAGAAAGACCATTTAAAATGATCCTGGCCTGGTGTGGTGCTTTAGGATCAGCACTGGACTGTGAATCATAAGGTAGGCAGTTCAAACCCACAAGCTGCTCCTCAGAAACCCTATATAAGGGTCGCATGAGTCAGAACGGCACTTAACAACAGCAACAACAATGACAAACTTAGTCTTTCAGATAAATGACTAAATGCTGAAGTATACTTCTTTAAACTCTTTATTATTTAAATTTAAAAAAGTATTTTTGAAAAAATGGAAACTTTCCAGACCTGAAGATCAGAATATCTCTGAATATGTTTCTTTAAATTATTATGAACGTCCTTAAATTATTGCAAAGGGAATTGATACAGGAATCTGGAAGTATTTCGGCATACTCTTTCTTAAGCTGATCTCACATCAATTTGATATGGTCTTTTAATTTTTTAACATTTATTGTTAATGCCTGTGAGTTGGTTCCACCCCATAGCAACCCTGTATAGGGTTTCCAAGGAGCTTGAACCACCGAACTTGTAGTTCATTTTGACTTTGCAGTCCAGTGCATTAACCCACAGCACCACACCAGGACTCAGTGAACATCATGAAAATGACTATTTTGTTGGTTCATGATATAAGTGCCTTGGTGCAGAATGAAAAGCAGTAATCAATTTGTGTAATGAAAGCGAATTATGTTTTTCTCAATTGTTTCTTGTCTGAAATAAAATTACTTTCATGGTTCTAACAAATATTCTTAGGATATGTTTTTACATTAGCAATATTGCTCTTCTCATTTCCTGAGCACTAATTACATCAAATTTCTGGATTCAGATTTAATTTCACTCACACATTCACATACATTCACTTCAATACAGAATGAAACTTTATAATATTGTTACCAAAGTTCACAAAGACCAATTTTTCCTTTAGGGTTTACCAAAGTAAGGTGTTACGATATGTTCTTTTTTTTTTTTCATTCAAAAGGGGCAGATTTCATTCACCTGCAACTGGAAAATTGAGGTCTTTTGAAATTTAGTTACCTTGTTTGGCATGTTTATCTAATAAATGGAAACACAAGAAACTCTTATTTTCTTTGAATTGAAAGAAAAAAAAAACATCTGAATGTTAATAAAATGTAACCATTACTGAGTGATTTACTACTAAATAATTACTCAAAATGATCTATTAGATCTATTAGACACTTAGGATCCCATATGAAAATATTAAAGAAAGAAACAGATTGTGAATTCCCTTATTGTTATTAATAGCATCTTACATATTTGGGAGACAGAAAATAAAGTCAAATGAAAGAGAAAATTATTCTGATTTCTTTGTTTTCCAGCCTTTCTCTCTAACCTTGCTTCATTAAGACTGAAAAAGTGCCTTATTCACTTCTAGGAGTTTCTGCTGAATATCATGTTAAACAATCAATTACAGTCAAAGTGCTATGCAAAGTTTCTAAGCTGTTGATGAAACTGAAAACAAAAACAACCCTCTGGTTTTGCTTTTAAGTCTCTGGGATTTTTTTTTTTTTTTTTAATTCCTTTCCAATCATTATTCAATATTCATTCCACTATGAAGAAATTATGAGCCCATTGCACAAATTAGCCACACTCCACAATGACATGATGAGAACATTTCAGCTAATCAGTAAGTGGTCTACAGTGTGAATCCCATTCATCAATGCTATGAAAGGGGGAGATGTCAGGAAAAGGGGAACAATGCTTTATTAAGTAGTCCCTATTAGGAAATGACTGTGGAGATTGATTAATAATTGAGCAAAGAATTAAAATTCTTTTCTTTCATCTATATTATACAGAAGAGATTGCTATAGTTGATGGCAATTATGTGAAATATTCTGGGTAATGAAGCAACTTAAATAAACTTTCCAGTCTCCACTCATAACACAAACAGAAAAAAAAGAAAAATTGCCAGTTTGAATGTAGTATCACAATTTGCATTTAAGATTATGAGGAAACTCATTGCTTGAACTAACACAGCCTATTAGGTAATAACAATTTCAGTAATTCTGAGTGTGATTATTATTAAAAATCATCATAATAATACTCTCTGCTTAATTTCATTTAGTGTGATTAACATCATTTACAAATATCTCCAAACAGCCTAATAACCTGCCCTAAAAGTACAACCTAAAACCCTTCATTGGGCTACTTTCAGTGGTGACGTTGCCATGGAAGTATGGTTTAAATCATGACTGCTTCAGAATGCATCTTTTAAACTATATCATTGTATTTGTAATTTTACTTTGTGGTGCTGTAGGATAAGCTCTGGACTGCTGACCTCAAGGTCAGTGGTTCAAAACACCAGTCACACCTCAGAAACCCTATACAAGGTCGCTATCAGTCTGAGACGACTCAAAGGCATATCACAACAACCACAACATATCACATTATTTATGTACAGTAATAAATTCACTGATTTCTATTAAATGAGGGAAGAACTTTTTTCATTTTATATATTCTGTGTAGGAGCCCTAATGACATAATGTTTAAACCCTCAGTTCCTAACTGAAAGGTTGGCAGTTTGAACCCACCCAGCAGACCAATCTATTTCTGAAGGACTGCAGCTTAAAAAAACCCAATGAGGAAGTTCTACTGTGGAACATGCTGTTGCTTTGAGTCTGATTGGACTCGGCAGCACGTAGCATCTACATATGCCCTGGCTGCCAGAGATGGCTCAATGGTAAAATTCTCTCCTTCCATGTGGAAGAATTCTCTCCTTCCATGTGGCCAGTGCGTTGAATGCGCAGCTACTACTTCTCTGTCAGAGGAGGCTTGCATGTTGCTACGATATTCAGTAGGTTCCAGTAGGGCTTCCAGATTAAGACAGACAAATCAATGGCCTAGAGATCTACTTCCAAATAATAGCCAAAGAAAACGTCCGTGGATCACAATACCATGATCCACAGCTGATCACATTGGAATGATGGCACAGGACCAGACAGTTTTCTTCTGATGTTCATGGAGTCATCATGAGTGACGACCACTTGTTAGCAGCTAAAATTACATACATACCATACATCAGCCATCGGTTCCGAGTCATAGTGACACTCTAAAGGGTTTCTGAGGATCAGAAAACTTTGTTTCTTTCCCCTGTGGACTCAAACCACTGACCTTTCAGTTTGTAATCCAGTACTTATTTTACAGAGTCACTTCCTTGCTCACCATCTTATGGCTGTTATTGTTGTTGTTAAGTGCTTTGGAGGGGATTTCTGAGGAGCAGCTGGTAGATTTGAGCTGCTTACCTTGTGAACACAAGCACGTCCCCAAGAGCAATTTATGGAGTCATTTTTTTACTGACAACATCAGCAGGTTTGGGTGTCTAAATATTTCTATAACTGGATGTCAATGAATCCAACCTCAAGTACCAAATATCACCTATTTTAGACTAGTCTTTTCCCAGTTAATTAAAATAATCAGGCTTGCAAAAAAGTTATGTTAAACACAACCTTGTGATAAATTAGCTAAAAGTGTGAAAATACGTACACAGAAGAAGAACAGAAAGAACAACAAAGTGTAAAGACTATTTATTTCCCTCCAAGTGGATTGGCTAGATATTTGGTGTATTTGTTAAATTTTCAACTACTTCCTAAATTTCCCATAATAAATGAAAATTACTTCTATCATGACAAAAAATAAACCAAAACAAAACAGCGTGAGTAATACCTTATTACAATTGAATATTAAAAAGGTAGCAGTCAACTTTTAAATGTTTGACACATACTGTAGGAAAAAAAAATGTTTTTTGAGCACTATCAAGTATTAAGTTGCCTCTGCAGTCTATGTCTTATGCATTTTCCACCCTAAACAAATGCTTATTTCAAATAAGCTTGTGGAGAAGCTATGCCATCTCTAGTATGGGTCTTTATAATCTTTATGGTATGGGTATCAATCAAATGTGCTTATCATCAATGATGTTGTACAAAATTTTAAAAATTTCCAACCTCATTACACTAAGAGGAGGCAAAAAAAAAATGACATTCTACGAAAATTTCCTATGCTTCACTTTCTTAAAATATTTTTTTTACTAATTCTAGAGAGTTTTACGTTTTCCTGGATTTCTTAAAGCATTTCGTTGAATTTAATGCCTGAAATTCATGTTTCCTTAATGTCTTGTCTGTCCTCTTTAGGATTAATCTAAGGGGAGAAAATCAGCAGCACAAGCTGATTTTCTTGCCTTGGGTCTATTTAAACAGATATTTTATTTTTAACAGGTATTATTGAGTCCTAGTTACATTTTTAAATTCATTACTACTAATAATATTGGTCTCTTAGATTAGCAAAATGAGACTTGTTGAAGTTTTGCTGCTTAAATGAATGATATAGAATAGAAAACATATCATAAAACACTGAATGTAGCAATAAAGAAACTTAATTGAAAAGATTTTACATTAAATACAACACTGTTTGATGTTTTACTGCTATGTATGGTATAATAATGTGCATTTTTTCATTAGAAATGACCAGAATAGATCCATAGATATATTTAAGACATTTTAAATGTATAAGTACAAATATGAGGAAGTTCTAAGTTCTCATCCATAAGATAATGCCATTGAGTCAGTTCTGACCCATAGTGACCCTGTGTAGGATTTCTGAGGAGTGGCTGGTGGGTTTGAACTGCTGACCTTGAGATTCAAACTGAACTTACAGACCAGTACATTATCCTGCATTGCCACACCAGGACAATCACATAAAATTAAAATTAAACACAATTCTAAATTTTGGAAAGGAGACCCTGAGTGGTGCAAACATTTAAGTGCTCAACTACTAGTTAAAGTTTTGGCAGTTCTAATGCATCCAAAGGTACCTTGAAAGACAGGCCTAGGAATTTTCCCCTGAAAGGTCACAACCCTCAGAGCTCTTTGGAGCAGTTTCATTCTGCATACCTGGTTACCATGAATTGGAATCAATCTGACAGTGCTGAATAACATTTTTAAGGAGCTTTGGAAGGGTAGTGGTTACAAGTCTGGCTGCCCACCACAAGGTCAGCAGGTTGAAACTACCAGATGTTCTGTGGGAGAAATATGAGTCTTTCTGCTTTGTTGTTGATGTTGTTAACTACTGTAGAGTTGGTTCCGACTCATAGTGACCCTGTACAGGGTTTCCAAGGCTGTCAATCTTTAAAGGAACAGAAAGCTTCATCTTTCTCCTGCAGAACAGCTGGTAGTTTCAAACTGCCAACCTTGAGGTTAGCAGCCCGATTCGTAACCACTAAGCTACCACTTGCTGAAAGTGAAGAGGACTTGAAACATTTACTTATGAAGATCAAAGAACACAGCCTTCGATATGGATTGCATCTCAATGTCAAGAAAACAAAAATCCTCACCACTGGACCAATAAACAACATTCTTATCAATGGAGAAAAGATTGAAGTTGTCAAGGACTTCATTCTTCTTGGATCAACTATCAACACTCGCGGAAACAGCAGTCAAGAGATCAGACGACGTATTTATTTCGGCAAATCTGCTGCACAGGAACTTTTTAAAGTATTGAAGAACAGAGATGTCAGCTTGAGGACTAAGGTGCACCTGACCCAGGCTATGGTGTTTTCAATAGCCTCATATGCATGCGAAGGCTGGACAGTGAATAAGGAAGATCGTAGAAGAATTGATGCCTTTGAGTTGTGGTGTTGGAGGAGAATACTGAAAGTGCCATGGACTGCCAAAAGAACCAATAGATCTGTTTTGGAAGAAGTTCAGCCAGAGTGCTCCTTGGAGGCCAGGATGGCTAAGCTTCATCTCTCATACTTTGGACATATTGTCCGGAGGAAACAGTCGCTGGAGAAGGATGTCATGCTGGGTAAGGTGGAGGGTCAGAGAAAAAGAGGAAGACCCCTAACGAGATGGATTGGCCAGGTGGCATCATTAATGGACTCAAGTGTGGCAGCGGTAGTGAGGTTGGCCCAGGATAGGACATTGTTTCGTTCTGCTGTGCATGGGGTCGCTATGAGTCGGTTCCGACTTGATGGCACCTGACAACAACAACAACAACAACAACAACAACGCTACCAGAGCTCCTTGTGCTTTACAACCCTATGCAGGGTCACTATGAGTCTGAATCAAGTCCACAGCCCAAAACCACCAACAACAACATTCTTATGGGGTCCTTGTTTTGAACTATAGGATAAGCACTGGTCTGAAAGGGTAGGTTGATCATCAAGGTCAGTGTTGGTGATTCAAACTCACCAAGCACTCCATTGAACTTAATTCAGATCCCTATGAGTCAGAATCAACTTGAGGGCACTTTAACAACAACAACATTTTTGAAATGTGTGTAAGTAAAATGAATTAAATTCATGTCCTGGTGTGGTGCTGCCGGTTAATGCATTGGACTGCCAGGTCAGTTTGAATCGTAAGGTTGGTGGTTCAAACTCACCAGCCACTCCTCAGAAACCCTATACAGGGTCACTAAGAGTTGGATCCAACTCTACGGCATTTATCAACAACAGCAAAACTAATAATATAAGAGAATTGAGTTTATGGTAATTTTGAAGAGGAGAAATTCTTAAACAATCATTAATCTGTTTTATAACTCTGCTTCCAAAAGATAACTTGATTCTTCCTAGTTCTCTTTGTTTCTATGTTTCCAGCCTACTCCAAGTATCTACCCTTTCTCACTTGGCCACTGCATTTATCTTCTAATCTGTGTATTATATTTAGTTTTCATCTCAATTATTTCCTTTCCTTTATTCATAGTGACCCTGCATAGAGTTTCCAAGGAGCAGCTGGTGGGTTTGAACTACCAACCTTGTGGTTCACAGTCCAGTGTAGATCCTATAGTGTCTACTTCACAACAACATCTAGTTTTCTCTCTCTCCATCTCATTCCAGACAACCTTCTTAAGACAGTGCTTTGTACTTTAGACTCTCATATTTTTTTCTACTTCTTGAAAGATTATATGTTGACAATTAGCTGAATGATTTGTGGATATCCAAAGTGATGCTCCTTTATTTGAATGTCTCCTGGAGACCCCATGTGTGTAGAGTAGAACTGGTCCACAGAGCTTTCAATGGCTTTGCCCTTTGAATGAAGATCACCAGACCTGTGCATCAGAAGATGTACATCTGGATGGGTTTGAACTGTTAAGCTTTCAGCTAGTAGCTGAGTGCTTAAAAGTTTGCACTACCCAGACACTCTACTTTGTACTTTGGGTATATCTGTCCTGACGCCTTTTCTACTCTGAATTCACAGTAGAATGACTTCTACTCAAAAATTAAATTAGGAAATTATTAGAAGCCTTCTAATCATCGAGCTTAATTTGACTTTTGTGCAATATTTAACATTGTTTATCATTCTTATATTTGGACATTTTTTCACCATTGACTTCTATAAAGCAAATTCCCTCATCAGCATCAAGATATTGCTTATGTGTATGGCAAGGTTCTGCTTAGAACAGGTTGTTTTTGTTAAGTGCCATCGAGCCAATTCTAACTCATAGTGACACCATATAGGGTATCCAAGGAACAGCTGGTGGCTTTGAACACCAACCTTGTGGTTAGCGGTCCAGTGCTGATCCTACACTGTCATACCAGGAATTGGTAGAGCACGTAAATTAGAGAATTTGAGGAGACTTGAATATAGGGAATGTTTACAAAATCGTGATCAGGGAAAAACTTTGCCCTAGGTTGAATATCCATGGTCATCACTAATGCTAGGCATATAGTATAATGAGGAGCTCTGGTAGCACAATAGTTATGAATAGGGCTGCAAACCTAAAGGTCAGCAGTTCGAAATTACAAGTTGTTTCGCGGGAGAAAGACAAGGATTTCTGCTCCCGCAAAGATTTACAACCTCGGAAACCCTGTACAGGGTCACTGTGAGTTGGAACTGACTCCACGGCACATAACCATCACCAGTATAATGAGATGAAATGGTCACTGATATCTGGAGACAGAGAGGCTTTTGTGGAGATCTGCAAGAAAAGTGACCTTTGTTGAAAAGACTTAGACTATGGTTTGGCGTACTATGTAGTGGTTATGAGTCAGGTTGTTTACTTCAAGGTCAGCAGTTCGAAACTACCAGCATGTGAGAAAGATGAGGCCATCTGCTCCCGTAAGGATTTGCAGCCTCAGAAAGCCTATGCAGGTCAGAAAGTGCTATGAGTCAGAACCAACTCCATGGCACACCACCACGCAAATAAGTTTGGAAAAAGAAATGCCCTGAACTCTCACTTCTTCCTCCATCTGGTATTTTTCAAGTGCCCCCATTACAATACCTCCAAACAATACCTAAAGCAGGAAGCCAGTTGATACAGCCAGATAGATTAGCATCTTTGGCACAGAGCAGGGTAGGGAAGAACAGGAAATAGATCTTTAAGAGACAACAAGTGCCATCCTTCTCAGTTTCTATTTAGAGAATTGTTTTCTACAGAGCTCTATTTTGGGTCTTCCTGTCTTCATAGTGTTTAAACATCCTCCTGATCCTGTAATCTTATTATCTTCAATCTTGGTTTATGTGTTTAACTATATACTGCACACTAGTCAATTTGATTTATTAATCTCTTTTCTGTTCAAAGGACCACTGTTTGTTTGTTTGTTCAAAAGATAACTCTTTCTTGAATTTAACATCACTTTTGAACTCATTTTCTTCCCAATTTACTCTTTTCATAAAATTACATCTCTCAAAATGAATGTCAGCACACTCACCCACATTAAAGTGAAAACTAAAAAAAAAAAAAAAAAAAGAGAGAGAGAATAATCTTTGACTCAATTTTATCATCAGGTAATTTTTCAAATACTTTTCAAGACTATCACCTAACAATTATTTAATTCACTCCTTAGTGAATATCACCATCATCACTAGTCTGGTGAGTATGGTAAATAAGTGTATTCCATGAACCATGGAGTCCTGGTGTGGCACTGTAGGATCAGTATTGGATTGCTAACCGCAAGCTTGGCAGTTCAAGCCCACCAGCTACTCCTTGCAAACCCTATATAGTGTCAATATGTGTAGAAACCAACTCCACTCAACAACAACAATAACAACAACCATGAATCACTGTGACTGATAACACGGAACGTTTATCTAACCTTGTTTGGTTGGTTGGTTATGTGCCGCAGAGTCAGTTCCAATTCATAGTGACCCTGTAAAGAGTTTTCGGGGCTATAAATCTTTATGGGTGAAGAAAACCTCTTTCTCCCACAGAATGGTTGGCAGTTTTGAATTGCTGACCCCGAGGTTCACAGCCCGACTCTTAACCACTTGGGATTAAGAAACATTCCTTCAGAGGAAAATATGTGCTAGCTGAGTCTTTAAGAATAAATGACAATTATCCAGGCAGTTTGTAGTGAAAGTTGTTGGTGTTGTTATGTGCCGTGGAGTCGATTCCGACTCATAGTGACCTTGAACAGGGTTTCCGAGGCTGTAAATCTTAACGGGATCAGAAAGCCTAATCTTTCTCCAACAGAACAGCTGGTAGTTTTGAACAGCTGACCTTGCGGTTCACAGCCCGATTCGTAACCACTACGCGACCAGAGTTCCTATTGGACATCAATTATATGTTGTTGTTGTTGTTGTTAAGTGCCGTCGAGTTGGTTCCGACCCATAGCAACCCTGTACAGGGTTTCCGAGGGTGTAAATCTTTATGGGAGTAGAAAGCCTCATCGTTCTCCCACGGAGCGGCTGGTAGTTTCAAATCGCTGACCTTAAGGTTCTCAGCCCGATTCGTAACCACTACGCTACCAGAGCAGGTAGAAAATTTCCTAGGGGGACAGAACAGGCTACTCACTTTAGAAGCTACAAGTTTAACTGGAGTATAGAAAGTGTGGGGAGAGGAATATTGAAGATATCTCCAATTAAGGGTGGAGGAGGAAGAAGACGAAGTTGGAGGGCTTTGAAAGTCATAATATGGATTTTGGCACTAAAGTATGTGATATACAAACTGATGAGAAAAGTAAGAATTCAAGTAGATCCCAAGAGCATTATTTTTACTGAATCTTGACAAGGTCTCACCGTCCTTCAGTGTCGAGTAGGACAGATCTTTCTTGTGAGATGAGGTTATCTGATCAAACTAACTGGTAAAGAAATCTTTTAAGAGAAACACACTTTGTTGTCTAATCACCTAGCTGTCCAAATTCAATCCAATTTTGTTCTCCAAATACTTGTGCTGTGCATACCCATGGAATTCAGACTGAATTTCCTAGGAAATCCTTCTGCATTTACAATTTTTATTCAAACTTTGTTGTGTTGACTGTTATGTCCTTCCACAAAACAGTGTGACACTATAGGATCAGTCCTGGACTGTGAATCACAAGGTCAGCAGTTCAATCCCACCAGCTGCTCCTTCAAATCCCTATACAGGGTCGCTATGAGTCAGAACTGCCGTGATGGCACTAAATAACAACAACGAAGTCATAGATGATATTATTATTGCTATTATTACTATCTTGAAAGGAGCTCTGGTAGCGTAGTTGTTACAAGTCAGGCTGCTAACCTCAAGGTCAGCAAGTTTGAAACTACCAGTGGTTCCGCAGGAGAAAGATGAGGCTTTCTGTTCCCGTAAAGATTTACATCCTCTGAAACTCTATAATGGGTCACTATGAGTCGGAACTGACTCTATGACACACTACCACCACCACTATCTTGAAGTCCTGGTATAATGCTGTAGGATAAGCACTGGACTGTGAAGTTGATTTGAACAGCAAGGTAAGTGACTCAAAACTCACCAGGCATTTCTTGGTAACCATATACCTATGGTGTCTATGAGTAGGAACCCACTCGATGACACTTAACAACAACAATTACTATTATTAATATTATTGTTAATCAGGACCTATGACATTACAGATAACTAGGGCAAGCCACTTTAATTCCAGAGTTATGATTTCTTCTCTTCTCAAATAAAAGAATTCAATCAGATAGTTACCAAGATCCCATTGAGGTGTGAAATTCTGAAAGTCTTAATAAACCAGTGTCAAATGTGAGAATGGATGAAAGACTAAATCCTTTAGTAAATATCTTAGAGTAAATAAAATGGAAAACCATAAAAATCATTACTGCATGTTTTCCAGTAAATCAGCACTTATCCATCTAGGTCAACACCATTTAACCCACAAAGGTTGGAATCACATTTACATCTACCATTTACTATCTACCATGTTGTTGTTGTAAAATCTGTCCAGTCAATTCAGATTCATTGCTACCCTATATAGAGTTTCAGAGGAGCAGCTAGTGGGTTTGAACTGCCAACCTTGTGCTGAGCCTATAGCACCACACCAGGAGTCCACCATCTACCATGGTATTCACTTAACTGCTAAAACTTCACATCCAGAAATGTCTTAGTAATTAGATAGCAAATATGTTCCAAGTAAATGCAATGAAATAATTCATTTAATTCTTAAAATAAACTGCATATAAAACACATAAATAAACAAGACAAATTAGAGGCAAGAATATAGATATTCACAAATCTGATCAGAAAGAACAGGAATGATGGGAACAAATGAATAATGGAGAAATAAAAGTACATTGTCCTTTCTAATTTTTACATCTTAAACATTTTTAAATAATAATTTCTGACTTTATATTTAATATCCTTTTATCACCTCTTGACTTCAACTTAACACTGTCCAGTGGAGAATTATTCATCTCCTAAAGGATCCTAAGGTTTAATTAATAGAGGAGCCAGCTAAAGGGATGAATCTAGAGATATCAGAGGTAATTACAATTTAATGAAACAAGGATGAACAAATTACCACAAAGCCCAGCAGCCTAGTAAGTGACCTGAAATAAAATTTTGGACATCAAACTGATAACTTTTCTATTTGCCCACCACTCAGCCCCAAATTCCATACCCTTTTTTTTCATTAAGAAGTTATCATGGAATATGTATTGCTGTGACTGGAGTTCAGACGTGTACTGTTGATATAAACCACTGTGAACTTTTTTTTTTTTTTTTTTTTTTATTCTTTTCCTTTTTTTTTTTTTTTTTTTTTCTCTTCCCCATTTCATTTTCTTCTCATTTTGGAGAAAGTGTGAAATAATCACAGTTATGATCCTAAACTGAAATCATAAAAAATAACACTGTGAATTTCATCCTCAACACAAGTTCACATATTCAAATTGTCATTGTGAACCTGAACTGCAATGGAAAAATGAAATGTCGATTTCAATGAAGCCCTTACAAGCAAAGTCAACCTAAAGCCTGCTTGGATGCAAGTTTACATTTATCTTAGAAATACTATAACTTTTCTAAATATTTTGTATGTATTTCATGGTCTACACATGGAATGAATTAATTGTCTCCTAAACATGGCTTCTAGGGTGGTCTTTAGAAATGAATCTAGCAGAAGTAAGTCATCCTCAGAAAATGAGATAGAAGGAAGGTTTGTATCCTCCACTGTTTATTTTGACAAACATAATCTCTTTTTACCCTGCAGGCATGAAAGAACCGGGAATAACAAATAAAAATCTTTGTTTTAAGTCAGTTGCTATCAAATGTTAAAAACTGAAAAGGGAAAAATTAACTCCCAGTTCTGCTGAGAAGCAACAGCAGGGCGACATTAACTGGGAGGGCAATGACTGTCCTTCTGCTCAGGATGAAATGAAAGTCATCTCCAAAGTCTTTCCCAGGCCCCTCTTCTAACAACTCAAGTATTCTCTAACACCAATCGAAATGTCTAACTATATCACATGTTTCAAAGTATATTTCAATTTTGGTGAGAGTGGTTGTGGGTAGAGGTTAACCAGAATCTATCTGATAGGAGAAAAATTATCCAATTCAGACCACTATACTCTTTATCACAAAACTGGCTATTAAATGATTTCTATCTTGGTTTGTGCACCAAGTCAATTTAATCTTGGACTTTGTTATGTCTAACAGTTCACTGAAGAGCCTCCATGACCCAATAGTTAAGAGCTTGGCAAGTAACTGAAAGGACAGCATCTTGAACCCAGCAGCTACTCCATGGGAAAATTAGAACTGGAAATCTATTCCTGTAAAGATTACAGCTTAGCACACTTATAAGGCAGTTGTACTCTCTCACATAGTGTCACTAGAATTGGAATCAACTTGAGAACACCTGACAATAATAAAACAGTGAACACTTCCTTTCACAGATAAGGAAACTGAGACAAGTGACTTAGGGTTTAAATTTCACTCCAAGTTTCTTATCTAGCAATTTATAGTATAAATAATTATTTGTTTCATCAGTTCTTCTCTTGGCTATGTATTCAAAGAATAGGAAGGACAAGTACAAACAGATATGTTTATGCCAATGTTGTCTGCAACACTATTCATAATGGCCAAAAGATGGAAATAGCTTAAATGTCCACCCACAGTTGATTAGATAAACAAAATGTGATGTACACATGGGACAACACTTAGCCAGAAAAGGGAAATAAATCATGATAAATGCAAAAGCATGGATGAACCCTGAAAACAGTATGATGAGAGAAATAAGTCCATCACCAAAGGCTAGTATATACAAACCAAAGCTTACTAGTGGTTACAACAGGCAAGTCTGAGGAAGAAGGAAAAGGAGGACTCAAGGCTGAGTGTACACTGAGAATCAGTTATGGGTGATGAGAGAATTGGGGAATGGATAACGGTGATGGTTGAACAGCGTGATGAACAAAATATCACTGAATCTTACATATGAAGGTTATTGAAAAGTCAAGCGTTTCCTTACACATGCGTTTTGTTAAGCTGTTGTTAAGTGCCTTAGAGCCAGTTTCAATTCATAACAAATCTGCTTAGAGTTTCCAAGAAGTATCTGGTGGGTTTCAACTACTTACCTTGTAGTTAGCAGTCCAGTGCTTATCCTGCAGCACCAGAGAAATTCCAGAAATAAAAACTAATTTGGGCCAAATACTGTCAAAACATCAAGCATACTTAGTCAGATAGCAATAGTTGCTTGTGAAGATAGTTTTAGAAATCTAATGAAGGCACCTTAGTCTAATAACATCCATGAAGAATTACATATTTAGATATAAAATTGATAAATAAATGGGAAAGTTTAATAACAGTGAGAAAAGAAATAAGGTCTAATCAAGTCAGAAAGATGTTCAATAAATATTTGTTGTTAAGTATCAAGGAGTCAGTTCCAACTCATAGTGACTCTGCACAGGGTTTCTGAGGCTACAAATCTTTACGGAGCAGAAAGCCTCATCTTTCTCCTGCAGAACAGCTGGTCATTTTGCACTGCTGAGCTTGGAGTTAGCAGTCTGATTCATAACCACTACACAATAAATATTTGTTGTTTTTAGGTGCCATCGAGTTGGTACCAACCCATAGTGACCTTATGCACAAGAGAACAAAACACTGCCGGATCCTGGGCCAACCTCACTACTGTTGCCATGCTTGAATCCATCAATGCTGCCACTTGACTAATCCATCTCATAGGCTGTCTTCCTCTTTTCCTCTGACCCTCCATCTTACCAAACATGATATCCTTCTCCAGCAACTGCTCCCTCCTGATAATGTGTCCAAAGTATGAAAGACGAAGTTTGGCCATCTTGGCCTCCAAGGAGTGCTCTGCCTGCACTTCTTCCAAAATGGATCTATTGACTCTTTTGGCAGCCTATGGCACTTTCAATATTCTCCTCCAACACCATAACTCAAAAGCATCAATTCTTCTAGGGCCTTCCTTATTCACTGTCCAGCTTTCACATGCATATGAGGTTATTGAAAACACCATGGCTTGCGTCTGGCGCACCTTAGTCCTCAAGATGACACCTTTGCTCTTCAACACTTTAAAAGGGTCTTGTGCAACAGATTTGCCTAATGCAATACCTCGTTTCATCTCTTGACTGCTGCTTCCATGAGTGTTGATAGTTGATCCAAGAAGAATGAAATATTTGACTTCTTCAATCTTTTCTCCGTTGATAAGAATGTTGTTTATTGGTCCAGTATGAGGATTTTTGTTTTCTTGACATTGAGATGTAATCCATACATAAGGCTGTGCTTTTTGATCTTCATCAGTAAATGTTTGAATCCTCTTCACTTTCAGCAAGCAAGGTTGTATCATCTGCATACCGCAGATTGTTAATGAGTCTTCCTCCAATCCTGATGCCACATTTTTCTTCACGTAACCCAGCTTCTCAGATTATTTGCTCAGTATTTGAATAAGTATGGTGAAATAATGCAACCTTGTCGCACACCTTTCTTAATTTAATTTTATTTAAGCCACCACATGTCTGTCAGTTTGTCATACTGTGGTGGCTTGTGAGTTGCTGTGATTCTGGAAGCGATGCCACCAGTATTTTAAATTCCAACAGTGTCACCCATGGTGGACAGGTTTCAGATGAGCTTCCAGGTGAAGACAGACTGAAAACCTTATGAATAACAGAGAAACACTGTCAGATATAGTGCCAGAAAATGAGTCCCTCAGGTTGGAAGTCACTCAAAGTGCAACTGGGGAAGAGATGCCTCCTCAAAGTAAAGTTGACGATTGATGACATGAAAAGAGTAAAGCCCATGGGAGTCAAGCCCTCTGAACCTTCATTTGCTGATGGGGCATAACTCAAAATCAAGAAAAACAGCTGTAAACATCCATTAATAATCAGAACATGGAATGTACGAAGTATGAATCTAGGAAAATTAGAAATTGTCAAAAATGAAATGGAATGCTTAAACATTGGTATCTTAGGCATTAGTGAGCTGAAATGTACTGGTATTGGCCATTGTCAAAAAGAACATATCCAAATCAGTCATGAAGTACAACACTGTCTGTGACAGGATAATATCCATGTGCCTACCACTAAAGCCAGTGAGGATGAAATAGAAGAATTCTACCAACTTCTTCCATCTGAAATTGATCAAACATGCAATCAAGATGTATTGAGCATTACTGGTGATTGGAATGCAAAGGCTGGGAACAAAGAGGAAGGATCAATAGTTGGAAAATATGGCCTTGGTGATAGAAATGATGCTGGAGAATGCATGATAGAATTCTGCAAAATCAATGATTTGTTCATTTCAAATACTTTCTTTGAAACATACTAAGAACCCAAAAGTCAGCATAGGAAAACTAAAGGATGAATGTTGTTGTTCAGTGCTGTAGAGTTGGCACTGACTCATAGCGACCCTGTATATGGTTTCTGAGGAGTAGTTGGTGAATTTTAATTGTCAACCTTGGGGTTCAAACTGACCTTGTGGTCCAGTACATTATCCCATAGTGCCACATCCAGAATCCTAAATGATGACTATTAAAAAAACAAAGTGCTAAAATGAATATAGAGAAATACTATTAACTGATGGTACATAGAGAGGATTGTAACCATTGTAATGAAACAAAGTTCATGATTTGTTGAATGTAAAACTGATGATCTGCCCTGTAAACTTTCACTCAATTCACAATAAAAACTTTTAAAAAATAAAAATAAAAAGACAAGAAAGAAGGAAAAGACCTAAATGGATGCCAGAAGAGACGATGAAATTTGCTCTCAAGCATAGAGATGCTAAAGTAAATGGAAAAAAATGAGGAGGTAAAACGGCTGAATAGAGAATTTCAAAAAGTTGCTTGATAAGAAAATGTCAAAGATTGCAACAATAGGCAAATATCTGGAGTTAGAAAACCAAAAGGGAAGAAAATGCTCAGCATTACTCAAGCTGAGGTAACTGAAGAGGAAATTCCAGCCTTGACTGACCCTTTGCTTTTTTCACCAGGTGTCATCTCACAATTCTTCTAATTTTCCGTTATTAGTGTCAGATGCATCCAGTATGTTCTTAAGAAGATCTGTAAATTCAGGTGGGATATGTTCAAGGTCATATCTTGGCTCTCATGGACTTGCTTTCATTTTTTTAAGCTTCATCCCGACTTTGCGTATGAGCAATTGACAGTTCCTTATTCAGGCCATGGCTTTGTTTGGGCTGATGATATTGAGCATCCCCTTCATCTCTTTCCATAGATGTAATCAGTTTGATTACTGTTTATTTTATATTGTGAGGTCCACATATAAGCACTATTTATGTTGTTGAAAAAAGTTATTTTCAATAGGTAAGTCATTAGTCTTGCAAAAATCTATGCAGCAATCTTCAGCGTTGTTTCTATCACCAGGGCCATATTTTCCAACTACCTATTTAAGGAGCTCTGGTAGCGTAGTGGTTACAAATCAAGCTGCTAACCTCAAGGTTGGCAGTTTGAAACTAACAGCCATTCCATGGGAGAAAGATGAGGCTTTCTGCTCCTGTAAAGATTTAAAGCCTTGGAAACCCTGTGCAGGGTCATGATGAGTAGGAACCAACTCCACGGTACTTAACAGCAACATTCTTCCTTTTTGTGTCAATGTTTTGCATTCCAATCACCAGTAATATCAATAAATCTTGACTGCATGTTTGGTGAATTTCAGATTGAAGACGTTGGTATAATTCTACAGTTTCATCATCACTAGCTTTACTGGTTGGTTTCTAAATTTGAATAATAGTTGTATTAACTGGGCTTCCTTGTAAGCATATGGATATTATCCTATCACAGACAGCATTGCACTTCAAGAATGATGCTGAAATGGACACTTTATTAATGCTTTGCCATTATTCTTTAGTTTTTTATTCCCAGCTTAGTAAACCATATGACTGATTCAAAATGATCAATACCAGTCCATTTCAGCTCACTAATACCTAGGATGTCAATATTTATGTGTTCAATTTCATTTTTGACGATTTTCAATTTTCCTATGTTCGTGCTTCATACAGTCCACTTTCTGATTGTTAATGGATGCTTGCAGCTGTTTTTCCTCATTTTGATTTGTGCTGCATCATAAAATGAAGGTTTAAAAGTTTCATTCTACCTATGTCATTATGAACAACTCTACTTTGAGGTGACAGCTTTGCCTCAGTTGTACACTGAGTGCCTTCCAACTAAGAGGCTCATGTTTCATCACTGTCTCAGACAATATTCTGTGGTGTTCATGAGCTTTTCAGTGACTAACCTCTCAGAAAGGCTCACCTTTTTGCCTCTCCTTCATTCTAGTTTGTTAGTCTGGAAGCCCTGCTGAAACCCGTCCACCATGGATAGATAACCCTGCTGGTATTTAAAATAAAGGTAGTATAACTTCCAGCATCACAGAAATCCATAACAATATACAAACTCAAACTGACACACAAGGACTGGAAAAGTAAACATCATAAGTCTTTGTTTATATTTTAAATCTTCTGCTTACTACAACAACAACAAAATCACTACTGTCAAAAATATCAGACTCAAGTTCATTTGTGTTTTCTTCAGTAACAAATATAATTAAAAACGATGAAGAAGACAGTGAAGAGAAAAAACAAACAAACAAACAAAAAAAACGTTTGTAGGGGACTCCTTAATATAAAAAAAATCAGCAGATACCTGATACTGTTTTATGAGAATCATGCTAGACCCCACAGGGAGAATAAGAAAGGAAAATAAGGCCTCATTTTTCCTTGCCCTCCACTTACATATTAACATGTGGATCAACATCCATGGTGAGTTTTATTTGGACAATTTAAAGTAAATGAACTATTTGAAAGAATTTGAAATTTCAGAAGACCTGTTAGCTAGCTCTTATTGCTCCACCTTAATGGCATCTTTGGAGTCCTGGTGCGGCACTGCAAGTTAATGTACTGGACTGTAAGGTTGATTTGAATTTCAAGGTCAGCAGTTCAAGTTCACCAGTTGCTTTTGGAAACCCTATACAGCATGACTACGAGTCAGAACTGACTCGACTGTACTTAAGAACAACAACCACAATGGAATCTTTATATCTTTGTCTTATAAACATGAGTTTCATAAAGGAACAGTCTTTTTTGTTTTACTTAGAGAACTACCAAAAGAAGAAAGAGGCTGGATGAATTCTGTATTGGGTCAAAAATTTTAGAACGAAAATCAAGATATATAGACAAGTATAAGAACTTTGAAAGTGTTCTGAAACTGAAGATGTTGTAACTTGGCTATATTTATTGTTTTCATTGTGTTTCTGGAATTTTAAGGTGAAGTTCTTAAAGACAATGAAGTTCATGTGGCTTTGTACAAGGAATAAAAAGTAGTGATGCTAGAAAGACTAACAATTTTTTGAAGACAAATTTAGAGAGGGAAAGAGTAAGAAAAAGAGAATGAGACAAAGAGATGGGGAGTGTTGGGGGTAGGGTGAAAAATGAGAAACATCTTTCCTGAGGTCTCCATCTCTCCCGATGTTCTCAAAGTCCTCAGTCCTGAGGTCTCCATCTCTCCCGATGTTCTCAAAGTCCTCAGTCCTGAGGTGTCCATCTCTCCTGGTGCTCTCCAAGTCCTCAAGACACTTAGCAGCACCGAGAATCTCAGCTGAAGTACTTGCTTTACCAAGAGACAATTAAAAGTTTTCTTTTTTAATTCATGCATTTAGTTTCCAAACCCTGCATATGAGAGACTCATCCACTTATTTTTGGGCTTGTTGTTGTTATTGTTAAGTGCCATTGAGTCAGTTCCTACCCATAGCAATCCTGTATAGGGTTTCCTAGAAGCTCAGATGGTTTTGAACCTCAGACCTTGTGATTGGCAATTGAGTGCCACAGTGCCATATCAAAACCCTTTTTTTGGCTTATCTATAAATAATAAATAAAATATGTGCAGAAGAACTCTGGTAATATAATGGTGTGGCACTGTAGGATAAGCACGGGACTTCAAGGTAAGTTTGATCCACAAGGTCAGTGGTTCAAACTCACCAGCAGCTCCTCAGAAACTCTATACAGGGTCGTTATGAGTAGGAATCAACTTCACAGCACTTGACAGTAACAACCAGAAGTGGTTAACTGCTAACAGAAATGTTGGCAGTTTCTGCCCATCTGGCTGTTCTTTGGGAAGAAGGCATGACAATCTATGTACATAAAGATTTCAGTCAAGAAACCCTAAAAAACAATTCGACTTTTTAACATAGGGGTCTCTATGTGCTGGAATCAAATTTGATGGTACTCAACAAGTATGTTCGATGGGACTTCAAAATATTTTTGGAGAAATTCTATTATTTTTTAATCCCATTTTTTTTTTTTTTTTTACCAGAATGCCCCCTAGTATTTAAAATTAAAAATGTCATAATATAAGAATTTTTCCTTTTCATTTTAGGCCCATCAATGATCGATTCATGTCTTTAAAAAATGTTCCTGGAAAAAAAAAAAATCTGTTTAAGATTCAAGTACAGAATGAAAATTCATGGCTATCTGCCTCTGTTTATGTATAAAGCATAGAGCAGCTTTCATGTTGTCATCTTGGGAATTCCAGAATTATAAAACAAAACTAGATGTTTTGGATCTGCTATAGGTAAAAACAATCACGCTTCATAAAAAGCCAAATTTATTAGCTTTCCCAACATAATCTATAGAAAATATTCATAAGTATGGAAAGGATATCACACTCTCTGTATTATATAATGCAAGTACCCAAAATTGATTTACTAAAATCTTTCAGAAATGTGCCTTTAGGTTAGAGGGAAATGCTTGGATAAATGTTTAATGTTTCATTGAGATGTGATTTTCCTTAATCATTCCTAGACTGCAACCCTCCATCTTGTTCATGCTATGGCAGTTAAGTGGAGTTATTTGATTGGAGGGAAGAAATATCCAGATTTTTCTTCTGTTAGAATCAATCCACCAAAATTCCTAAACACAAAGACTTCCTTTTTCTTTCTCCCCCCCCTCTCTCTCTACCTGGAAGAGCAATAAACAATGATCTGGATTAGTGTTGTGGGTATGGAGGCTCAATGTTGTCTTTGGGAAGGCTGTGTTAATTAGGGCAGTGGGGAAGAGAGAGGGCATGGGGCAGACTCATATTGATTTTCACTCTAATGTCTTTCAATATACCCTTTATTGACTATTAAGGTGATAGTTGGGTCATCCATTTATTTATTTGTTTTTCTTATTTCTGAATTTCTCAAAGAATTCATCAGGAAAAAGTTAACGTTTTATATGACACTAAGTCCTAGTGTGGTGCAGTGGGTTAATGCACAAGACTGCAAAGCCATTTGAACTGAAAGGTCGGCAGTTCAAGCTCACCAGCTGCTCCTTGGAAACCCTATACAGGGTTGCTATGGGTCAGAATTGACTCCACAACATTTAACAATACCACACAAAAGAAGACTTTCCAACAGTCGCTAATGTAAAACAAATTGTATGAGGGGGTTTCAGAAAGTTACTGGAAAGGTAGAATGAAAAGATAACAGAATTTTTCAATGAAATTTTTGAAGCCTAATCATACAGGAAGAAATTAGTTACTCATCACCCATGAAGACATTGATTGTTCTAGCATGCTATCAAAATTACTTAAAGAAACAGACGTTGATGCAAAATAATTTGAGATTAAGAAGTAGATACTCTATAACAGTTGGGGCAGTCAAACAGAAAGCTATACTTAAGTCCAGAATTATGAATTCAATTAATAATTAAAGGCATATGCACATAGGGAAGGTATATATAAAACAGCAAATGGCTTTCTCAGGTGATTAAACATCTAAATGATAGTTCACACCAAAGAAAAATGAGTTTTCTGTGGCTATATTCCTTAGCTTGAATAATAATCTGCCAAAACAATAAGAACATAATTCAATGAAAGGAAAATAGCAGAAGAGAGAATGAAGTTACTTTTACTCATGAAGCTCTGAATGGCTGGTCTAACTGCATTTTCCAAGTTACCAGGGATATTACGGCAACAGCAAGTAAGAGGTTAGGTGAAAATAAAGCGAGGGCAGGTTATGAAAATGGAATAATTATGAGAGGCTGGATTAGAGAAGTGAATAATTTTCAGTCAGAATTATCTGTATAGAAAGGCAGTGATATAATTAGACATTTATAAAGCCAATGAGAATTTCAGGTCATTTGTGAGTGGGGGAATGTTTGGATTTTATAAGCTAGCATTGGCTAAATCCTTCTCTTGACACAGTGCAGCAATTATTCTCCCATAAGCCTTCACAGGATACAAATTGGACAGTGTACAAGTAATTACTGATAAATGTGAATCTGCTGCTTAGTGATGAAATGTTTTCATAGAAACTGAATAAGGTAAATGGAAAAGGCATTTTTTTTTTTTTTATCAACTTTGAATAGATATGTCCAAAGATAATGTGTCTACTACAAAAGATTTGAAAAGAGGTGTTTCAGTAATGTGATCATAAAAGGTCATTTACAGTAGACTTTTTTAAAAGCTCTTTTTTCATTGTGACATATAAGAAAATAGTATAGAACAAACAGCAAATAAACATTACGGCTACTTAGAACTGTATGGATATGGAATTAAAATGCAGTCTGTTCGTTATAAGATTCCATTTTTTAAAAAAAATTCCTGCAGTTGGAAATTTATATTAAATACTGAATTTCTTCCAGTGTTAATAATGTTTTTTCTTTTGGGCAAATGCATTTGATGTCATTACATGAATTTCCTTGGAAATTATCTGCATGTCCTCAGAAAAGAATCTGAGTATATAGTATTAAAATATTATTTGAAACATCATCCTTGCTGAATGTGTGTTTCTTCTTTGGTGTGGACTCTTCTCACAGCCAGCTTAACCTGTAAATCACACAATTCTCATGAACTGTGGTTCTGAGGAGAAGGGCACATTCAGCACAGGGAAAGGGCCCTGCATTCAGGAACCTTTCTGACAAAATAACAGCACATGTTCAAGAATTAAAATGAGTCTTTCTGCGTTGGCCCAAACCTTGTGCACTCTTTTCAAAGAAATACAAATACAAATCACAGCCCAGATGATTGGACATTTTCTACATTTAAGGTTTGTGCCTCAAAAACACTTAAATTATGTATTACTTGATATGCCACTTCAATAATGCATTATATCAACTTCAGAAATCTGCCTCAGCCTAACTCGCCTCTCTCTCAGAACTTTGCTATCAGTTGAAAAAGAGTGACCTCTCCAGAAATATTGCCAACAATGCAAGAGCCCTACCTGAGAAGCCCAGCGGGAGAGAACTGGTCTTTCCCATTAGACAAAGCTCTGATTTTGGATTCTATCCCTATCAAGATGAATGACCTTGGGCAATTTAATCCTTCTTGGCCTCTGATGGTGGTTGTGAGAATTAAATGAGATGTCACTAAATGCTTAATCAGAAAGCAGCAGCTAACTGTGCTTAGTTTCTGTGGTCTCAGCTGGGTGCTGTGGTGGTGCCAGGCTTACTATTAAAACAAGATGCCATCAGCTTGATGCTGATTCCTGGCCACTCAGTGTGATGAGGAGAACTACTCCCTAAACTCTTCAGTAGCTTTGATCTTTCAGAAGTCGATTGTCAAGTAGTTTGGGAGATATCACTAAGTGAACTCAAAACAGAACCTTTCAGTTAGCAGTAATCATGCTAACTGTTTACACCACCTCGAACTTCTGACTTGCTGTTGTTGTTAGTGCTATGGAGTCAATTGATGTCCCGACCCTATATAGGGTTTCCAAGGAGCAACTGGTGAGATTGAACTACTGACCTTGCACTTCAAACCAACTGTGCAGTCCAGTGCATTAAGCCACCGTGCCACACCAGGACTTGCTGTTACAAAGTGTTTAACCACTTGTCATCACTGTATTCCCAACAATGAATTGTCTTTTATTCTGTTGCCTGGCAGTTCCATGAAATTTGATCCTAATGACGTAGCGATGCTTTTTAATGACTATTTTATGAAGCAAATTGAAGAGACCACTTTCAAAGTGCTATTTTGAATGGGAAAAAGGGGGTTGAATTAGAACTACTCTGCTGGGGTTTACCTGCACCCTACCCTACCTAAAAGAGTGTTGCACAATATATGCAAATATCATTCTTCATGTGTATTAGATGCAAAGCACTGGAAAACACTACTCCAAAGGATTGTCATTGACTGTCTACAATTTTCAATTATTGAAGCTGAAAAGAATATTTCAGTAGGAGAAATGAACTTGAGAAAATCCAAAGGAAGACTTAAGAACAGCTAGCAGTCCAAAAAGTCAACTTGTTCCATTAGCTTTCTTTGTAATTTTCATATGAATTCATATTTAAAGCTGTTCTGGGGGAAAGGAAGAATGTTAAGGGGATTGAGTATATTGGACTATATAGTCCCCTTCACATGCAGTCTATATTCGTTCAACAAATATTTATTTGGTATGAGTCCAATGATGCTCTATTTTGGTTGCTATTGTTGCAACAATCCAGTCAGCCAAGCAGCATTAAGTTCTGAAGTGATATGTTTGTGCTTGTATGTATGTGAATGCATGAGGACACCTAGATGGAGTAGGTTGTTGTTGTTGTAAAGTGCCGCCAAGTCAGTTCCAACTCATAGTAACACTGTCTATATCTGGTTTCCTATGAGCAGCTGGTGGTTTTGAAGCACTGACTATGAAGTTAGCAATCCAGTTATTATCCTACAGTGCCACAGAATATCCTAAAATAATACTAAAAAACTTTGGTAGCAATTCAGAATAAAATAAAATTGAATTGAACCCTCATGTCTTACACACTTACATATAAGCACAAAAAGAGAGAGAGAAAAATGCAAATCACCAAAAACTTAAATATAAAACAGGAAATGAAAACATGCTATAAAAATGCTGTGTATAATAATTTTAGAAAAATATTTTTTTCTACAAATATGAGCCAATATGCAGAAGACAAGTAAAAGAGCAATAATCCATTAAACATAAAAAAATTGAAGGCTTTGCATTGGAAAAGCTATCATAATCAAAGTCAAAAGTTAAAAGAAAGAGCTAATTTTCTTTGAATGTAAAAATTACCTAAAAATCAATAGAAACAAGGCCAACCACTCAGAGAATAAAACAGTGCAGATATTCTCTGTAGTTTATTAACATAAGGAAATAAATGTTACAAGTGCAGCTATACGTACATTCTAGCTGATTTAAATTGCCTATAGCACTGATAGAAAGAGTATTTTATGAAAGGAAATATTGATTACATAGCTTTGAGGATTTTGGATTAATCTTTAATGAATATCATCAAATGATTACACTGTTTTAGTGCTTAGTTAAAATTATAAACAGTGTTACTTAGGCTTAGCAGCAATATATACTTTTGGTTTTGTCTTAAAAATATTATTATTTTAAAAAATTATTTTATACTAGCAAATTATTTGGCACTGTAGGATAAGCACTCAGCCACAAGGTCAGTTTGAACTGCAGGACAGCAGTGCAACCTCACCAGCTGCTCCTCAGAAACCCTATACAGGGTCATTATGAGTTGGAACTAACTCAACAGTACTTAACAACAACAACAACAAATTATGGAACATTACAACTCAGCAACTGAGTTGTGAGAGCATATCACTGTAAGAGCATATCGATATGTCCCCATTGACAGTAAAGTATAATAATAACAGCCTGCATCCTATTTTTATTAATACATAAAAAGATAAAGAGATTGGGAAGCCAGTTTCTTTTAGTAGCTCAACTTTCAGTCAAAATTCAGATGTCTGTAACTACATAGTATTTAAAATATTGTGTAGATAGACCACTTCTTTATAACAAATAGAATAGCATTGAACTGCTAATCACAAGGTCAGCAGTTCAAATCCACCAGTCACTTGTCAGGAGAAAGATGAGGCCTCTCCTCCCATAAACATTTACCACATCAGAATCCCTATGCGAGGTCATTATGAATTGAAATCAACATGATGACAGTGAGGTTGGGTGTTTTGGGAGTTGATCATACAAAAAACAAAATGACAATTCTATTGATTCTCATCATTATTTGAAAAATGTTTTGTGGGTATGCAGATGTTTAGAAGTTATAAGGACAATAGTATTTCTTGACAAAAACATTTATATTTGAAACCTATAGAATGTGTTCTGGTGTAACTCTATAGGATGAGCACTGGACTGCTCACTGCATGGTCAGTGATTCAAACCCACCAGCCACTCCTCAGAAACCCTACACAGGCTCATTCTGAGTTAAAACAGACTTGATTGGCACTCAGCAAGAAATACAATGTGTTGGGGAAAGTATAGCCAGAATGACCCTAAGATATGAGGATGGTAGACACTGTCGCCCATAGTTTGGACAAGTCATCAGGAGGGTTCTGCCCCTGGAGAAGGACATCATGCTAGAAAAGTAGGTGTTACTGTTGTTAAGTGACATCAAGTCAGTGCTGACACATAGTGAACTTGTATAGGTTTTCCAAAGAGCTGCTTGTAGGTAGGTTTGAACTACCAACCTTTTGGTTAAGAGTAAAGTGTTTATCTTACAGCACCACACCAGAATTCAGTGATAAAAGGAATACCCTCAATGAGATGCACTGACAGTAGCTGCAACAATGGGCTCAGCCCCAGTAGTGGTTGTAAGGATGACCCAGGCCCAGACAGGGTTCTGTTCTGTTGTGCTAAGAGTCAGAACCTAAAAGCACCTAACAACATTAACAAGAAGTAACATCTCAAATGCCAAGGATCCAGGCAATTATCCCTAAAAACTGTCATACTCACCCCATAAAAAACTTTATAAAACTTAAAGCAAAATTCAAAACACATTTTTATACTGTAATGTTTTAAAAGTGAAATTTCCAAGGCCACCCCCAAAATTAACTTATATGAGTTAAATCTCTGTGCATAAGTAACTTTGGAAATAAGTAAACTTGACACTACTCAGACTTCATCTGATGTTCTTTGGACATGCTGTCAGGAGGAACCAGTCTCTGAAAATGGACTTCATGCTTGGTTATGTAGAGGGTCAGCATAAAAGAGCAAGTCTCTCAGTGAGATGAATCAATACAGTGGCTACAACAATAGGCTCAAACAAGAATTGTAAGGGTTGTGAGGGAACGGGCAGTGTTTTATTCTGTTGGACACAGGGTCACTATGAGTCAGAACCAACTTCGTGGCACCTAACAGAAACATTATTCAGAATTATTTCTATCGCATGTGATGAAATTCCAATTCAAACTAGTTAAGGAAAGAAGAAAAGAAATGCATTGGACATGCTGTTTCATAAAGGGTTGGGAACACCACCTCATTACTCTCCTGATTCCAGTCTCATTTCTCTTTACATGCTGATAGAACCTTCTCACTATAATCAGTGTGATTGATACAAAGCAGATACCTAAGCCTATCACTTCTCATTAATTCAATCTCAATAGATACCATTCCCTTGTCTCAGACCTTTGACATGTCCATTCTAACCATCACTTCAATACCTACTCTCAGAAGCTAATCTTAACTCATGACAGAAGAACAAAACACAAAACAAGAAGTTATCTAAAAAATGGTCATTTTCTCTGAAAAATAAATAAAAAAATATGATATATGGCTGAATTATTTTCTATCTTGATAAAGTGCTTCCAGTACAACTAACTTAAATAATTTCCAAAGATCAATTTAAAGATAAGTTAGTATAATAAAATACTTTATAGAACTCATAATAAAACAAATTCTCCAAAGTATTACATTAAATTTTGATTCTTTTCTCTATAATGTGGAAGGAGCTTGATTATTTTGGCAGATTTTTAAGTAAGTTTGTTGTTAAATGCCTTGGATTCAGTTTCAACCCATAGCAACTCTGTATAAGGTTTCCAAGGAGCAGCTGGTAAGTTTGAACTGTTGACCTTGCAGTCAAACTGACCTTGCATTTCAGCACATTATCCTTCAGCATCACACCAAGTAAATTCAGACTACTATAAACTTGTATATCTGTAATCCTAATTTCTATTGATCACACACCCACACCCACACACAAAATCTATGCATATGTTGTTTGATTTTGTTGTACTAATGGCTTAAAAACATTTCCCATAAAACAAATCATAATATTATATTTTGTTGGATAGTTTTGAATTTTCAAGTTGCTTAAAGCTTTCTATACATATTTTTCTTATCACATCTCAGAAAATTGTCTAGAAACGCAAAGAAAACATGTATAATTACCTTCCAATAAATTCACTTAAAATTAGCTTTATGCCTAGTGATGTTGGCCAACATTTATGCTGTAATTGATAGCTCAGTGTGGTTCTTATCTTCTGGCACACTCTAAAGATATCAAGAAATTTTAAAAACAAGCAAATACAAATGGCCAACTAGATTATGCAAGACCACATTACTACATCAAATTTATATTAATATCATTTTACTTTAAAAAAAAAAATAGTATGGGCTGTCCATACTACTGGTAAGCACTGAGTTAGGAGCAAGGAAATATATATAAAAATAAAACATAAATTTGTAAAAAAATTATGAGTCAGAACTGATTTGATGGCCATATGTTTATTGTATTCATTCTCTAGTACTTTTATCTACTCTTCATGCATTAATAATAACAATTATTACTATTTTACGTTCCTGCCATTTGAACTTCCTTTACATTTTTATTACTTAACAGACAATTTACACTAGTGAATAAAAGTATTAGTTCTCAAATTTGGGAGACAAATATTAGCTCTATAATTAGCATCACACTCTTTGAAAATTACTTAATGTACTTAAGGCTCCATTTCTTTTAGTAAAATACATCGGGCTGCTAACGTCATGGTCAGCAGTTGGAAATTACCAGCTGTTATGCAGGAGAAAGATGAGGCTTTCTGCTGCCTTAAAGATTTACAGCTTCAGAAACCCTGTGCAGCGTCACTATGAGTCGGAACCAACTCGACAGCACATAACAACAACAACAAGTAACACTATACATTTAAAGAGTACACTGGTATGTGTAGATGGCAAAGTGTGAGGCAAAAACTTGATCATTTTTTCTACACAAAACACAAAATCTAAATGTACTACATACCAATTTTGTATTCTGTAGCACATAGGATACAGAACTCCAGAAATGGTATTCATGAAAACTAGCAAAGAAAGACCGCTATATAAATTCCATTTGAGTGGGTACTTCACATTACTTTCAGAAGTAATATTAAATAAATAAGATGTAATGAGAGAGAGGCCAGGCTTAATGGCAACTAGGGTGGAGGTGCAGTGAGGTACGCCATCAGCAATATCACAGAATACCAGGCAAAGCAAATTCAGGGCAGAGCCTCAAAACTCGGAACCACATAGGTAGGAATATTTTAAAAAATGTTTTTTAATTTAAAAATTTTTTGAAGGCTTATAGCTAGTGGAACTTGAAGCAGAAATAAAAAATAACCAAGACATATCATAATCAAGCTCTCCAAAGTCAAAGATAAGGAGACACTTCTGAAAGCAGC
>NW_006408540.1:11669714-11714424 GCF_000296735.1 Chrysochloris asiatica
AAAAAAAAAAAAAAAAAAAAAAACTACCAACAAATTATCATTTCTCCAGAAAACTATCAATCATATATGATGGTCTAATCAAAACATTCCAGGATAAACAGAAGCTAACAGATTTTGCCAAAGCCAACGCTGCACTGCAGAACATTCTAAAGGGAGTTCTGTGGACTTAGAACCAACAAGAACAGACAACAACCAGAGATTGGCATACGTGGCAGCACCTCCAAGAACTAAATTGAAGGAAAGAAGAGTTGAGAACAGAACAAAACTGTAAGAACAAACTCAGAGAATCTGGGAGGTCAGTTTGTGATCAAAACAATTACAATGTAAAAGATTACAGGATAAAATAGACTGCACTAAATGGAGGGGAAAGTTAATGGACTATAAGGTAACCTAAAAGAAGATAAACACTTCACAACATACTAAGAAAATGAAAATCCAAGAAGAACATGGAAACATTAAAACTATGAGGAAACACACAAGAAAGAACACAAAAGCATGAACTCAGAAAAGGAAGACACACAGAACAAAGAAAGCAGCAACAAAAAAGCAAACATAATGGCAAGTAATCCATACCTATCAATAATTACACTGAGTGTAAACAGATTAAATGAACCAGTTAAGAGATGGAGGGTGGCAGAATGGATAAGAAAACATGATCCTTCAATATGCTGTCTGTTAAAGACACATCTCACACACAGAGACAAAAACAGATTAAAAGTCAAAGGAAGGAAAAAATATGCCAAGCTAATTGCAATAAAAAACGAACAGGAGTGGCAGTACTAATTTCTGATAAAATAAATGTTAAGGCAAAAACGAGCATAATAGATAAAGATGGACATTATTATCTCATGATTAAAGGGACAATTGTACAAGATGACATAACCACAATAAATATCTATGCTCCCAATGAAAGAGCTTCAAAATATATAAAGCAAACTCTAATAGATTTGAAGAAAGAAATAGATGAATCTGCAATAATAGTGGGTGATTTTAATATACCACTGTTAAAAGTGGATAGAACAACCAGAAAGAAACTTGACAAAGACACAGAAGAACTAAATAACACAATCAGCCAACTAGAGCTCATAGATGCGTACAGAGCACTCAACCTAACAACTGCACAATACACGTTCTTTTCCAGTGCACATGTAACTTTCTCCAGAATAGACCATGCCTTAGGCCACAAATCAAAGCTCCATAAGTTTACAGATATCAAAATACTACAAAGCATCTTCTCAGACCACAATGCTATCAAATTAGAAATCAACAATAGGAAGACCAAGGAAATAAAGTCAAATACATGGAAACTGAATAACACCCTGCTGAAAAGCAACTGAGTAGTAGAAGAAATTAAACGTGAACTCAAAAAGTTCCTAGAAACAAATGAAAATGAAAATACAACATACCAAAATCTTTGGGACACGGTGAAAGCGGTGCTGAGAGGAAAATTTATCGCAATAAATGCACACATCTAAAAAGAAGAAACAACCAAAATTAACACATTAACACAGCATCTACAACAATTAAAAACAGACCAACAGAGGTAAGCTACAACCATTAAAAGAAAAGAAATAATAAAAATTGGAGCAGAAATAAGTGAGATAGAAAACAGAAAAATTATAGAAAGAATCAACAGGACAAGAAACTGGTTCTTTGAAAGGATTAACAAAATTGACAGACCATGGCCACCCTAATAAAAGAGGGAGAAGACACAAATAACACGCATTAGAAACCACATGGGTGATGTCACAATGGAACCAAAGGAAATCAAAGGGATAATAACAGAATACTATGAAGAGTTATACTCCAACAAATTTGAAAATTTGAAAGAGATGGATACATCAAAAAAGCCTTCTCTTATAGTGAAAGGCAGAGATGTGAGGGAAAAAGAAGGATGTGAGCAATAGTGTGAAAGCCTGAAGGTTTAGTGATAGGAATTTGATAAAGCTTTATCTGTTATCTCAGCTCAGCAATAAAGCTCTGAAGAAAGGATCCTGTGTTGGTTATTTTTCTAATATCATTGTGTTTTCCCAACTATGACAAGTATTTAACTCTGCATATTTTGAACACTCAGAACCTTGGGTTAAAGAATGAAAAACCAAGAACTGTAGCGTAGTGGTTACGAATCGGGCTGCTAACCTCAAGGTCAGCAGTTCAAAACTACCAGTTGTTCCGCGGGAGAAAGATGAGGCTTTCTGCTCCGTAAAGATTTGCAGCCTCAGAAACCCTGTGCAGGGGCACTATGAGTTGGAACCAACTCCACGGTACTTAACAACAACATCATAAATGAATAGAGCATTTCTATAGTTCACAAATATCTTTCACTTGATGGCATTTCTGAAAGTGAGAAAACAGATTTTAGTCCTCTCACTCATTACTAACATAGCACACTCCATTGAGCTTTGAGAAGAAAATCAATTCACTTTTAAGCAGAACTCCTTAATGTATATTACTTTTTTATTAAATATAGAGAAAGCACTAAAAACTATGAAGTTGTATATAGTAGCACTTCACTCGCATCTTCCACCATTCATACTGTAGTGACTTGCACGATGCTGGAAGCTATGCCATAGGCATTTTAAATACCAGCAGTGTCATTTCTGGTGGAGCTTCCAGACGAAGTCAGACTAGGAAAAAAGGAAAGGTAGGCTATTTCTGAATGTTTAACCACTGAAAACTTTATGAATAGAAGTGGAACTTTGTCAGAGATAGTGCCTAAAGATGAAAATATGAATAGCAACAGAACATTATCAGATATATAGCACCAGAAGATGATTCCCTTAGATTGGAAGACACCCAATATATGACTGGGGAAGTGCTGCCTTCTCAAAATAGAACTGAACATGATGAAATGAAGGGAGTTACGCTGCAAATATCCATTAATAAACGGAACATGAAATGTATGAAGTATGAATCTAGGAAAATTCAAAGCTGTCTAAAATGAAATGGAATGCATAAAGATTGAAATATTAGGTATTGTTGCTGTTGTTAGGTGCCATCAAGTCGGTATTGACTCATAGCAACCTGATGCACAGCAGACGAAATAGTGAGCTGAAAAGGACAGGTATTGCAAATGCCATTTTTAATCAGAGAATCGTATTGTTTATTACGCTGGGAACAACAGATTGAAGAGGAATGGTGTCACATTCTTCATCAAAAAGAAAATTTCAGGATATAGCTTGCAGTACAATGCTGTCTGTGACAGGATACTATCCATATGCCTACAAAGAAGATCACTTGATACCACTGTCATTCAAATTTACACAGCAACCACTAAAGCCAGTGAGGATGAAATTGATCAAACATGGAATCAAGATGCATTGATAATTACTGGTGATTGGAATGTGAAAGTTGCAAAGAAAAAGGAAGGAACAGTAGTTGGAAAATATGGCCATAGTGGTAGAAGTGATGCTAGAAAGTACATGTTAGAATTTTAAAAGACCAAAGACTTACTCATTTAAAAGACCATTTTTAAACAACATATGGAGCTCACCAGATGGAATACACAGAAAATCAAATGATTACATCTGTGGTAAGAGACAGTGAAAAAGTTCAAAGGAAGGCCAGGGCAGATTGCGGCACAGATCATCAATTGCTCGTATGTAATATCAGGCTGAAGATGAAAAAATAAAAGCCAGTTCACGAGAGCCTAAACATGATCATAAATATATCCCATCAGATTTTAGAGATAATTTCAAGAACAGATTTGATGCATTAGATGCCAATGACTGAAAGCCAGAAGAGTTGTGGGATGCAATCAGGAACAGCATACAAGAGGAAGGCAAAAGGTCATTAAAAAGATAGGAAAGAAACAAAAGACCAAAAAGGATGTCAGAAGAGACTCTGAAACTTGCACTGGAGTATAGAGAAGCTAAAGTAAATTACAGAAATGAGGAAGTAAAAGAGCTGAACAGAATATTTCAAAGGTCAACTTGAGAAGACAGAATAAAAAAAAAAAAATTATGAAATGTGCAAACATCTAGAGATGGAATATCAAAAGGGAAGAACATGCTCAATATTTCTTAAGCTGAAAGAACTGAATAAAACATTGCTTCTGTGGGCAAAATATTGAAAGATGCATAAAGTATCAAATGAAGATGGAAGGAATGCACAGAGTCACTGTATCAAAAATAAATGGTCAATGTTCAACCATTTCAAGATCATGAATGGAAGGCACTGAAGGAGAATTTCAGACTACACTGAAGGCATTGGTAGAAAAAATGTCTCTAGAATTTGATGGAATACAAACTAAAATCCTGCAACAAACAGACACAGCATGGGAAGCAGGCACTCATCAATGTCAAGGTATTTGGTAGGCAGGTAGTTGGCCAACCGATGGGAAGACATCCATGTCTGTATCCATTCCAAAGAGTTGACCCAGAAGAATGTGAAAATCATCTAACAAAATCATTAATATTACACGCAAGCTTAATTTTGCTGAAGGTAATTAAAAACATTTGCAATGATACATTGACAGGGATCTGCCAGATGTTCAAGCTAGATTCAGAAAAGTACATGGAATAAGGTATATCATTGCTGACTACTGAAAGATCTTGGCCGAAGGCAAAGGATATCAGAAGGATGTCATTCTGTGCTTTATTTACTATGCAAAGGCTTTTGACCATATGGACCATGACAAATTATGGATAGTACTACAAATAATGGGTATTTCAGAACAGTGAATTGAGCACATAAGGAACTTGTATATAGACCAGGAGGCAGTTGTTACAACAAGGGGATACTGAATGGTTTGAAATCAGGTAAGGTGTGTGTCAGGGTTGTATTCTTTTATCATACACATTCAACCTGTAAACTGAGCAAATAACCCAAGAAGCCATCTTATGTGAAGAAGAGCATGACATCAGGATTGGAGAAAGGCTCATTAACAAGCAAAAGATGATGTAACCTTGTTTACTGGAAGAGAAAAGCACTTAAAATACTTACTGATGAAGATTAAAGACTACAGTCTTCAGTATGTATTGCAATTCAATATAAAGAAAACAAAAATCCTCACAATGGAACCAATAAATAACATCATGGTAAATGGAGAAAGCATTGCAGTTGTCAAAGACTTTCATTTTGCTTAGAACCAGAATCAATACCCACAGAAGCAGCTATCAAAATATGAAAAGTCATATTGCATTAGGCAAATCTGCTGCAAAAAAATATGTTAAAAAGCAAAGATATCACTTTGAAGTGTACCTGACTCAAGCCTTGCTATTTTCAATCACCACATATGCATGTGGAAGTTGATCAATGAACTAGGAAGCCTGCAGAAGAATCAATCCACTTGAATTACGGTGTTGGTGAAGAATATTGTAAACCATGGACTGCCAAAAGAACTAACAAATCTGTCTTGGAAGACTTATGCTTAGAATGTTCCTTAGAAGTAAGGAGGGTGAGACTTTCTCTCTCCTACTTTGGAACTGTTGTCAGAAAGGACACTGTGAAAGTGGAGGGTCAATGAAACAGAAGATGCTCAATGAGATGGATTTATACAATGTCAGCAACACCGGGCTGAAATGTAACAATTGCGAGGATGGTGCAGGACCAGACAATGTTGAGATCTGTTGTTCATGGGTGGTCGTGAATTGAAGACAATTCAAGGGCATTTTACCACAACAACATACATTAGAATAACATTTAAATACAGTTTGAGTTCAAATTCTAGTCATCTGAATCAATGATTGATTTTCATTAGTCTCCTCTAATTTCTTAGTATTCTAAAATTTCCACATAATGTTTGAAGCATTTTTTTCTTTTTAGCTGGGGAAGGTACAAAAGTGTTTAAAATAAGACACAAATAGCTTAGCATACTTCAAAAGAATATTTCCTTTTAAAAGATCTATTTTCAGAGATTCTCTTATTTGTAATTTCCTTCTGATTTTACTAAAATATACAGTTGTGCAAGGCAGAATGCGTCATCCCTTAAAAATGAGCTTTTCTTTGTTCATTATTAGACTTTTATTCCCCCCTCTCCCAATCCTCCTTGTATGCAAATTTCATCCTGGAGCATTTGCATCCTTTATGAAGCCATGAGTCACTAGCCAGATAATCCCTCCACATGACCCTGCTGTTCATCCTATGCATGTCAATTTGAGGACATTAACAAGAAGTTTTTTAAAGAAAAAAACTACACTACTTTCTGCTCCCCATCAGCAGGAAGAAAATTTAATAAGGCCACTGACACATATGAATATCAGAGTGGTATAAATGACATTCAGATATTCCAAAGATGTCCTTTTTGTGGTTGGAGGATGTGTGAGGAGGTGGGGAGGGGGCATGGAGGGAATGTCATTTAGTCAGAAATGGATTTCAGTGCTGCATGGAGTTTAGGCCTAAGTACTACTAATATGGGAGTCCTGGTATTAATGCGCTGGACTGCAAAGTTAGTTCGAACCACAAGGTCAGTGGTTCAAGCTCACCAGCTGTTCCTCAGAAATTCTATACAGGGTCACTATGGGTTGGAAGTGACTTGACAGCACTTACCAGCAGCAAAAACACTACTAATATAGTTAAAGGAATATGGGACTGCAAGTGAAGATATCTTGGATCAGATATAACCAGGTGATTTACCTCACTGAGTCTAAATGTAATCATTTTAAATTGAAGATGTTAATACTAAAATGTGGCAGATTATCTTTTCCAAGATAGTCACAGCAATATTTCTGATTTCATATGCTCTTCTAGAATGTTGTTGCTTCAGATCAAGAGGGAGTCTATTTATCCTTTCATGAACCTGGATAGAGTTTTTTTAACTCTATGAATAGAACGTAATGCAGGTAATGTCAAATTATTTCCAAGGTTAGGTGCTGTGGTGTAGTGAATTATTGAATCTATCTCTTCATCCTTATTCTTTGTAATTTTCACCAAACCACTGTCTTTCTCATGTGTTTGAGTAAAAGAAGGTAGAAGAAAACACTGATAGGATGGGATGCTTCTGTTATGAATGATAACAGAATTCATAGTAAGTGTAAAAACTTGGACCTCTAACATGGGTATAAGATGAACCATTTCAGAAGCAGGAAAAGAGATGTTATTACCATCAAGGAAGAAGAGCTAAGGGTAGAACATGGTTTGTGGCCTTTAAACTTCCCTGTGCGTGAAACTTCCTTAGCTCAGGATCAGAAAGCTATGGCACCGGAGGAGGAGCAGAGGAAGAGCAGCAACAGAACCAAGAGCCAGACCTGACTACAGAGCTTGTTGGCTCTGAGAGCAAGTAAAGCTGAGTGTCTTTGGGCAGGAGGCTTGCTTGCAGAGTAGAGTGCCTCTAAGCACTTAATTAGGGCCTAAATCTGCTGCCCCACAGAGCTATAGCTGAGTGCCTTATTGTAGAGTGTCCTTTGGCTATTTATCAGAGCCCCAAATGAGCTTTGTAACATTGCCTGTGCAGAAAGAGGCCTGTCTGTGGGCATGAGTGAGGAGAGGCTATTCTAACTGAAAGAATTGTGCTTAGAGGGCTTTTACTCTGAATTGTGACCTTAACTTCCCTAATGAAACCCATAACAGTAAGTATGGTGTCTGAGTTCTTCTGTGTGATCATTTGCAATAAATAATTGAACCCAGCTGAGTCCAGTGCTGTGGGTAGGATTGTCTGGTGCCATTTTTACAGGTGCTAAAATGTTCTACCTGGCTGTCTTTTAGGGAATGGGAGCATTTGGTGCCTTCACACCTTATTTATTCACAAGAATAAGCCCTTGTTTATTCATCTATCAGGTAAGAAATTTGACTTCCCTGAGGCTACTATATAGGAGAAACTATGAGGAAAGACCATATCTAGATGTGTTGTTGTTGTTAAGTGCCATAGCAATATAGCTAACAGCTAATTCCTGAACCAGTCATCAAAGCATGAGAAAGAAGAAGCCGTGGGTGGCAGTGACTATTAAACTACAATAATTCATAGTCCTAGCCCAAGCTAAGAATTCAGTAAAGGTTAACTGTTAGCACTACGTGTGACTTGTGACTAGGACTGATAACCATCACTAGCATTTTGAAGTTTTAAAATATTTTCATAATTTAACTCATTAATCTTCTCAGCAACCCAAGGCTCTAGATGGGTTTATCATCTGTAGGTTGTTGTTGTTAAGTGCCACTGAGTCAGTTCCAACTCACAGTGAACCCTGTATAGTGTTTCCAAGAAGTAGCTTGATGAGTTTGAACTGCCGACCTTGCAAGTCAAACCAATCTTATGGTCCAGCGTTTATTCCACAGTGCCACAACAAGATCTTACGTATATTACTCTCCTGCTCTTCCTTATGATAGCTGTGTTTCCGGTTCATCCTGTAGCTTTGATGCACAGCACTCAACATTGCATCCTCAATGGCCAGCTCAACCCATGAGGGTTCTACATTCTAGCTCGAGGCAGACAGAATGGCAACACTCCAATATATTCCAAAGGTGGCAGCTTATTACCGCAGAGGACAATGTTGAATGTGTAGTGAGCCACAGCAAGTCTTTTAAACAGATGGGCAGGAATAAGGCAGCAATGGCTAAAGGTAATGTTTTTATCTTTGATTTATCCTCTAGTTCTTTGCAGAGCAAAGAAATTTGAAAATATCACCATAACCTTATTGTGACGATCTAGTAATATATAATTTGTTGTCACTCATCTATCTCATAGATTGCTATTTCAAACAACTCCAGAATTTAAATGTAATGCTAAAGGTTGTTCTGTATTTCTACCTTGTTCATAGTTTAACTCATTAATCTTCTCAGCAACCCAAGGCTCTAGCTAGTCTATACCATACTACACTTTGTAGAATTTAAGCCAAAGTAATAGATTGAATTACTAGCTGAAAAGTAGGTTGTTGTTTTTGTTAGGTGCTATCAAGTTGATACCGACTCATAGAGACCCTATGTACAACAGAATGAAACACTGCCTGGTCCTGGGCCAATCTCACATTTGTTGCCACACTTGAGCCCATTGATGCTGCCATGTTGCCATTCCATCTCTCTGGGTGTCTTCCTCTTTTTCTCTGACCCTCCCCTTACCAAATATGATATCCTTCTCTAGTGACTGGTCCCTCCTGACAATATATCCAAAGTATGAGAGGCGAAGTTTGACCATCCTGGCCTCCAAGGAGCACTCTGGCTGCACTTCGTCCAACCAACACTATTGGTTCTTTTGTCAGCCCATGGTACTTTCAATATTCTCTTCCAACACCATAACCCAAAAGCATCAATTCTTCTAGGGTCTTCCTTACTCACTGTCCAGCTTTCACAAGCATATCAAAAGTAGGTAGACTAATGTTATTAAGTACCTTCAAGTCAGTTCCAACTCATAGCAGTCTTGTATAGGGATTCTGAGGAGTGGTTGGTTCTTTTGAACCATCAACCTTGTAGTTAGTAGTCCAGTGATTATCCTTTAATGCCTCACAAGGACTCTAAATAGAGTTTGGGCAAAACATTTGCAAACCATCATGGATTTAAAACACCAAAACAAGTAAAACTCCATACCTCTTTCTGAATTGAGTATGAACTTCCCTTCTTTTAGTAGCATATTAGGCTTTTCTTGAGTTTTGCTTTGTGGTGGGGTCTGTTCATTTGCTGCCATTTGTCTCCTTCACCCTGAATATTTCATCTTAAATGCTGAACTCAGTTTTTCAAAAGATCTATAATCCAGAGTAGAGTTTAACAGCTGAAAAGATAAGAGTCCTTGAGAAATTTCGAGTAGGATAGTCAAGTAACAAGGGCACTGGATACTAGAATTAAGCAGCTATGAAGAACTGCAAACCAGTTGATGTGCATGGGATCACAAAGAGTTTGGCCTCAGAATCCTAGCTGCAAGGCACTGCAGATTTTCTACATGAGTTCTATCTCATAGAGTTACATGGTACATGTGTCTTATGCTGTCTTATAAATTTAAGCTCAAATGCCCTTGATTCTCATTATATCCAGGAGGATGCTGACAGTTCTTTTAAAGAGACAGACAATGGTTAAAGTAACTAATCTCATATTTCCTATCTCTGATTTAGTTTACTCATCAATACTTTAACATTTTGGGAGCAAAGTAATTTGGAAATATCACCATATAACCTTATTGAGCAGAGATGATTCATTGCCACTATCGTATCTCACAGATGGGCATTCCAAGAACCTTCTTGCAGCAATCACACTTGAAAAGTGAAGCCTGTTGCTGGCTGCCATAGCAAAATCTTCAAGAGTGTGAAAAGAAACAACTATGGTCATGGGAAACCTTGTAAGATAACGCCTGTCCTGTCAGACCAAAAATGGATTTGGACATATTAGTCATGGTCAAAGAATTTCATATTGTAAAGGAGATTTCCTCATCTTTAAGTAGAACCACTTTCCATAAGGATTCCCTCACCAAATCTTTAAAGTCATACTTGATTCTTCCCTTACATCTTCATTCAAATCCTTAAAGAAAGTCCTTTCAGTTCTAATCCAAACTATACTCTGACTAGCATCTTGAATGTTGTCAATCTTGACTGAAACACCATCACAGACCTGGTCTCTGTTGATTTCTGCTCACTGCTATCCATTCTTGGAGTCCTTGTGTGGTGCTGCAGGATAATGCACTGGACCACAAGGTCAGTTTGAGCCACAAGGTCATTGGTTCAAACCCACCAGCCGCTCCTTGGAAACCCTATAAAGGGTCGCCACGAGTTGGACCCGACTCGATGGCACTTAACAACAGAAACAACTATCTATTCTAGGCATAAAATCAGTAGCCCGTGGTCATCTTATTCATGGCAACATCATGTGTGTTAGAGTAGAACTGTGCTCTATAGGATTCCCGCTGGCTGAGTTTTCAGAAATAGAGCTCTAAGTTTTTCTTTTAAGGAACCTTTGGGTATAATCAAAAATTCAATTCTTCAGCGAGCATGTAAACCTTTTAAATGACTCAGAGATTCTGATACTTTGCACAGCACTAACGTTCAGTAACATGGTCTTCTTGCTTGTTGGGATCTGGTCCCTCACTCTCTCTCTGACTCTAACTAGTATGTACCCTTACAAACTGACCTTCTTTATCTTCTCTGAATACTTGAAACCTGCTCTTACTTTATACTTTACACAGTTCCTACGTCTTTGCATGGCAAGTGTTCTGTCCATGCAGGTTTTATCTCAAAGGCACTATTCTCTGAGACCATAACTGAAAATATATTCCATATAACCCATACCAAGTTGGTATCCATGACCTGGTTTTACCTTTGCTGTTTTACATTTGTTTTCTGTTTAGCTTAGTTGGTGGTTGTCTCTCTCTTTCACCTAGAATATAAGCATAAGGAGTTTGTCTTATTTATTATGTTCACTTTTTGAGACTGTTTATGGCACGGTAATTAACAAATAGAGTCCTGGTGTGGCTTTGTAAGATAAGCCCTGGATCACTAGCCAAAACGTCGGCAGTTCAAACCCACCAGTCAGTCCGCGGAAACCGTAAACAGGGTTACTATGAGTCAGAACTGACTTGATGGCACTTAAAAACAACAATCAACAAATGCTGTTTGAATGAATGAATCAGTGAATGGGACTTATGGTATAAGATAGGATTTTTTAAAGTATAAAGAGAAAGATAAAAAAGAAAAGTAGTGCAATGTCGTTTTTACTCATAAATTCAAAGTTTAAATTCAACAATGAACCTCTGTGAATGAAAGCTTTTATTATGTATTGCTAACATTCTATAAAATATATGTTAACATGTTTTCTATTTTTATGTCATAATGTTGTTGTTGTTAGTGCAATTAAGTCAATTCTGACTCATAATGACCCTGTATAGGGTTTCCAAGGAGCAGTTCAAACCGATTTTGCAGTCTAGTGCTTTTCCTACAATGCCACACCAGGTATGCACAAAAAGATCTATTCATTGTACTCTCTGACTGTTTTATTTGCACGTACATCCTTATTGACTTATAGAAAGGCTAATTCATAAAATGCCTATTAGGGAAATACAATTTGATTGCAAGCTTTACAAAAAAGGCAGGGTTAATAGAGCTTGGTTTCTTGATGAGACTTGCGAAATGCTAACATATTTGAGAATACAAACATATTTTTAATAATTAATGATCATTAATGTCCTGTAATCAGGGCAGAACTTGTTACTTAAACAAATAATTATCTTTGAGAATTATAAAGTAAATAGGAAGATAATTCATGTCTTTGTTTATTTTTCTCTCTATTGTGTTCTCAAACAGGTAACTAATGCTCCAGAGATGAAAGTGAGTAACATGCAAATAGTTGCACCTGTCTACAAATGAACTAAATGGTCTGATTAAACTCTCAGGGGACATTCTGCTAAATGAGGACAGTTACCCCAGAGTTTAAGAGAAACCAAAGAAAGAGGTTTTACCTCTTTCTTTGCAAATTCATGGAAGCCAGTTCTTAAAAACTAATTTTCATAAGTATTGCCTTAATAGCGACTACTTCACACTTATCTTCCTGTATCATCAGATATTTTACTTAATTTTTAATAACCTGTACTTAAACAGAGTCACTAAACCAAACACTGGATATTTGCAAGACAACATGTTGCAATGGGAAATGTGTATCTGAGTCTGCCACTTGCTGGCCGTGGGCCTCAATTTTCTCACCTATGAAATAGCAATCAGCCACATAAAATGACTGAAAATGTCAAATGACACAGTAGATACCAAAACACCTATCACAATGTGTAATACACTGCTCTAGCTGTTCCTTTTTGAGTCTCAGTTACCAACTATTAGTTGCCGTTGAATTGATTTTGACTCATGGTGACCTTCTTATTGTTAGTATAGAACAGTGTTTCATAAGTTCTTCAATGGCTGATTTGTCAGAAGTAGGTAAGCATAACTTTCTTCCATGGCACCCAGGCTGGACATGAATCTCCAGCCTCTTAGTTAGCAGCAAAATATGTTAGTCATTTGTACCACCCAGAGGTCTACTAGCAGTGAGACTTTGTCAATTCACTCATTGAGTGTAGGATTCAGTTTTCCACTAAAAAAGAGTGGCATGCTATTCTATCTATTCTTCAAAGGATTAAGTAGGTCCCAAATACTAAGATTCTTCTATGTAAGAGTAAATAGTGTGATCATTCACTTGAGGATGATACATGTATTTGCTTCGATATCCACATGAATTTTATTGCATCTGTGATTTCCATGTGACACTGTGGGCTAAATGTGTTTGTCTGCAAGGTCAGTTTGAACCACAAGGTCTGCATTTCAAGCTCACAAGTCACTCCTCGGAAACCCTACACAGGGTTGCCATGGGTTGGAACCAACTCAGTGCCATTTAACCACCACCACAACAATGCTTGCCCATGTACAAATGCTAAAATTGAAAAAGCCACCAATATCTTCCAGATGTATTGAATGCCAATATTGTATTGAAACCAAGCTTGGTTTCTTGATGAGACTTGCAAAATGCTAACATATTTGAGAATACAAACATATTTTTAATAATTAATGATCATTAATATCCTGTAATCAGGGCAGAACTTGTTACTTAAACAAATAATTATCTTTGAGAATTATAAAGTAAATAGGAAGATAATTCATATCTTTGTTTATTTTTCTCTCTAGCCTCAGCACACAGGCTACTAGGACGTAGGAGGTAGTGGCGGCCTTCATTTCGGTAATGTCCTTCAAGGAAGTTTTAACTTCTCTAAATGAAGCATTGTTTAAAGAATGTTTTGATTGTAATATAGACTTTTTTTCTGTTTTTGTTTTATAAGGAAATGTGGGAAATAGAACACTTCATCACCATAACGACATAATGACTCCTCCCGTCTTTAGAGGTTCACCTACATACTTACTAGATCAGGACCCATGAACAGATGCAAAAGATATTCCTTCTCCAGTTAAAAATCTCTTCCGCTGCCATTTCACTTTTGCATTAAAGTAGAGCCCAACTATACTGGATTCTTTTCATGTTTTGTCAAATAAGAATACCAAGTAGATAAAGAAGTATGCAGTTGAAAATGCATTTGTATTTTAATCGAGAACTGTGTGTTCAGGAATTATCACTCATGCAAACGGAGATAGTCATCAATCATAAGTGCTTCTTTTTAACTGCAGCAACTTTTTACAGAGAAAAGAAGCATTTGTGAATGCTGAGAAATTTGCTGTCAGAAATACTACACAGAACTCCTTTCCTTTTTTTAATTTCCTGCTAGCCCCTAGAAGGAGAATACAGTAGGAGGAATGCTTTTTTTATTTGATGTGGACTGAAAATAGACAAGGACAGACATTTATCTGTAGTACTGATATTTCAACAAAAAGCCCTAACCTGTTATTAACCATCATATTATTACTTAGTAGTAATAATTATAGTAAGGTGGACATCATTCTTCAGAGTATATAAATGTATATATGTGTATTTTGTGTACATGTAATGAGATTTACTCAAAAACTATATTTTAATTGAGGCTCAATTAAAGTAAATAAGAGACTTGGAACATGAAGCCAGGGCATCTGATTGTATATTTTATAGTATTTGCAATTAATATTGCCTCATTTAAGGAGCTCTGGTAGCGTAGTGATTACAAGTCAGGTTGCTAACCTCAAGGACAGCAGTTCAAAACTATTAGTGGTTCTGCGGGAAAAAGATGAGGCTTTCTGCTTCCGTAAAGATTTACAGCCTCGGAAACCCTGTTCAGGGTTGCTATAAGTTGGAGATGACTCCATGGCATATAACCACCACCACCATTGCCTCATTTGACTTCTTATAAAAAAGGCACAACAAAAAGTCATAGATTCAGTTGAAATAAGAATTGGAATAATACTTCATGTACATATAACAGCTCTGGTAACACAGTGGATTAAACGTTGGGAGGCTAACTGCAAGGTTGGCAGTTCAAATCCACCAGCCACTCCACAGGAGAAAGATGGGGCAGCCTGCTTCCATAAAGACTTATAGTCTTGGAAACTCTATGGAGTAATTCTACTCTGTCATATATGGTCATTATGAGTAGGAATTAACTCAGTTACAGTGTGTTTGGTTTGGTTACATGAATGTAGATATATATATATATATATATATGTGAACATATATGTATATATGAGGGGTCTTCAAAGAGTTTGTGGAAAAATTCCATTATCTTTCAATTCCATTTTCCATAAACATTTTGAAACCCCACATGTGCATGTGTAGACATACATACATGCACACACATGCACATCACAAAGTAATTATTTTCACACCCATTACTCAAAAATGGAGTCCTGCTGTGGTGCTGTGGGCTAATGGAACTAGTTGGCTTTCAACCTCACCAGCTGCTCCTCCAAAATTCCCAGTCCTCGGAAACCCTGTACAGGCTCAATAGAGTTGGAACTCACTCAATGGCACTTAACAATAAAAACATTTAAAATTTTGGAGTCCTGGTATGGCACTATAGGCTAGTCACTGGACTGGGAAACACAGGATTGGCAGTTCAAACTCACCAGCTGCTCCTCAGAAACCCTATATGGGGTTGCTGAGTTGAAACTGACTCAATGGCACTTAACAACAGCAACACTCAAAATGTTGGCTTACATTTAATAATTTTCAAGAGAAAATTATTTTTGGTATCAAATATATATCTACTTTTAACTTTTATTCAACACATTTAAATGATCCACTCTGAAAAATGTACAGTTTAAACCTTGGTCAGCACAAACCAGAAATGAATTAAAAGCTTATCTACAAGTAGCTCTGTAAATGTTCCAGCATCTTTCCTTCCACATGTTGCCATTCTTTGTTTCAAATAGTGTCTAAGCATCTTGATGGCAGGAAACCATATTTTCTTTTTTAATGACCCCTTATGATACTAAGCATCAAGAATTTTAGAGTGAGAGCTTAGTAGCACATGGCTGTCTGAATCTAATTGTAGAGGTTTTTCAAAATCCCACAGACTCTGTTGTAGCTGTCTCTATGATCTCTTCTATGGACTTTAAACTATCAAGAGAACAATGTAGAATAGCATTTACAAAGGAGTCTGATCCTCCAGGAATAATTTCTACATCCACACTACCCAGACCATGTCTGACCTCAAATAATGGTGTTACATCAAGTAGTCAATATTGCATCCTCCAATATTTGTATGGTAGACTTTGTACCAAATACCAAGACCTAAAGGCCGTTGAGACGGATAGTTTGCCCAATAGTTAATGGTATGATATTAAGATTTAGGAAAACCTAAATTCATATTCAACCTTTTCTATATAAACCTGAGCAATGTTGTCAATCAATTCATCCTCAGCCTATTAATCTATAGAATAGGAGCAATAATAGCACTTACGTTATTGGATATGTTTGCTAAGGATTATAAATTAATGCATATACAACATATTGAACAGTATCTGTACAGGATAATTTATCAATTAGTTAAAATGCTTAACAATCATAATGTTATATTGTTTATGCTTCCTTTGATATTTGTTTACTTTTCAGCTCACTATTTATTCAACAAATATTTACAGGATCCCAACTATGTAGACATGGTTGCTGTGAGTCATAGAATACCAGAAAGATATTTACCTGTACTGTATTGGCTATACAAAGGCTTTCAACAGTGTGGATTATGAAAAACTATGGAACACATTGAGGAATATAAGCATTCTGGAACAGTTAATTATGCTTATGAGGAGCTTGTTCATACACAAAGAGGCAGTTGCTCGAACAGACCAAGGGAACACTGAATGGTTTAGAATTAGGAAAGGTTTGTGCCAGGATTATGTTCTTTCACCATAGTTATTGAATTAATTTTCTGAACAAATAATCCAAGAAACTGGATTATATGAAAAAGGACATGGCATCTGGACTGGAGAAGACTCATTAACAACCTGTGATATGCAAATGATACAACCTTGCTTGCTGAAACAAAGAGGACTTAAAATACTTACTAATGAAGATCAAAGAGCACAGCTTTCAGCCTTCAGTATGGGTTAGATCTCAATGCAAAGAAAACAAAAATCCTCACCACTGGAGCAATAAATAATATCATGGCAGTCAAGAAATCAAACAATGTATTGAATTAGGTAAAATCTACTGCACAAGAACTCTTTAAAGTGATCAAGAACATGTCAATTTGAGGACTAAATTATCCCTGACCCAAGTCATGGTCTTGTCAATAGCCTTGTATGAATGTGGAAGTTGGACAGTAACTAAGGAAGACCATAGAAGAATTGATACATTTGAGTTATGGTTTTGGAGAAAAATATCACCACAAGTTCAATGGACTGCTAAAAGAACAAACAAATCTGTGTTGCAAAATGTACAGCCAGAATGCTCCTTAAATGCCAAGATGGAGAGACTGCATCTCTCATACTTAGGATATGTTGTCAGGAGGAGCCAGTCTCTGGAGAAGGATCTCATGCTAGGTAAAGTGTAAGGTCAATGAAAAAGAGGAAGATCCCCCAATGAGATGGATTGGCACAGTGACAGCAGCAATGGCTCATGTTTAACAGTGATTATGAGGATGGCACAGGACCAGACAGTGTTTTGTTCTGTTGTGCATGAGGTCACTATGAGTTGGAGCCAACTCAATGTCACCTAGCAACAGCAACAGCATGAATTAGAAGTGAGTCAGTGGCACACAGTCACCACCACCACCAACGGCAATTATGTACAAAGTACTGCCCTCATCAAGGTGAGAAAAGATACACAATTTGTCCACATGGACTTTGTAGTTAGCCTTTCTATTTGTACTAATACATGACTCGAATTTTTTTTATAATTATCTATCACATTCCCTATCAGTGTATTAATAACGTAATGTATTACTTTATTAATTCCATTATTCAAATAATCTCACAAAAAACATTGAATTGTGACTGAGGTTGTTAGTGGCAGGAAGACCTGATGATTTTTCCATTTTCAGGAGCTCACCTGATACACAAAGATTATCCACAGATTCTCAAGGCTAGAAAGCACTGAAAAGAATCCTCAAATCAACACGTTTGTCTTTGTACTGTGTTCATCATCTTAATTCTCTCCTGTACGTTTTCTCATCACTTATTCTAATTGAAGCTCCTTCTCTTGGTTTCTTTTCACTTTCTTAATTTATTATGATGTAAGATAAACAATTGTGACCCAAAATAAGGCTGGGATATAAAAGTGAAAACAATATAGTAAAATCTTGTTAATCCAATGCTAGTTCTATCAAAATAACATTCAAATCGAATCAACCATTATTCCCCAGTCAAATGGATATGGTTTTCTCATTAAAAATGTTCATTTAATACAAAGCATGCATTATGAATAATTTAAGGCAGAAATTAGGTCCCAAGAGCATCTTGCATTATTAAAGAGGTAAAATAATTCCAAAGGATGCCATGCAACAGCTGTATGTCAACTACAAGTGAAACTATATCTGTGGACCAAGGTGCCCACTTGAGGCTGCAGGATTTTAGACATAGATAATCATGAATTTGTTGCCTCTGTTGAAAGAAAATCACCCAAACTATTTCTATAAGTTTGCAACATTTTTGAGGGTAAGTGCTTTCTCTACTTCTCACAATGTTCTGTACCTCATACCAATGTATTGTATTTCAATAATTGAATTTTATTCATTGGCAAAGCTTTCTATCAACTATTAACCAATTTTCTGACAGAATCTTTCAAGGAGAAACTGGCTTTTTTACAGTCTCCCTGTATTTCTAAAAGCTGGAAAATGTCCACTGTGAATTGCCATGAGCATATCACTGGCCAACAAAGAGAATCTAGCTGTTAAGGAACAAAGTCTATTGAAGGGAATTAATTGGAAGATATAGGGCAGTGTTTTCAAGAGAGAGATTTCCTCAGCCTTGCCTTCTTTGAAATGGAGCCACTACAATCTTGCAGCTCAGAAGATCTCTGGTGTTTGTTTGCTGTCTTAACCTGATTTTAATGTTTAAGAACCTCTAAGATGATCACATTAAATGTATTTTGAAAGTGCAAATTATTGGGATTGTTTTAAATGTTATTAACTGCATCATTTCCTTAAAAAAAAAAAAAAAAAATCTTGTTTAAATAAGAATCCCTGGGGGTATGGATAGTATTTCTGTTTTAAAATGATCACGCATGCTAGGATTGAATAGTATATACACTAAGTGGTTTCAGCTACCAGGCATAATTTGAGTGTAATATTGCCCCTCCATTGTTCTAGAATGTGTAGCTGTTGAGAACAATTATTTCCTGCTGTGGCACAAGTTGTGTCAATATGACATTTGGGAGATTTTTAAATCATTAGAAAAGGTTTACAGTATTTATCCCCTAAAGGACCACAATGTGCTATGTCACCATGGTGATTTATGACTCCTTCAGAATTTCCTTGGGATAGATGAACCATGTGTGCATTTAAAAATCTAATTCTCTTTAAATTAACCAGCATACCCATCTCTCCATGATCCATTTGCAACACAGAGGGGTAGATTCAAAGGTTGATTCTCAGAGACACGAGATAGCAGAATGTGTGTTTTGTAGTAATAATTTATATAATGAACATGACAGCTTTAAGGGAAGCTGATTTGATTCATAATACAGATATGATAGTATTAACTTGTATTTAATGGTATTTTCATTTACTGTTTTGTGGATATTCTCCTAGGTGTTCAGGGAAACATAAAGATATCTAAGTTATAGCCCCTAGCCTAAAAAAATATAGAATTATCAATTGCTTTTACTTTCTCATTTCAGCTCTATGAAATCAGTGCAAAAATGGAACTATAAATGTGTGAGAAATTTCTCACTGCCTTCTTTCAGACCTTCTCAGAACAGAGCTAATGTTACTGACCTGATAGCTCGTAACCCCATTTTATGTCAGGCAGTCGACTGCAATGCTGTACTCTTAAAATGTACTTCAAAAGCCAAATGTAGAGAGTCAGCTAAACTCCCCTTGGGAAGTCCCAATGCTGCTTACAGTGAGTGCCAGCATCTTCAAGGAGAGATCCCAGAACTGTATTTCTGTTCCTTCTCAAAGGGAGAGGAGGTATTTCTTCTTATCACACTCTGAAACCCCCAGATATTTAAGCTATCCATTGCTATGCCCATTCAATCCAAACCAAACCCATTGCCCTTAGGTTGATTCTGATTCATGGAGACATCATGGATTACAATGTAGAACTGTGCTCTCTAAGGGTCTTTAGGGATGTAAACTTTTATAGAAGTAGATCATCAGAACTTTCTTCCACATCACCATAGATCAGGTTTGAACTACTAATCTAGATCAGACATCAGTACAAGGTGTTTGCTCCTCTTATCTCTTACGGATCCTCCAAGATCTGGCGCCGTCTTATGCCAGGCTTAACTCCATAATAGTTTCCATAGGACCCACCTGTGTCTTGACAGTACTGTATCAAATAAGTTGGATGGATCCTTATCTCCAGAGAAAAAGTACAAATGGCATAAGGACTCAGATGTTGTCTTAGTGATCCTGATATTTACATAATTTTATTTTATTTTATTTATTTATTAATGCTTTTTTGTGAGTTATGTGCTAGTTTACATGGGAGAACATTAGCTTCACATTGACCCCATCGTATATTGTTTCCTTCCCATGGTTACAACCCCCTTCATGCATCATCCACCAACCACAGGGTATACCCCACAAGCCTGTCCCCTGGTTGTCAACACACAGCCCCTCTCCATCTCCGGGTCCAAAGTCCACAGCCGCTCCATCTCTCCACGTCGTCGTCTCTGCCTCCATCTCTGGCATCACTACTGCTCTGGGTAGAGTTCCGTTCTCTGCTCTTCTCCCTTGATGGCCCCAGGAACCTCTGCTCCTAGATTGCAAAATTTAGCCCTCTCCTCTCTTTGCTACAAAATATCTGCCTTTACATTTCCAGCCCTTTAAATCAGTCCTGATAGCAATTATTCATCATTGTATTGCAAGAGACCTATCCACATCTCCTTTCCTTGGCCAGGCCTAGACAGATTGGATTCTACTCAGTAGAGATTCTACCTTCCTTCATGCCCTCTGGATCTAGGTTCCCTCTTGAAAACTTGAAATCCAGTTACTTCTTACCTCTGTAGCCTCCCCATTTTGGGTAGCCAATGACCAAGTTGTCCATTCCTATCCTCTCTGTGTATGGAGGGGGTGGGAATGACCCTCGCTGTAAAGAGTTGTTTCCTCTTTTGAGCTACTGCATCCATATGTGTAGGTCAAGTTCATCAAATTGTATCAGATTACTCTTTTTTTCCTCTTCTTCCGTCTTCTAGTAGAGTTCTGATCATCCCGCCATTGAAGCCAGGTCAAGTGGGTATTATCTGCAAGTGTGGCTGTTCTTGTGCATATGCCCTCTCTTCTTACCAGCTGGATGCTTCACTCTCCACTCTAGTCCTCTGTGGCTATATCACTGATTCCTGGGCCCAAAAGTCCCCTGGTCTTGCCACCTGCTGGCCAACCAGGTCTCCAGCCAGGTTCACAGGATTCTATTGAATGTTGTAGGGCTTAGCTCACACCTTCATTGCTGCTTTTCCCTCTCTTCACCTTATTGGTGACGAATGTGGTCACCAATCAGAGTGTGTAGTCCCATTAGGTCTTAGTTTTAGACGGAGGTTTGCCCTGAAGGGTATTTACATCATTTTAGAAAAGTACTAGGTGTTTATGGGATATTTAGTGGTGCTGCAGGTTAATGCACTGGACTGCAAGGTTGGTTTGAACTGCTAGGTGAGCAATCTCACCAAGCACTCCTCTGAAACTCTATACAGGGTTGCTATGAGTCTGAACAGACTTGACAGCACTTAACAACAACAATCAGTTATATTATAGAACATTAGACTTCTTTTTTTATATTTTCACACAATTTTTCAAGATAGAATGATAGACTGCTCCAGAATCAGAACAAGGAACCCTGGTGGTACAGTGATTAAAGCACTCAGCTGCTAAATAAAAACTCAGTGAACCCGTCCATCACTTCACTGGAGAAAGATGTGAATGTAGCAGTTTGCTTAGGTAAAGATTTACAGCTTTGGAAATCCTATGTAGCAATTCTATTCTCTTATATTGGGTCACTATTCTTCTTGGATCAACTATCAACACTCATGGAAGCAGCAGTCAAGAGATCAAATGATGTATTGCATTAGGCAAATCTGCTGCACAAGAACTTTTTAAAGTGTTGAAGAACAAAGAAGTCAGCTTGAGGACTAAGGTGTGCCTGACCCAAGGCATGGAATTTTCAATAACCTCATATGCATGTGAAAGCTGGACAATGAATAAGGAAGACTGTAGAAGAATTGCTGCTTTTGAGTTATGGTGTTGGAGGAGAATACTGAAAATGCCATGGGCTGCAAAAAGAACCAATAGATCCGTTTTGGAAGAAGTACAGCCAGAATGCTCCTTGGAGGCCAAGATGGCCATACTTTGTCTCTCATACTTTGGACATATTGTCAGGAGGGAACAGTTGCTGTAGAAGGATATCATGTTTGGTAAGGTGGAGAGGGTCAGAGAAAAAAAAAAAGAAGACCCCCAAAGAGATGGACTGGCCAAGTGGCAGCATCGATGGACTCAAGCATGGCAACTTTAGTCAGGTTGGCCCAGGATGCTGTGCATAAGGTCGCTATGGGTTGGTACCAACTCAATGGCACCTAACAACAACAACAACATGAATCAGACCTGAAGTTAGAAAACCAAAAGGGAAGAACACAGTCAGTATTTCTCAAGCTGAGGGAAGTGCAGGAAAACTTCAAACCTCAACTTGCAATATTGAAGCATTCTATGGGCAAAATATTGAATGATGCAGGAAGCATCAAAAGAAGATGGAAGGAATACAGAGTCACTATACCAAAAAGAAATGGTTGATGTTCAGTCATTTCAAGAGGTAGCATATGATCAAGAGTGAAAGACACTGAAGGAAGAAGTTCAAGGTACATTGAAGGTATTGGCAAAGAACAAGGGTCCAGGAATTGATTAAATATAAATTGAAATCTTTCCAAAACTGATGAAACACTGGAGATATTCACTCATCAATGCCAAGAAATATGGAAAACAAATGCTTGGCCAATTGACTGGAAAAGATCCATATTTTTCGCCATTCCAAAGAAAGGTGGCCGAATGAAATGTGCAAGTCATTGGACAACATCATTAATATCTCATATAAGTAACATTTTTTGCTAAAGATATTCTAAAAATTGCTGCAAATGTACACTAACAGAAAACTGCCAGATATTTGAGCTAGATTCAAAAGAGGACGTGGAAAGCAGAGAATAACAGAAAGATACTTACCTGTGCTTTATTGATTGTTTGGATCATGACAAACTACAAACAACTTTGTGGATAGTGAGTATTCCAGAACACTTAATTATGCTCATGAGGAACTTGTATATAGACCACGAGGGAGTTGTTAGAACAGAACAAGGGAACTCTGAAGGTTTAAAATTAAGAAAGGTGTGTGCCAGGGTTGTATTCTTTTACCATTCTTATTCTATCTGTATGCTGAGCACATAATCCAAGAAGTTGTATTATATGAAGGAAAAACATGGCATCAAGATTGAAGGAAGATTCAATTAACAACCTATGATATGTGATATGCAGATGATACAACCTTGCTTGCTGCAAGTAAAGAGGACTTAAAATACTTACTGATGAAGATCAAAGACCACAGCTTTCCCTATAGGTTGCACCTAAACATAAACAAGACAAAAATTCTCACCACTGGACCAATAAACAACATCCATATAAATGGAGAAAACATTGCAGTTGTCAAAGACTTGATTTTGCTCAGATCAACCATCAACCCTCATGGAAACAACAATCAACAAATGAAATGACCTGTTGCATTAGGCAAATCCGCTGTACAAGTCCTCTTTAAAGTGTTCATGATCAGGCCCTGGAGAAGGATAACTTATTTGGCAAAATGGAGGGCTGGAGGAAAAGAGTAAGACCCTCCAACAAGATGGATTGGCACAGTGGCAGCATCCAATGAGCTCAAGCATAGCAACAATTATGAGGTTGCCACAGGACTATGCTGTGTTTCATTCTCCTTTGCATAGGGTCACTATGAGTTGATACTGACTTGATGGCATCCAACAACAACAATATTAGTTAGAATAAACTCCATAGCATTGGGTTTTGTGTTGCTGTTGTTGCTTTTAAATTATAACAAAAGCTTGCAGGTAGAATTTCTGTTGGGAGCTAGACTGGAATGAACAAAAGGAATAATTACTAAGATACAAGAAATATGGATGACTACCTATGATCATTACTGGGTCTGATCAAGTAGAGAAGGTCAATTTGGTGGTGATGTTATACAGGAAATAATAAAAAAAAAAACTCATTTGTACAAACTCACAATACTTTTTCTCATCCTTTTCTGTTTTCCATACATGTAGCAAACATTGTTGTTGTTGTCAGGTGCCATTGAGTTGGAACCGACTCATAGCGACCCCATGCACAGCAGAACGAAACAATGTCCGATCCAACAATGTCCAACAACCTCACTACCGCTGCCACACTTGACATCAATGATGTCACCTGGCTGATCCATCTCATTGGGAGTCTTCCTCTTTTTCTCTGACCCTCCACCTTACCCAGCATGACATCCTTCTCCAGTGACTGTTCTCTCCAGACAATGTGTCCAAAGTAGGAGAGACAAAGCCTAGCCATCCTGGCCTCCAAGGAGCACTCTGGTTGCACTTCTTCCAAAACAGATCTATTGGTTCTTTTGGCAGTCCATGGCACTTTCAGTATTGTCCTCCAACACCACAATTCAAAGGCATCAATTCTTCTACATAGAGCTATTTATTGTTATTTTTAGTTTTTTGTGAGTGATATAAACCTGTTTTATATGTGATGGGACAGGGAATAAGAAGACCAGTCACTTTGACAATACCAATTTCCACTGTCTGTATTATTTACTTCTCACCTTACTTTCTTAGTCCCCTCACCCAGATTTGAATCAAGCTCAGTGTGTAGTCTAGTACTGGAACTCCTTGAGACCCAAATCCTTATCCTTGTGTGTTTACTTCCCAAACCAGACTCCAATCTTCCAGTCATTTTGTGAATATCTAAAGCTTGCTACTTTGTTTGTTGGAATCTTCCATATCTGATTCCTTTCTTATCTTCACCTCCTTTCCTGTTTTAAAAACAGAAACACCTGCCACCCTTCTTTCTTTGTCCCAATTCATTGCCTCAAACCACTCCCTCTTATAACCTAAGATCCGCAATGCTAGAATGAATGTATTTGACACCTAATACTGTTTTTTTTTTTTTTTTTAAGTTTTGACTCACTTTGCCAGATTGTAAGAAAGGGAGAGACTGAAGGATTAATTCAAGAACTGGTTCAATTTTTAAAATGATGATGGCAGTGGCAGCAGGAATCTGCTCTCTAATGCTTTTCACTCCCACAGTCGAAATCACCATGTCTCTTATTCTAGCTTTGGGTGAAGGAACCATGGCAGGCAGACAGAGTTGTTTTGATTTTTTTTTAATTGTAAAACACAGAAATCCTTCACTACAAATGTTTGCATGTACTTGTCCAAAGGTCACACCTCAAAGACACTCGAAGCTTTGCCTCCTGAACTCAGACAGCAGAACAATCTATGTCCGAGACAGAAGCCAGTGCTGTACAACAATCCTGAAGATTATGGGTCAGACAGGTGGGACAGGGAGATGACAGAAGTGCTGGTGGCTCCTTGTCACCCTGTGCTTCCAGGGTTAGACATAAATGTAATTAAGGGGCCGCACTGGTGCGCCTCTGGACTCCGGGTTAATTAACCACAGGAAAATTACATCTTCAGGAGCCCTGCATCATCACAGCCTTCTTTAGAGAGGAGTAGGGTTTGGAATTGACACCATCAGACAGCAGGGTTGAAATCAGCAGAGGAGAAAACAAAGACTGACATACATAGGCAGCTGCATGGCCAGTAAGATGGAAAAAGGGCATGTCATTTCTGCCTCTGGTAGAATTCACATTGAAGCCGAGAGAAATGCATCCATGATGCCCCATTATTGAGCGTGAGCTCCGTGAAGGACTAGCTGCACATGGAGACAATTCAGTCTCTGCCCTGTCCTGCTCCCTCTACTCCTCATACTTTAGCTTGCTATTGCTGACCATATGAGTGTGCATGTTTACACACACACACACACACACACACACACACAACTCATTCTACCAGTTCCTCCAACTCTTCCCTGGAAGGAGCAGCAAGCTAAAAGTCCCAACTCTCACTGGATGCTGATGAGATCTCTCAGTTGTTAAGTATCCCTGTAGCCCTTTTCCAAAACAGACGTGTATTTTTCTCTCAATCTAGTGGCCCTTTCTGTTTTGTTTTGTTTTCCTTGTTCACTTCTAAGTTATGTCCAGGCTGGTCTGCTCTGGGATCTTGTATATCCAGATGACCTTGAAAAAGCAGACTTCCTGAGAAAATAAGAGACCCTCCGACCCTCAGCACTGCAGATGCTGGAGTTTCTCCAGGTGTCTTCTGCCTGACTGTGGAATCAGACCTCTGTGACCTAGTAAGGTGTTTGTGTAAGGGTGTGAGAGGGATGCTTTTAAACAGCGTGACTGGCACCCAAACAGCCAGCATGGAACCCCTGCTCAGCTTCCTCTTAAGTGCCCAATGTTGTGTGCTCTACTCTCTCTCCCACCAAATCCCCTCTGCTATCAATTTGTAAACAACTCAGCTCTGCCTGCATAATACATGCGCAGGCGGTGCCAGAGCCACACTGAGCCCTTCCCTGCTCCCAGCTAAGTGCACCTGCTGCCCAGGGCTCTAGCTACTGCGGCTGCCACTGCTGTTATTATGTGCTGCCATCGTCTGCCCTGCTGCTCCCTGGGCTGGCAGCACATTGTCAGCATGGGGAGGCATGTTTATTAGTTTTAATTGGTGGACAGTGACATTTGGGGAGTATTGTGTGTTGTTCACCCTGCACCAGGTGCCGGCTGTGATGGCAAACGTAGGTATATCGACTTAGAATCCAACCTACAGATGACTGCTTTTCCAGAATAATGCACCTTACCCTTGCCTATTGGAATAGTCTTCCTTTACTTTGACCACCTCTTGTGCTTTGCTAAGTAGAAAAGTTTTATTTATTCCACCATGTTGCTGTTGTTAAGTGCTGTGAAGTCAGCTCCAAGTCATAGTGACATTGCACTGGGTTTCTGAGAAGTAGCTGGTGGGTTTGAATCACTGACCTTGCAGCTAGCAGTCCAGTGCTTATTCTACAGTGCCACACCGTACCATGATCTTATTTGGAAAAAAAAAAAAGAAAAGAAAAAACAATATAAATCCTCCCCCCAAAGCCTATAAACATACATTCTATTAACATGAGTACCTCTGTTTTTGTTTGACCTAAGAATCTCCCTGACTTTACTGCGAATATTCCATATGTTACAAGAACTCATATGTTGCCTGGGTGATATTCTGGATATCAACTAAGCTAATCTTTTCATACACAAATAAAATGTTTTACTATCATAATCTACTCCTACTCAACTCTATAAATAACCTCTCACTGGTAAAAAGTCTCACAGCGGCACATTTTTCATTCTAACAGATTTCATTTTTACATGCTTTGCTGTTCCTCGACTTTATGCGGCCCCAATGTGCCTCTTCCTACAGGGTTCAGGCAATAACACCGACAACAGGGTCTGCTGAAGCCAAAAGTGGTCCTTGCAGCATCAGTGGATATGAGAGTTGCCAGTTGACTTCATGAACTAGTCCAGACAAGGGTCCAACATCACAAAGCCTAACCTCAAGAAACAGCCATGTTTTCAGGATTCCTGCTTCTTTTACAGCCCAAGAGCAAAGCATTGCTTTCACCAGGCCATCAGAAGCCAAAGATTTGGCTTGGAGTTCGATGTTGCCTTACGCTTTAATAATGGTGGTGTGTGTCACATATGGTTTCTGCTTGTTTATACATTTATATCAGCTTCCGTTGCTTTGGGAGAGTTTACTTGGTAGCTTCCAAGGCACAGAGATAGAAACTGTAACACTCTTCTGCCACCTAGCGGTATAACAAAAGCTGCAACCCTCGGGAAATGTAAACGTCTCTGTTTTTAAGGGCCATGGAGTCAGGACCCTGTATAGAGTTTCTGAGGAGCAGCTGCTGGATTTGAACTGCCTTCCTTGACGTTAGCAGTCCATTGCTTATCCTACAGACTGGAATGTCAACTTATTAAACTTTGGCTTTAGTTTAAAAGGAGACAAAAGATATACTCAATGTTCTCAAGTGCAATAATTAAACTTGACCTAAAAGTAAGGTTTTAATGAGGCCAGATCTTTAAACAATCAATTACCTGACACAATGGCCTATACTGGTAATAAACTATGTTGTTGTTGTTAAGTACCAACTAGTTTGTTCCAACTCACAGAGACCCTGTACAGGGTTTCCGAGGAGTGGTTGGTGAGGTTAAACTGCCTAACTTGCGGTTCAAAACAACCTTAAGGTCGAGTGCTAGTGTTCTAGTCTGTGGATTTATAAAACAAAGTGAGCCACGCAAATAAAATCACTATATTGAATGTCTCTTCTAGATTTTTGGTTGTCATTGTTGTTGTTTTAAATCATCTGTTGTTTAGCTATATACTATTTTGAAGTGGAGGGAGGGGTCAGAGTGTGGATATTAGTGAGGATATTATGAGCTTTGGAAAATGACGTATAGCTGGTGTCCCAGTATAGCATACGTACAGCCTTAGTGCCACTATTCCAATATACTGGAAGAGAAGAGGAATTCGGGCTCTCTGTAACTCACATACTTCAAAACTATAAGTCCTGAATTCTTTCATTTATTTACAAGAACAACACAAAATGCCTAAACCTACAAAACAAACCTATGGATGCTTAAATCATTTCCAAATTACTACTGAGTGGGTCTCTGACATTGCTAGAACACTATTAAGTATGTTATCTGAGGGAACAGTCCTGTATATAAAGCCAAGCTGATTTCTCTTCATAAGACAACTGCCTTTGGGGGAGAAGTACTTTCAAAGTTTCCTAGGAAAATAATCTTCATAGCAGTATGGCTTCAGTGTTCCATAGTGAGAAAGATTTAGGTGCTGCTAAAGGTGTTGAGGAGTCCTGGTGTGGCACTAATGTGTCAGATTGCAAAGTTGTTTGAACTGCAAGGTCGGTGGTTCAAGCTCACCAGCTGCTCCTTGGAAACCCTATACAGGGTCTCTATGGGTCGGAACCAACTCCATGGCACTTGACAACAACAACAAAGGTGTAGGAAACACAGAACCAAATAGTTTTCTTCCCTTTGAATAATCGCAAGAAAACAAAAATTATGCATAATTTACGGATGCCCCAGGATGGTCTTAAATTATGCAACCCACTTATCCATAAAAAGTTATTTAATGCATTCCTTAGTTACTTCATAACTCTAACCAACACCCTCCAATGCACACACACATAGTTAATACAGAAACTAGTCGGAAAGAAGTATGTCTATAATCAGCATGAAAGTATCATGCATTTGTAAAGAAAATATACCAGTGAACAGGGAAGCACAAAAGGCATTTGCTAACTAAATGCTTCTTTTATCAACTCAGTGGTCTCCCCTGCTTAGAAAGCTTCTCAGATGTGCATAATGGGATTAAAAGCACTCTCAATAAAGTTCATTACCTTAGTGGTCCTTCCCATCTTCATGGGAAATTAACTGCAGCTCCTATATGTACATGTACTTAAGGTGGTAATTTAATGGCAATAACATCTATATCTAAAGAGGGTTATTTTCCCCTTGGATCTGCTGCACACTAAAAGATCGCTTCATGTTATTTAGGAAAAAAAAAAAAATCAGAAGCACCATTTTCCTTCTGTTTAGGGAAATAATGAAGAAAGCGGCCAAGGAGAAAAATCAAGAGTTTTAAAAGCCATAATCTTAGAAAACAGTGATGCTACAAATGAATACTTTAAAATGTATGCTAAACAGGAGAGGAATGGATTGCAGGAATATTTATTCATACTAAAAAATCTTCACAAGGGTTCTTTTTAGTCTTTCATCTGATATCTTCAACTCTGAGTCTCTCTCTGTTTCTGCCCCTCTCTCTCCACACACATATAATCTATGTCATTTTAGCAAATCATGCTTAGTTCTCCTATTCTTATATACTTTCTAGGTAAGTATTGTTATCCTATGTTGTTGTTGTTAAGTGCTGGTGAGTCAATTCTGACCCATAACGACCCTGTATAGGGTTTCGAGGAGCAGCTGGTGAGCTTCAGCCACTAACCTTGCAGTTCGAATGGCTTTGCAGTATGGCGCATCAACCCACAGAGCCATACCAGGACTTCATTATCCTATGTTGTTGTTATGTGCCGTGGAGTCGGTTCCTACTCATAGAGACCCTGTACAGGGTTTCCAAGGCTATCAATCTTCACGGGAGCAGAAAAGCTCATCTTTCTCCCACAGAACAGCTGGTAGTTTCGAATTGCTGACCTTGAGGTTCACAGCCTGATTCGTAACCACTATGCTACAATAGTCCCTGGGTAATACACATGGTTGGCCGCTAATATAAAATATGGAATTTGGAGTTCACACTGGGGCACCTCAGAAGAAAGATCTAATACACTTCTAAAAAATCACCTGCTGCAAACTGTGTAGGGCACAGTTGGGCTTTGACACATATGAAGTGCCATAAACTCAGCGACTTCATGTCAACTGGTATTCTTAGCCCACTCTAGAGAGGACTATGACTCACAATGTTAATGCCCATACTCAATAGTGGACAGAGCCCTGTTTTGTTTCAGAGTTTTTCCATGTCCAGCAAAGTTGTTTGAACTGCAAGGTCGGTGGTTCAAGCTCACCAGCTGCTCCTTGGAAACCCTATACAGGGTCACTATGGGTCGGAATCGACTCGATGGCACTTAACAACAACAACAATCCTCCTGCTTCACTCAAGAGTGACGGGACCTCCCAACTCCACACTAAATCTCAAATCAGCCATTTTATCTCGTTATACTATGAGTGATATTAGCCTATGATCCTGGTATGCCTGATGGAATTAGAAGTGTGCTGAGGGGCCAGGGGAACTAATTCTACAATCTTAAAATGGAGTCCTGGTATGTCTGTGAACCACAAGGTCTGCAGTTCAAAGCCACAAGTTCCTCCTAGTAAAGGTCACTATGAGTTAGAAGCAACTTGACAACAAGATGAGGATAGAAAGAAGAGAGATCTCATTTGCTCCTCTGGGCTTTTTATTTTTTTCTGATAGATGTATAAGTATTTCTTGGAGCTGTATTTGCCATCCCTCAGAGAAATCAGTCCCTAGGATAATGCACAGGTGAATGGACGTTGGGATGCTAGTAGGCTGTGGATTCAACAAATTCCAGTGTCAAAAAAAGCAAACATTCAAGCAACCGTTGCTGTGAGGTCACTTGCAACATAGAGCAACACCATGTGTACCAGAGGACAACCATACTCCATAGGATTTTCATGACTGAACTTTCAAAAGCAGATCACAAGACCTTCCTGCTGAGGTACCGCTGGGTGGATTCCAAGTGTCCTTCTTTGGGTTCGTAGCCCAGTTAACCATTTGTGCTGCCCTGGGGACTTGTGAAGTGCATGGCATGGATTCTGATGCATTGTGAACCTGTGTAGGGGTTCCAAGGAGCAGCTGGTGGGTTTGAACCACAGGACGTGCATTTAGCACTCCAGTGTTTATCTACAGCACCACACCAGCTCATGTAAGGGTTTTAGTACATTATTGTCCAAAGGATTCTAACCTAGTTCTTTGCCCAATAGCTTGCAGCTGAGAAGTCTAACCTAAGAGAGTCTCCAGAATTCCTCTTTTCCAATCCTGATTGGTTCAAAACCTTTGCCTTTTCTGTGTTGCTGCTGGAATTTATCCTAGCCTCTTTCCATTCCTTCTCCCCCTTACATACAGTCATCCATCAAATCCTTTAGATTTTTACTTTCCAAATATCTCTTGAATCAGCCTTTTCTAATCTATTTCTACATTCAGTATTTTAGTTCAGGTCCTCATAATTTTTCTCGTGGACTATTATAGCCTCGTAACTCCTCTCTCTATTTCAAATAAATCCTTCACTCTGCCTCTAGTATGACCCTTGTAAATTCCAAATACAATAGGCTTTGTCCATGCTTTAATACATTCCAAAATCCTCACACAGCATTCAGGTTCAAGGCTAAAACTTGTCTGAGTGGCAAAGAGGCACTTTCTGATTGATCCATGCCTGAAAATCTAGCTTCTTTTCTCACTTCTCTCATCTTTATCTTCTATTGTCTAACCATATGGAAAAAATTGTAGATCTGTAATTTTGTTATTCCTTGCCTTGTGGGTATTTGTACATTTGCTTCCTTGTGCAGCCTCCATCAGCAATCAACCTCAATTCTAGCTTAACTCAGCTCATTACTTGAGTACTTTGTAGTCAAATGTCTGAGAAGCCACCTTTCCCAACCAAACTTTATGTTTTAATTGTCTGTCCTCCTTCTTCTTCCAAATTATACAGAATTCAGCTTGTATGTAGTGCTGGGCACAATGCCCTGTTACCTATTGGTGTGTGTGTGTGTGAGAGAGAGAGAGAGAGAATTTGTTCCGCTATATTATGAACTGATTCTGGGTATAGAGCATATCTTCATCAACAACTCCTACCAGGTGGCATGGACAGAAATCAAAATAACAAATAAATTAAACACAGTTATAGTACAAATAATTTTGGTTTATGGCAAGTGTCAGAGCAGGCCTGCACTCCTTTGGGATTTCAATGGCTGATTTGTTTTTGAAATCGTTTACCAGACTCTTCTTTCAGGTTACCTCTTATTGTTTTATTTTTGTACCACATTTCCCAGAAGTAGGTTCTAACTCAGAACGACCATATATAGGGTTTCTGAGGAATGGCTGGTAGGTTTGTACTGGTAACACTGAGGTTAGCAGTCCAGTGCTAATCCTACAGCACCACGCCAGAACTCCAAGTCACTTCTGGATGGACTCAAATCTCCAAGCTTTTAGTTAATAGGTAAGCACTTCAGCTGCTTGCATCAACCAGGGACTCCTGGAATACACATGCCCTTGATAAATGGTGATTGGATAAATGACTAAATCTCTAATGGTCTCAAAAATGAAAAAAAGTAGTAATTCTAAATGATATCATAGTCTCTCAAGGTGATAAGCATTTCTATCCAGAAAGGCTAATAGTATTGCATAATTCAGAAATATATCCAAGTGTGTCCTTGGGAACTTCCATTCTCTCATATGTCACCCCATACACGGGGATCCAGAGTTGATACAAAGTTAAAATGAATAGCTCCACATATTCTAACTGCTTTCTTTTTAATTAATTTACATTGTATTTGTTAAAGTCACAGAGCTAGTCAGTGGCACCAACGCAAGGAGAATTGAGATCTCTGGATTCCCAGTCCAATCTTTTTCTATTACAGTATACTGCGGGCAGTCCCTGGATTACAAATGAGATCTGTTCCTAAGTGTGTCTTTAAGTAGAATTTGTAGGAAAGTCAGAACAGGTGAATATGGTTCTTAGTAAACCTTACTTTTGAGCAAACTGTAAGAAAAGGCTAGAAGCATTTTCAATGATTTAAAAGTTCCATGTGTATCAAGTCAAGATGATGGGATGAAGAATTTGTTGCTAGGTAAATCATTTCAAAGTGAGGGAAATTTTTCATAAAAACAAAAGCCAATAGAGGGTCAGTGTAAAAGGAGGAAGACCTTCAAGGAGATGAACTGACCCAGTGGTTGCAACAAAGGACTCTAGCACAACAATGATTATGAGGATAGTGTAGGACTGGACAACATTTCATTCTGTTGTGCACAGAGTTGCAAAGCATCGCAGCACTTCACAACAGCAACAACAGGAGTTGTGGATAAATTATCAACCCCATGTTGTTGTTGTTGCTAAGTGCAATCGAGTTGGGATCTGACTCATAGCGACCCTGTACAGGGTTTCCAAGGAGCAGCTGGTGAGTTAGAACTGCTGGCCTTGATGGCCCAAACTGACGTTGCATTGCAGTTTACTGCATTAACCGGCAACGCCACACAGACTTGGTTTAATCTGAAGTCTAGCAGTTAAAACTAACATCTGTTGATTAAGAGAGTAGCTTCATCTAAGGAATTTATAATTACCATAGAATTAGAATTCTTGAGACAAATCTCTCAGCCTTCCTATCATCTTTCTTATTTACAAGATAGGGCAATAGTATTTCTCATCTTTTTTTTTTTTTCTTCATTTTATTAAGTAATGATTCCAGTAAGTGCCAATAAAATGAATGTCCATGGAAATAATTAAAAGTAAGCCAAAAACCCAGAAGATTATCCTCATCATCTTTGTTGATTTAATAACATACGGCTGTGTTTTTCATGGACACAAGAAATTCAGCACAGTGTAACTCAGAATATGTTGCAGTTGGTGCTAAGTGCCTACGAGTCGGTTCTGACTCATACTGATCCTGTATCGGGTTTCCAAGGAGTAGCTATTGAGTTGGAACCACTGAACGTGTGGTTCAAACTGATCTTGTGATCTACTGCTCATCCTTTTATTCAATATCCAGGAAAGTAACATGAAAAACAGAATAACCACAAAGCATTTTCGGTATCTTTCTGTGCTATGGAATGGAATTAACTGTGGCTGTGGCTTAATGCACTGGACTGCAAAGTTGCTTTGAACTGCAAGGTCTGTGTTTCAAGCTCACCAGCTGCTCCTCAGAAACCCTATATAGGGTTGTTATGGGTCAGAACTGACTCGACAGCACATTTTTTTTGTTTGTTTGTTTCAATATGTGTCTATATATCAGGTAGCAAGCAATAAGCCGTTGACCTGGTAATAAGTTTTATTTTGATGCATTTAATTAATTCTACTTTTACTTTGAAACATTGTGCATTTTGATTCTACTCAGTATGTAGCAGTATAAATACAATAATTGCATTTGGGAAAAAATGACATTATATTGATAATAAAGTGAAATCTGACTTGTGTTTCAATGGTTATTTTAACAATTTTAACAATGAGCAGAGTTATATTGTCAAATAGATTATGAGGCAGTCTTCTCTAAACAAAAATCAGTTCTCATCTTCCATAGTTCTTACCTCAATTATGATTTTATCAGGGGGGCTTTTCCTGGTTTTCCTTTTTAAATTAACACATACCTCATTATTTGTGTCTCCCAAAAAACTTATGTTAGAATCCTGACACCTATACCTGTGGACCTAATTCCGTTTGGAAATAGGGTTTCCTTTGCTGTATTAATGAGTCAATATTAGTATAGGATGTGTCTTACACCAAAGACTTTTGAGCAGATTAAGTCTAGAGAAGTAAACATAAATGAAGGAAAGACAGAAGTCAATTGGAGATCGCCAAGAAACTGATGAAAGCTGGGTAAAGAAGTTAAACAGAGACCTGCCCACAGCGCCCTGCATTGGGACTTCAAGCTTCCTAACTGTGAGAAAAGTGATGCCTATTTATTAAAGCCACCGACTTCTAGCATTCCTATTAGAGCAGCACTAGGGAACTCAGACATACCCCCAAAGTAGGTGCACTGTTTCTTCTCAGCCTCCCTCCCTGCCTCATTCACTCCGTTTCAAGCTTTTCTCCTTCCGTACTACTTGATCTTCTCCATAGCACAACACTCTAAGAAACACTGCTTTGATTATTCATTGATTTATTCTTTGTCTCTTCTCAACAAAGAAGCCTGGTGGTGTAGTAGGTTATACATTTGACTGCTAACCACAAGATGATCGGTTCAAACCCACCAGCTCTTCTGCAGGAGAAAGATGAGGGTTTCTTCTCCTATGAAGATTTACAGCCTCAGGAATTCTATATGGGATTATTACGAGCAGGAATTCACTTGATGGCAGTGGGTTGGGTTTGGTCTTTCCAACGGGGTCTAAATCTCATGAGGGCAAAGCCATTACTTGTTTTGTTTTGTTTTTTTCCTTGCTGTTTTACAATGCCAGGAAGAACATGTAGCAAGGGAGGTACTCAGTCAGTATGTGCTGAGATAATGGATACTTTGCATGTAAAAGTTATTTCAGAAAAGGATATGTGTTTCCTGTGACCACTAACCTTGTTTGTTGACTTGACATTCTTGTTTTATTTTTTGTCTTTAACCACTTTTGTTGCTGTTGTTAGGTGCCATTGAGCCAGCTCCAAAACATAGTGACTCTGCATAATAGAACCAAACCTTGTCCAGTGCGTGTCCCTCTCACAATTGTGTTTCAGCCCATTGTTGCAGCCATTGTACCAGTCCATCTCATTGTAAGGCTTCCTCTTTTTTGCTGACCCTCTAATTTATCAAGCATGACATTTTCTTTCAGGTGTCTGGTCCTTCCTAATAACATGTCCAAAGTATGTGAGCGGAAGGAGCATTCTGCTGGTACAAAGACAGATTTGTTTGTTCTTTTGGCTGTCCATGATCATTTTGACTATCTTTGCTAATACCATAATTCAGATGTATGCGTTTTTCCTTATTCATTACCCAGCTTTCACACTCATATGAGGTGATTGAAAATATCATGATTTATATCAGGCATACCCTAGTCATCAAAATATGATTAGAGCCTTCAAGTGTAATTCTCTGAATTGTTTTAACACTTTAAGTAATGTTCATTAAATACTATCACAACTTCTCAAGGTGATAAGCATTTTCTATTTGGACATCCTAACATTATTGCATCATTTAGAAATATACCCAAATGTCTCTTTTGGAACTTCCAGTCCGATATTTCATCTCATGCATGAAGATACATAGTTGATACAAGAGTGAAGGAAAATTAGTGCCTACACATAAATTGTTTCTATTTGATTATTTTGGTCCTTAAGATGGTACACTTGTTTAATTGTCACTCTTCTAGGTACCTGCAAAATAAGCACTATGCTTATTTAATGAATTTAAATTTCATATAGATCTAAGATATAGTATATGATGGTATAAGTTTACAAAATATGATCTCCACCTACTCCGCTATTTTCCACAGCATCCATGGGATGCCATGAAAGTAACAGAGAAAAGAAAGGTAAAAGAAGAAAGCCTGTTTCTAAGATAACAGTATATATTTTTCTTTTATATCTTAGGCTATAATAATAGTTAATATTACTCTGAAGGTCTTCTGGAATTTTGCAGACACTAGAAGAGTGACAATTAATCAAACAAGTGTCCCTTCTAAAGGACCAAAATATACAAATAGAAACAATTTTATGTGATAAAATACCATATATCAATTTATAATGAGATGCAATGTTACAAAGGAAGAATTCAAATATTTCAAAAGAGTCAGCTTATATTTTAATTAAAGAAGTGGCTATTGTTGGATACACTGGTGGTTGTGTGCCATCAGAATTGGTTCTGACTCATAGGAACTCTGGTAGCGTAGTGTTTATGAGTTGGGCTGCGAACCTCAAGATCAGCAGTTTGAAACTACCAGCTATTCCACAGGAGAAAGATGAGACTTTCTGCTCCCTTAAAGATTTAGGGCCTCAGAAATCCTATACAGGGTTGCTAAGAGTCAAAACTGGCCCCACATCACATAACCACCATCACCACCATAGTGAACCTAGGGTTTCTGAGGCTGTAAATCTTTCTTGATGTTGTTGTTTTGTGCCACGGAGTTGGTTCCCACTCACAGCAACCCTGTACAGGGTTTCCGAGGCAGTAAATCTTTACGGGAGCAGAAAGTCTCATCTTTCTCCTGGGGAACAGCTGGTAGTTTCGAACTGCTGACTGTGAAATTAGCAGCCCGGTTAGTAACCATTACACTACCAGAGCTCCTTCTGTAAATATTTGTTGTTGTTATATACCATGGAGTCGGTTCCGACTCATAGTGACCCTGTACAGGGTTTCTGAGGCCGTAAATCTTTACAGGAGCAGAAAACCTCATCTTTCTCCTGCGGAACAGCTGGTAGTTTCGAACTGCTGACCTTGCGGCTTGCAGCCTGATTCGTAACCACTATACTCTTTAGGAGAGCAAAAAGCCTCATCTTTTTCCTGAGTAGCAACTGGTAGGTTCAAACTATTGACCTTGTGGTTAGCAGCCAAGCTCATCTCCCACTAAGATACTAGGGCTCCGGATGGAAACACTAGAGAAGAGAAACTACTTTACTGACCTCAGAAAATAATGGACTAGAATATTTGACATTTCATAACTTATATCTTCCTGTCTTTTCACTACCTTATGAACTTACATGACCTGAGCATACACACATTTCTTAGTGAAGTAAAGGGAAGAACAATATTAATATAGAAGGCTATACTAACATCTTGATTAAAGGGAAAAAGATTGAAGTTGTCAAAGACTTCACTTTGCTTGGATCTACAATCAACACTCATGGAAGCAGCAGCCAAGAAATCAAAGGACTTATTGCATTAGGCAAATCTATGGCAAAAGACCTCTTTAATGTGTTCAAGAAAAAAGAACAACTTGAAGACTAAGGTGAGCCTGACCTAAGCCAGGGTGTTTTCAATAGCTTCATATGCATGTGAAAGTTCCATAATGGATAAGGAAGACTATAGAACATTTTATGCATTTGTGTTAAGATATTGGAGAAGAATATTGAAAGTACCATGGACTGCCAGAAAAATAAACAAATCTGTTTTGGAAGAAGTATAGTCATAATGTTTTTAGAAGCTAGGATGTGAGACGTTGTCTCTCGTACTTTGGACATGTAATCAGAGGGGACCTGGAGAAGAACATTGTGCTTGGTAAAGTGGAACGTCAGGAAAAACAGAGGAAGATCCCCAGTGAAATGGATCAGCAAAGGAGCATCAGCATTGGGATCAAGTATGATAAGAATTTTGAGGATGGCCCGGGACCTGGCGGGGCCCTGCAGTGCTGTGTTCAGTTTTGCACAGGGTTAGTATGAATTGGAATCACTCACGATACCTAACAAGAATAAGAAAGATATACTGACACACTCATGTTTCAAAAAAATAAAAAATTCATAGATTGAAAAGAACTATTAATAATCTCTGTGAATATAATTTCAGGAGAACATACAATAAATTAGCCACATAAATAATTCATAGGTTGGCGGTTCAAGCTCACCAGCTGCTTCTTGTAAACCTTAGTCGGTTGGAACCAACTCAATGGCACTTAACAACAACAACCATTTCAGAGGAGTCTCTGGGTGGTAGAAATTGGTAAGAGTTCTGTTAGTGAAAAAAGGTTGGCAGTTTGAATCCACTGAGAGGCACCTCAGAAGAAAGGCCTGGTGCTCTACTTTCAAAATATCAACCACTGAAAACACCATTCTATACCGACACACACAGCATGCCCATGAGTCAAAGCCAACTCAATGACAGCTAGTTTTTCTGACTTAGAAAATGTTCTTTATTAACTTTAGTAGATGTCTCCTAATTACATAAATGTTAAATCTTTATTCTAGCAATAATTATATTACAACATTTGGCTGTTATTGCCAAATTATATATTTCTTAAAAACGTTGTTTTTTTTTTCTTCCCTTAAGTCCCATCGAAGAAAGAGAAAGAAAGATAACACAACACATAGTTGGATTGCAAATTGTTAAGTAAGAATGATCTCTACTTATAATTAAATTAATTTTTTCCTGTTGTGGTGCTGTGTGATAATGCACTGGATAACAAGGATGGTTTGAACTGCAAGGTTGGCAGTTTAAATTCACCAGCTGCACCTTGGAAACCGTATACAGGGTGGCTAAGAGCAGAAACTAACTTGGCGGCATTTAGCAACAACAACAACAGCATGCTTATTGTGTGATAAATTTAAAAAAAAATAAATTCTTACTCCTCTTGTTTTCATTTAAAAATATATTCAAGTTTATAAGACAATTGAGTTGTTTGTTTCCTTAGTTATTTTTTAAAACCAATTTTTTTGTTGTTATAGTTGTTGAAGTTACATTTAAGTAAGTCCAAATGGGAAAAAAGCTACAGATAGGACCAGAAAATATCTATAGCACTTTCAGTGAATCCTGGAGTGGCATTGCAGGTTAATGTGCTAGACTGCAAGTTCGGTTTGACCCACAAGGTCGGCAGTTGAAGCGCACCAGCCACTCCTCAGAAGCCCTATATGGGGTCACTATAAGTTGGAACCAACTTGACTGTGAATAACAACAACAATTACTACTTTCAAGGAATAATTAATAAGTAACCACTATGAGGCTTTCTACTCCCGTAAAGATTTACACCCTCGGAAACCTTGTACAGGGTCGCTATGGGTCGGACCCGACTCGATGGCACTTAACAACAACAACAACAACATAAAGAGATAAAGGAACCCTGGTAGCAAAATGTGTTTGCATGTTGGGCTGCTAACTGCAAGGTCAACAGTTCGACTCCTTCAGGTGCTCTGTGGGAAAAAGATGAGGCTTTCTGTTCTCATAAATATTTATAGCTTAGGAAACTCTATACAGGGTCATTATGAGTTGAAACTGACTCAGTGGCACACACCCACCACCCACACTAATGAGATAAATTTGATAACACAAGTCAGCTTCTGATAAATACAAAAGGGAGATGTAAACTGTTGGAAGCAACTAAACCGAAGGTCTCAGACTTGGGGGCAGTTTAACTGAAGGATTGCAACTAAGCAGCTGGCGGCCAGAAAATTGGGCTGCTCCAAGGTCAGGCTGCCCCATGAGGAATTTGCAAAGCCTGCCTCAGGGAAAAAGGAATTTGCAATCTTTCCTTGTACTCATCTGTGGCTTCCAGTTTAGTCTGCAAAACATCTGGCTGCCCTATCTGTTTCCCTAGCAACTACATTCTTCTGATAAAGTCCTGCTTACTGTTTGCATTCAATACACCATTTTTTTTTTTTTTTTTTGCCTTCCCCTGCCCCCAGCACTCTCCTTTGATTTGTGTATATAATAAACGTGCTGAACCTAGGTCAGAGTCACAGGATCTCCATCAGAGTGCTGTGTCCCACCTGGTCCTAACTTTACTATTTTCATCTATGTCTTGTCTCTAACTCTTTTTCTAATCTCCCGTCGCCCCTACTCAGGTTTAATCTCTCCATGTGCATTGTGGATTAGCCATTTGTCAGACACGACAGTAAACAATGTACTTAAAACCTTGATGGAACAAAAGTCATATATTTTCAATCATCTCATCTGTATGTAAAAGTTGGGACAATGAACAAGGAAGAGCACAGAGGAATTAATGCATTTGAATTATGGTATTAGTGAAGAACATTGAAAGTACCATGGATTACCAAACCAGCAAATAAATCTGTCTTGAAGGGATTATAGCCAGAGTTCTCCTTAGAAGTGAACACGGCACAACTTCATCTCTTGTGCTTTAGACATGTCAGGAAGGAGCAGTCCTGGAGAAGGACTTGGTAAAGAGGAGGGTCAGCAAAAAGAGGAAGACTCTCAATGAGATGGACTGACACAGTGACAGCAAAGATGGTCACAAACATAACAGCATTATGAAAATGGTGCAGGACCAGGCAATATTTCAGTCTGCTGTACATCAGTTTGCTATGAATCAGAACCAACTTGACAGCACCTGACACACACACAACACAAAGACCAGGAAATTTTGAATGAAGTTTCCCATATTAATCTCACCCTACCCTATTAAGAATCAGAATACAGGAAAGGGGCTATAACAAATGTTAAAAGCAAAAAAGAAATCAGATCAAAGCATTATATTCTCATTTTCAATTCACCCTCATAAGACTCATGATTGCAAATATTTATTTTATCCATTCAAGGTCTTCCAAAATGTGTTTCTTCCTTCCATTGTGTTTTCTCCTAACAGGGAAACTTCACTTCACTGTGATCCTTTGTCATTTCACTTATCCTTTGTCCACCTTCCTGCAGTCCGTTTTCAATGCATGTGGTGTCTCTCAAAGCAAGTCCATTTCAATTATTTCAGGAGTAAGATTTTATTAAACATTAAATCATATGCCATACTAAAACTAATACATACATGGTATACATACAATATGTATATACTAAAATCAATTACATCTACTTGTATGTGTTCTTTTCTTAGTAATGCCTAATAGGGCATGGAAATATTAGGTGTTCTACAATTTGTATAGTTATCCCTGGGGAGTGCAAACAGTAACATGATCAACTACTAGCTGAAAGGTTTGCAGAAGAAACCTACCCAGGGGTGCCTTGAAAGACAAGCCTGATGACCAGTTAATGAAAGGTCATGGTCTTAAAAACCCTAAGGAATTCTATTCTGCTATAAACACATAGAGTGACAATGAGTCAGAAGGTACTGAATAGTAGCTAAAATCAACAACAATTTACATTTGTTGCTGTTATAAAGGGTCATCAAGTCCCACTTACAGTAATCTTGTACAGGGTTACTGAGACAGTAAATCATTGTGGGAGCAGAAAGTCTCATCTTTCTCCCAAGAGGCAGCTAGTGGTCTCCAACTGCCAACCTTGTGACTTACAGTCCAATTCTTATATAGGCTACCTGGCAGTCATGCTTGGTCATCTTAAGAGTTTACAGAAATTCTTTACTTTTGCTATTTTATTTTATTGAAGGGAAGGTTTATAAACAGTTAAATAAATATTTGAGTGAAACACTCAAGATGAATTTTCGTATATGTTTTCCAAATTTTTTCGTTTTTTTCTGGTCACTCCAAAGAGTGACCTACTGACTGACACTGGGCCAGTAGTGTTCTCCTTTTTTAAAAGAAAAAAATTTTATTGTGAATTATGTGTTAGTTTACATAGAACATTATCTTTACACTCATCCTATCGTATTTCATTTTGCTGCAATGATTACAATCCTCTGCATGCATCATCAAACAACCAAAGGGTACACCCTGCACGCCTGCCATTCAGCCTCCAGCACACAGCCCCTGTCCCTCCCTGAGTCTCCCTCCCAGCTGCTCCTTCTCTCCACCTCATCATCTCTGTCTCTATCTCTGGTGTTACTGCCTCCCCCAGACAGGGTCCCCCACTTCACTTTTTTCCCTTGATGGTTCCAGGGATCTCCTCTGCTATACTGCAAAATCAGCCACACCCTCCTTTTGTTACAAAACATTTACATTTACCTTTCCAACACTCACTGTCAGACCTGATAGCAATCATTCCCTATTGAACCACAGGAGTCATATCCCCATCTCCTTTCACCAGCCCCGTCCAGACAGATTAGAAACCACTCAGTGGAGATTCTACCTTTCCCTGTATCCTCTAGAACTAGGTTCCCTATTGAAAGCTTGTAAGTCAGTCACTTCTTGCCTTTGTAGTCACCGCATTTTGGGTAGCGATTGTCTAAGTTCCCCACCCCTGTCGACCCTGTGTACCAAGGGGGTGGGAATGATCCTCACTGTAAAGATTTGCTCGCTCCTTTGTCATACTGCATCCACAAGCATAGGTCAAGTTCATCCAGTTGTAGAGGGTTACTCCCCCTCTTTCTTCCTCTAGTAGTGTTATGATCATCCAGCTATTGATGCCAGGTCAAATGGGTACTATCTGCAAGTGTGGGTGTTCTTGTGCATCTACCCTCACTTCATATCAGCTGGACACTTCACACTCCACTGTAGTCCTCTAGGGCTATGTCCCTGCACCTGGGCCCAGGAGTCCCCAGGTCTCGTCATACTGCTGGTTAACCAGGTCTCAATCCAGGTTAACAGGAGTATATTGAATGTGGTCGGACTTAGCTCAGAGCTTCATTGCTGTTTTTCCCCCACTTCCACTTATCGGTGACCAATGTGGTCAACAACAAGACCACATGCCTGCTAGTGTATTCCACTTGAGTTTCAGTCTTAGAAAGGGGTTTACATTGAGGGGGACCTGACCAGTTGCCTTGATGGCTCCCAGGGGAACAACTTTATTGTTCTTGTAGTAGTCAATTGGACTGCTCTTATTGTTTTTTACTTTTTCTGCTGGTCTTTGTTTCAGGAAGTATCTTCTGTTCTTCTACCTGCTTGTCTACTTGTCCTTTCAAGTGGGTATTTCCCACCTCAGAAGATTCTGGATGAAGATCAGGATTCCACCTATGGTCTTATACAATGCAAAATCTCTGTAGGGAGCCTCCTTCACTGGGCAAGTTCTAGCCCCATTTTATGTATTCCAATCAGTTATAGGTTGAAGACGGACTTACAAATTTTCTGTGGTGATGTTTCTGGCAATTCCTTTCTCTCACCTTCAAGAGTCTATTTTACAATAAGAGGTAAGTGAAACCAAGTTTCGAAAGTCAGCCAAGCACCTTAACATCATTTTGCCACTTTTATCCATTCAAACCATGCCTTAATCTTTGTATCCCTGAGCCCTGTTGTTCCATGATTGTGCTTACATTGTTATTTACCTCTGTCCTATTTAGCGCATGTAAGCCTGCCTAGTTATTTTCCCCTTCTAGTGTATGCTTGTTTTCCCTTTCCCCTTCTAGTGTATGCTTTCCCTCAGCACAAAATTATCATGTATCTATTCCATACCCTGTTCTCCACCTTACCCTCCCTACCTTCACCCTACCCCATACATCCTGGTAAACAACAACAAAATTTCCCCTCCTTTTAGTGTGGGGGCTTTTTCTTAATCTTTTACAATAATGGTCCTATCCTGTATTTCTCCTTTTGTGACTGACTGATTTCACTCAGCATAATGTCTTCAAGATTGATCCATGTTATACGGTGGCTTGCAGCTTCCTTGTCATTCTTCAGGGTATAATATTCCACTGTGTGTATGTACCAAAGTTTGTTTATCCATTCTTCCATTGATGGGCACTTAGGTTGTCTCCATCTTTTTGCTATTGTAAACAGTGCTACTATGAACATTGGTGTGCGTATATCTACTTGTGTTATGACTTGTATTTTTTGTGGATAAATACCAAGTAGTAGAATTGCTGGATAATAAGGTATCTCTATTTCCAACCTTCTGAGGAAGCACCATATTAGTTTCCAGAGTGGTTGGACCATTTTGCAATTGCACCAGCAATGTACGAGGGTCCCAATCTCTCCACATCCTTGCCAGCATTT
>NW_006408540.1:11716499-11720168 GCF_000296735.1 Chrysochloris asiatica
GCAGCATATTGAAGGGTCTTGTTTTCTTATCCATTCACCCACTCTCTGTCTCTTCTCCGGTGCATTTAATCCATTGACATTTTCATAGTAAATTGTGAAGTATTAATTTTCTTTGGGGTTATCCTATAGTATGTTATTACCCTATAGTCTATTTGGGGTTACCCTATAGTCTATTCTTAGCCTATAGTCTATTTTCACTATGTGTAAAACAGTCTATTGTATCCTGCAATCTACTTGACCTCCTCACCACCTGGATCTCTGTTCCTATATTTTTCCTTTCTTTGACATTGGTAATATTTTGATCTTTGGTTAGTCTCACAGGTCCTCTGAATTCATTGCTGTCATTTTGTTCTGTTATGAACTCTGCTATCTGTATTGCCTTTTCTTTCTTGTACACATTCAGGGACATGGATGTGCACATATCATACCAAGGACATATACTAAGTGGAGGTATTGCAGGTTCCTATGCTTTTGCTATTTCTATCTTTTGAGGAAATGCCATATCATTTTTCACAAAGACTGCATCATTTTACAGTTCCACTAGCAGTGTAGGAGGATGCCTGTCTCTCCAGACCCTAGTCAGAATTTCCTGTTTCCTGATTTTGAATCTTTTGCTATTAATGCTATGGTCAGATGATATCTCACTGTTGTTTTGATTTACATCTCTCTAATGAAGTCCTGAACTCCTGGTGTGGCACCTTGGAATAAACAGTTGACCTCAAGGTTGGATTGAATTGCAAGGTCAGTAGTGAAAAACTCACCAATCGCTCCTCACAAAGTCGACACAGGTTAGCTATGAATTGGAACTGACTGGACGGCACTTAACAAAAACAATAATGCAGTCATGGACTCCTGGTGTGGCACTTTAGGATGAGTTATCTATGATGGTTGAGGTTAGCTCTGAGATAGGGAATTATTCATAAGTAGAGTGTTGTCACATGACAGGGCAGACTATATATAAGAATGAGGCTAGCACAGGAAAGATGAAGGTAGCGGAGAAACACAGGGAAGAATGAAGTAGTTTAAGTGACAAGAGGTAAATACTCTGAACTGTTGGTAATGGAGGCAATTGGAACCATATAATTAAGAGCATAGTATATGATTTTCTAAGGAGCTCTGGTAGAGTAGTGGTTAAAAATTGGGCTGCTAACCTCAAGGTCAGCAGTTCGAAACTACCAGCTTTCTGTGGGAGACAGATGAGGCTTTCTGCTCCCATAAAGATTTATTTATAGCCTCGGAAACCCTGTGCAGGGTCACTGTGAGTTGGAACCAACTCCACAGTACTTAACAACAACAATATGATTTGCTGAATGAAAAATTGATGTTCTGCTCTGTAAATTTACAGTTAATTCACAATAAGAAGTTGAAGGAAAGACAAAGGATTAATTTTTTTTATTGCTCTAAAGTATTTCAGTGAGTGGATGTATCAAAATGTGTGTATGTATCCTTATAATGATGAACACTTAGGTTGTTTCCATCTTTCTGCTACTGTAAACAGTGCTGAAATGAACATGGGTGGGTGCAGTATATCCATCTTTGTTAGTTCTTAGTTCTCTAGGAGATATCACAAGTAGAGGTACTGTTGGCTTAAATAGTCTATTTCAATTTTTTAAGAAACCTTCACTTTGTTTTTTACAGTGGCTGTACATTTTAAGATTCTCATCATCTGTGCACAAGGGTTCTAGTCTCTTCACACCATCGCCAGCATTTGTTGTTTTCTTGTTTTTGGATGTTGTTATTAATGTGGGGGTGAGATGATATCTCATTGCTGGTTTAACTTGAATTCCCTTAACAGACTGTAAGTATTTATTCAAGTTTGTTGGCTACCTGAACATCTTCTTAGGTAAAATGTGTATTCACACGTCTGAAATTTAAATGGGATTTAAATTTGCTGTTGTCTGTCTCCTTACTTCTGATGGTAAGACCTAAATATTACATTGAATAATATGTTCCCAATGTCTAGAGTATCATCTGGTCCTCAGTAAACAAACTAACTCATTGTCAGCCCATGCACTCCAAAATAAAATTGATCCATAGGATTTTTTGTGTGTGTTGTAATTAGTTATGTGTTACTTGGTCCATAGAACTTTATTGGTTGGAATCTTCATGGAACCAGAAAAAACAGACCTTTCTTCCGTGGTGCTATGTGTTGCTCAGAACTAAAAGGCTTTAGATTAATTGTTGGTGTTGTTAAGTGCCATCGAGTCGGTTCCAACCCATAGTGATGCTGTATAAGGTTTCTGAGGAGCAGCTGGTGAGCTTGAACTGCCGACCCTGCAGTTCAAATGGCTTTGCAGTCTGGCGCATTAACCCACAGTGCCATGCCAGAACTCCTTTTAGATTAATAGTTGGGCTCAAATGTTGATACCAATGAGGAACGTTTAGTGCCCCATAGTCAAAAAATGAAAAAATGTTTCTGTCGAGATTCTTCTGACTCATAGACACCTACATGAGAAAGCAGAACTCCCACACAGGGACAATAAGGCTACAAAGCTTTCTGGAAGCATAGGGCCACATCTATCTTCTGCAAACAGTTGGGTTCAAAGTGGCAAAGTTAACAGGAAACGTGTTTAACTACTATGCTTACAAGACTCCTTGGGCACATTTATTGCTGTTTTCAAGTGTCATCAAGCCAGCTCTGAATCATAGCAACCCTATAGAGGGTCTCTGGGACAAGGTGATGGATTTGAATCGCTGACATTCAGGTCCAGTGCATTACCCTATGGCACCACACCAGGTCTCCCCACTTGGGCACATATCAGAGGCCAGTAAGTATCTGCTGAGTTTATGAAGGATAAGAAGACAGCATATCTTAACCCAGTGAAAGAAGATTCTGGTATGTCTCAATCATCACTTCTTTGTAAAGGTTCTTCTGCATAAAACTAAGCCTCTTCCATTCTGCCTTTGTGAAAGAAACGGTGACATCCTAGAATGTAACTGGTTCTGGTATTTTAGGTTTCTGGGTCTCCTCTTGATTACAGACAACAACCTAAGTGGACACACCTTTGGACTTTTCTGTCTGAATCCATTTTTTTCCTGGTCTTCATATTTTCCTTGTGTTTGGAAGCTAAAATCTTCCCTAGTCTTTGTCTCCAGATGGATCTCTGCTGCCTGAGGTGAATTGTTCATAAAATAATGAAACTCCCACTTTTTTTCTCATGCGTGCAAAGCTTCTGGGCCACATGGTGAATTAACCCCTAAATCCATTGTGTCCTGGAAAGGCTATTTAAATATCCATACAGAGAGGTTCACCAGCTGTTCCTTGGAAGCATTATACCTGGTGGCTAAGAATCAGATACAACTCTATTTTCCAAATTTTATGACACATTTTTCTCTAATGTTTTGTAAATTTCAGATTTTGTGACTTCTGAAAGTCAATCATTATTTGATAATGGGTTCATTGCCTTACACAATTTCTACCAATGGTATCCCTTGTTCCATGGCCTCTTCTGAATCCAGCTTGAACCTCTGGAAGTTCTCTGTCAATGTATGTTGCAGCCATTTCTGTATTACCTTTAGTAAAACTTTACTCATATGAGATATCAAAGAGATTGTCCGATGATTTCTGCATTCCATTGGGTCATCTCTCTTTGGAATGGGCACAAATATGGATCTCTTCCAATCAGTCGGCCAGATAGTTGCCTTCCAAATTTCTTGGCAGAGATGAGT
>NW_006408540.1:11720363-11732390 GCF_000296735.1 Chrysochloris asiatica
CTTTTGGTACAGTGATTCTGTGTATTCCTTCCATCTTCTCTCGATGCTTTCTGCATCATTCAATAATTTGCCCAGAGAATCTTTCAATAACAAAAGTCGAGGCTTGAAGTTTTTCTTCAGTTCCCCCAGCTTGAGAAATGCTGAGTGTATTCTTCCTTTTTGGTTTTCTGATTCCAGATCTTTGCACAATTTGTTGTAATATTTGGCTTTATTTTCTTGAGCTGATCTTTGAACTTTTCTGTTCAGCTCTTGTACCTCCTCATTTCTTCCATTTGCTTTAGCATCTCTATGCTGGAGAGCAAGTTTCAGTGTATCTTCTGACATTCATTTTGACCTTTTCCTTCTTTCTTATCTTCTTAGTGACTTTTTGCTTTCTTCATGTATGATATTCTTGATGTCATCCCACAACTCTTATGGCCTTCAGTCTTTAGTGTTTAATGTATCAAATCTGTTCTTCAGATGATCTCTAAATTCATGTGGGATATATTCAAGGTCATATTTTTGCTCTTGTGGACTTGTGTTCACTTTCTTCAACTTCAGTTTGAATTTGCATATGAGTAATTGATGGTCTGTTCCACAGTTTGTTCCTGTCTTTATTTAGACTGATGATAAGGAGCTTTTCTATTGTCTCTTGGAATGTAAATATCTCAAATTTAATTCATTAAACTAGAACTCTTGATATACTTTTCATATTCTCATCCCACTGTTTTCCTCATCTCTGCTGAGGGCAATTTGGCTGCTTATGCCAAAATCTGTGGATATGACATCATCAGATCCTATATTTTTCTAGAACTCCACACCCTACCCATAAAAAAAAAAAATGTTTCTATTTTAAAAATATATCAAGAATAATATTACTTTCCATCTTTTATACTAACCTTTTGTTCAATCTACTGTTACCTTCCTCATCTGGTCTTCTATCTACCTTGTAATCTACCACTAATACAGGAATTAGAATTATTTCTTTTAAATATATTATTTTATTTTTTTGTATAAATCCTCCAGTGAGCTCCCATTTAATTCATAAAAGAAACCAAATACCTTGTATTGGCCTATATATATCTACACCTCTCACCTACTCTTCTATGATCTCTCATTACTACATCTCTACAACTACATTGGAATCCATATTGCTCTGCAAACTATTCTGATACATTCTGCAAAGTATCTGGCACCCTCCCAATTTAACAAATTTATTTTGGCTCTTCCATCAGACTGGAATATTCTATCCATATGAAGGGGCTTAGAAATTTATGGATAAATGAAATTAAAAGATAATGGAATTTTCCCACAAACTTTCTGAAGCCCCCTTGCATATCTGCAGATGTTCCAAAAGATTTTAAAATCTGTGTTCATACCATTTTCCCAATTAGCCCTACACTGGCCACTCTATTTGTGATTGCAATTATCCTTGTCCCAAACTACCACACTCCCTACTTGCTTTCCCTACTATATTACCCAGAGGCCTTATCACCTTCTGTCATATTATATAATTTATGTAATTCTTTTGTTAAAAGTTTATTTTTCTGTCTTACCACACTAGAAGGTGACTTTTGTTTAAATGATTTTTCCCCCCCACTGAGAGATTTCCAAATCCTTGGAAACTATGCCTGGCACAGTTATCATTGATTTGAATAAATAATATATTCTAGTATACTGAGAGTTAATAAGGTTGACTTTTAGTTTCCAATTTGTCACAAATATGCTTCAGATCTTTGCCATGTTAATGAATTAAGCAGTCATAAAAACAAATGATCTTTCTAGATGCCTACATATCATAATTCCAATGTTTAATAAGTTAATGGCGATGGTGATAGTGGTTGTGTGCCATCGAGACGATTCTCACCCATAGCGATCCTATATAGGGTTTCTGAAGCTATAAAAATGAGCAGCAAGCCTCATCTTTCTCCCACGGAGCAGCTGGTCGATTCTAATTGCTGACCTTACAGTTCACACTCCAGTCCATACTCCACTACAGTTCCAGAGCTCCTTAATAAATTAATAATTTATGATAATAAAAAAGAAACAAACTGACATTTATTGAGTGCTCACATTATGTCAGATGTTTTAAATACATCTCCTACTCATTGGCAACTGTGAGGTAAGGTATTACCTTTCTCATTTTATAGATATACGGCATGTTTAAGACAGGCTACAAGCAGAAGACCTAGGATTCTTGCACATCTAACTACAAAAGTGCACAATGGCTAATCACTAACCTGTTTAGTCCCCAAAACTAAAAACATTTGACTACTTTGGTTATATTATGGACCTCTATGGTATTTTCTTACCTTCTCCTGGTAACTCCCAACTCTATATCAAACACTTGGCTCTAGAAAGAATTGGTACATTTATACAAGATTCGTTAGTGTTCAATACATAGAGTCTATTCTTGATATAATCTCTAAATTCAGGTGGGATATAGTCAAGGCCATATTTTGGCTTTCATGGATTTGTTTTAATTTTCTTCCACTTCCATTTGAATATAAGCAGTGTGTTCTGCAGTCAGCCTCAGGTCTTGTTCTGATTGATTATCTTGAACTTCTCCATTGTCACCTCTTTCTACAGATTCAGTTGATTTGGTTCCTGTGTATTATATATGGCAAGGTCCATGTATGGACCTCATATAGTTCACCATTTATGTTGAAATATAGGATTTCTAATGAATAGATTATTGTTAATACAGAATTATATCACGAAATCCTCAGTGTCATTTCTATCACCATGGCTATATTTTCTAAAAATTGACTTTGGTTTGTTTTGAATTTTTACATTCCAACTACCAGTATTATCAATATATCTTGATTGCTAATTGATTAACTTCAGACTGTAAAAACTTCAGATTCTTTTATTTTTGTATTTGTGGGAGATGCACACATTTGAATAATAGCCATGAACTGTATTTCAGGATAGATCCTGAAATGTTCTTTTGACAATGAATGTGATGCTGTTCTTTAGTATGTCGTTTCCAGCACAGTAGACCATATGACTGACCCATTCAAAATGGCCATTACTATGCATTTCAGCTCATTAATGCCTACCATATGCATCTTCAACTGTGCCATTTCATTTTTGATAGCTTCCATTTCTCTTAGATTCATACTTTGTACACTCCATGTTTCAATTATTAATGGATCTTTGCCACTGTTTCTTCTCATTTTGAGTTCTGTCATGTCATCAAATGAAGGTCATGAAAGCTTTACTCCATCCATGTCATTAAGGTTGATTCTACTTTGAGGAAATAGCTCTTTTAAGAGAATGAACAAATCTGTCTTGGAAGAAGTAGAGCCAAAATGCCCCTTATAAGCAAGGACAGTGAGCTTTTGTCTCACTTACTTTGGATGTGATATTAGGGGGACCAGTCCCTGAAAAAGGACACTGTTTAGTAAAGGATCAGCAAAAAAGAAAAGGACCCTCGTGAGTTGGACTGACACAGTGGCAACAGCAATGGGTTCAACTCTAACAACAATTGTGCAGATGACCCAGGACTGGGAAGTGTTTCATTCTATTTTACATAGGGTTGCTATAAGTTAGAACTGACTCCCCAGCACCTAACAACAGCATATAAAACTCTACAACCTAGTAGCAATTGATTGGTTTTAGAAGTTCACAACTTACCTATGTTCAGTCAATCACCGTCTTTCCTTTGAAATCGCTTGGAGAAGGATCCGTGAGGGAGCTCTTTACAATTAGATTCCCAATGATTTGCAAAATCCTTCTGCTAAGAGAGATGATGAAACCCACATGCAGAAAGGTGCAAAAAAAGAGAGATGGGATAGAAAGCTGATTTTTGAAGTATTGGTGATTTGGTTTCAGACGTCCCCATGGAGTGACTGCAACCCTATCCCTATTACATTGTTGATATTCAACGTTGCCTTCAGTTCATGTTGCTGTTTTTGCTGTTGTTAGTTGTTCTTTGTTCCAGCTTATGATGACCCCATATGAAACAGAACAATAAGTTGCCCAGTCCTGTGCAACCTTCATGATCCTTGATATGTTTGAGTCTAATGTTGCAGATTATTTGTCAATCCATCTCATTTGGGGTTTCCCCATTTTTACTTTACCAAACATGTCATTCTCCAGCAATTGGCCTTTCTTAAGAATGTGTTCAGAGTAACCAGTTTGAAATCTTAGACTATATTCTGTGACCTATAGAGTTTTCCTTGGCTAATTTTCAGAAATCGATCACTAGACCTTTCTTGCTAGGATGTGTTAGTTTGCAAGTTGTGCTGAAATCTGTTCATTATGGATGACCGTATGGGTACTTGAAATACCAGTTACATAGCTTCTGGTATAATAGAAACATGTACCCACCACAATATATGATGGTCTAGCTGAGAAGTGGTAGCAATATTGATAAAACAACAAAATCTTCTATCTCTCAGTTAGATTGAATTATTTTTGTTTTTACTTGCGATACTAAACTTTCTGTTAAATATAAAACTAAATGCTAACAAGGCACAGGCACTACCTGAAACATTCAGAATGCTAGGCCCTGTCTCTATAGGCTATAATAAAGTTCAAGTGGGCATGTCTTGAAAAATGAACTTAAATTAATTAGACAAACCTCAGAGCAAATAAGTAGAATAACATTTGCCATCTTTAGGAAATGCTTCTAAGAAACAAGAATAAAACCATGAAATAAATTGTAGCGGTGCTAGTAGGGCCATGGGCTATTCTTGTCCTTGTTTTCTTCAGCCAAAATTTGCAAATGCAGCAGACTGTAGGGACCGGGTGAGTAATGAAAGAGAATGACCTGGCCTAGACATTAAAGAACAAATTAATAAAAATTATACCGGTAAGAGAAGAAGATAGAATATTTTTCCTTCTTTACAAGAGCCAGGTCCTACTCAGCTTCAGCCATTTGTTACCATTTCTGCAGATTTTCTTCAGAAATTCCAAATTTGAGCTGTGTCTCTGAATGTGGGCTGAGGGTAATAGAGCATTGTACAGGACAAACATTACACATCTGATATGTCAAATTCAGTCCATTTTCCTCCATTTTATAACTCTGCCTTTAAATTCTCATTGGCTATTTTGAACAGGAAATGATTAAATGTCAGAGATATCCAACCCATCCACCCAAACACATGCACACACAGAAAAAGAGAAAACCAAGCACATTTGTAGTGGCCTCTCATTAAAGTGCTTGGGAACATTTTATTTTCTCTCATATTTTGTATGACTTCTTAAATTCCATTTAAACTAATGTAGATATTTTTTAGTGTAAAAAATTTGTGTAAAAAAAAATTTTGAGTTTTACACATATTCAAATGTGTAAAACATAAATTGTGGTTTCTTTATTTGATACGTCATTTTAATCTCTCTCACAGAGGCATATGCAACTGTATAGTATAGATTAAGAAGAAATTAAAAAAAATTAAAAGAAGATTCCAACTTAATAATATAAAAATATCTTGAAACAACTCAATGTTTGGGGACTAATACTCAATCTAATAGATTTCTTGCTAAATTGCTACCTGAACAAGTGGGGCAGGGAGATTATGTGAGGAGACAGTGGATCCTTCTTCCGAGTTGTTACTAGCTCTTGTGGTCATCTACAGATATGCCACATTTACCAGTGTGGTTACTAAGAGCCCTGAATACCTTGAATTCTGAAGTCTGAGATTGGTGAAATCTTGCTCTGTTCTTTGGCTCAAGCAGTGCTCTAAAGGAAACTTTTACTTCTTTGCTGCCAAATTTAACTTTGGTTCTTTCTGGATTTATGGGTCCTTGAAGTCTGACAGCAACTCACATAAGATACCTGTCTCACGAGAGTCACAGGACAGCTCTTGATGACAGAGCCAAGTCACACAGACACAGTGATTCCTCATTCTGCTAACAGAGTTACCTTTGATCCTCTCCACATCGATGCCTTTCAGAACATGCAAGCTGAGGTGGACTCTGTAACAAAACTTGGCATAACATCCTGCTCTCCTTTGCTTACACAGGGTGAACTGCCACTTCTACATGAAACAATTATCCTAGAAGCTGTGCAGGGATATTGCCACTCAGAGTTCCAAAGGGAAATGACAGACAAGTCCTCCTGCCCTACATGTTTCTCTCAACCTCACTAAAACAGTTGTTATCAAGTCAATTCTATTCATGGTGACCTCATGTATATGAAGGTAGAACTGTGCTCTAAAGAATTTCCAATGGCTGGTTTTTACCAGACCTTTCTTCAAAGGCAATTCTGGGTGAACTTGAGCTTCTGGGTAGACTCAACCCAACTTTTTAGTTAGCAACCTAGCACATTAGTTATTTGCACTATCCAGGGTCTCCTCAACCTCACTAAGCCTGACAAACTCACTGCTATCAAGTCAATTGTGACTCATAGTAATCCTATACACAAGTTTCAAGAGTCGTCTTTCTGAGCAGACAGACTCTTTCTACTGCACAGCATGTGGGAGGTTTGAACAGCTGAGCTAGCAGCCCAACATCCCACAGTACCATCAATGTTCCCTAAAACCTCGCTTGATGCCATCAAATCCCTATATCTCCTTCAAGGTAGAAACTGAAAAAGGTACTCTCATCACCGAGATCTAGTGGACACAGGTTTAAACTGCTTCTGGTTTTCCCTTCTGTGGGATATGAAAAATCTATAATTAAGATATCCAACATATTGATAATGTTTAAGAAGTAGATGCTGAAACTTCAAAAATAATTTCCCACTGTGTTAAACTTTGTCTCAAGCTTATTGCCTCACGGATGACTTGGAAACTATAAATTGAGTATCAGAAGCTGATCTGATATTGTTTCCCCCTTTTCTCTTTGAATCCATAGCATAATGTCCCTAACAGTTTTGGAGGGAGATGGATGCATCAGGCTGGGCAGCAAGAAAATCACATCCAGAAAAACAAAAGAAAAAATAAATAAATAAATAAACAAACAGAGAAAAAGCACAGATAAAAGAATGAAGAACGATTCCTATTCTTAATAGGAATGGTAGCATAGTGTTGGAATTCCAAGCTTATTTCCTTTGGATTGGCTACTGAACAAAACTGAGGGTTGACACAGATCTTCATTTGTGTATTCTAATCCTGAGCTCTAAACTTGACTGATATTTAAATACTTATGAGAGCAGAGGACAAGAAGTCCTCCTATTAAAGGTTCGTTCGCATGCATGACTCTTGCTTTAATTTAACAAGATTACAATCTCCTCTTATTTTTAGTTAACTGTCACTAATATATTACTATTGACATAAGCTACTCATTCTATATTTTTCTTCTTGATATTAAAAACATTCCTTTAGTCTAAATATCATCTTTTTAATATTAAAGTTTTTAGTTTTTTGGTTTTCTCCATGACAAGATACCATAGTGTATTCTCTCATTCTTGGAAACCATGAAGAAACCATCAACCCTTACAGGGTTGCTATGAGTCAGAACCAACTTGATGGCACACAAAAACAACAACAAAATTTAAATTTTAAAGTAAAATTATTGATAAAAGCCATTTTTATTTCATAATGATTTTGTTTTTGAATTTTAAATTTACTTCTGAGTGATATATAACGACAAAATCGTCTTTTTTCCATAAATAAATTGATTCTTGAGTACTCTATTTTTCTCAGGCATGATACACTAGGATTAACATGAACGATTCTTTGATGTTTATTATTTCTTCAAATCTACTCCAAATTATGCTTTTAATTTCATAGCAAATGTACTACATTTATTCCAGTATGGGTTACACCTCAACGTAAAGAAAACAATTTACTAGACCTATAAGGAGCATCATGATAATTGTGAAAAAATAGTAATGCTTTCTTGAATTTTATTTTCATTGAATCTACAATCAGCACCCATAGTTAGGAAATCAAATGATGTACCACATTGGGGAACTCTACTGCAAAAGACCTCTTTAGGGCATTGAAAAAGCCAAGATTTCATTTTAAGGACTAAGGTACACCTGGCCTAGGCCATTATGCTTTCAGTAGTTGCCTTATATGCATGTGAAAGATGGACAATGAATAAGGAAGATGAGAGTACAACTGATGTCAATACACTATGGACTGCCAGAATAATGAACAAATTTGTCTTCAAAGAAGTATAACCTGAACATCCCTTAGGAATACGAATGGTCTCAAGTACTTTGAAGATATTATCAGGAAGGACCAGTCATTGGAGAAGGACGTCATGGTAAAGCACAGGGTCAGTGTAAAAGAGAAGGACCCTCAATGAGATGGGCTGACACAGTGGCTGCAACAATAGACTTAAACATAGCAATCAATGTTCAGGTCCAGGCGGCATTTTGTTCTGTTTATAATAGTTTTGCTACAAGTTGGAACCAATGTAGAGGCACTTAACAACAACATAATTTAAAACAAATAATCTTTTCTGAAACTTCTCTTGGAAAGGCAATTAATCTCATTCAATTATGACTAAGCCAAACTTTACATTTAATTGTTTTACCATGATTCTCTAAGTGACCTTCAAAAATACAAACTAACTCTGTGCCATATTTTTAAACAGATGACAAAAAATAAATAGATGCATTGTTACCCACTGGATTATATTTTAGTGTGTTTGAAAGGAATAAGGTGATTTTTTTTTTCATTATTATTTTGGGAGCATATTTGTACAAAATGCTCAGAAGAAAGGAAGTTCTGGTGTTTGTAAGGGCTTTTGCTTATAAATATATGAAGACATTAAATTTCATTGCTAATTCCTTGATTCCAACAACACATTCTTGGCACATATTTGTTTCTTATAGAGAATTATATAGTAATTCATCAATATTCACTCTCCCTTGCATAGCTGCCTTAGAGGAGTATACATACATCTCTGCACAATTAATGTTGGGTTTGGCTACAAAATGTGTGTTGGCCAATGGATGCAGAGAGAGGTTACAGAGTGTCCATTCAAAGTGGAGTTTGAAGAGTTGTGCATTTCTGAATACCTTTCTGCCCTTTGCCTAGATTAGAGCTGCTCCTTCATACTAAATTCTGGAATTAGATGCCTTGGGAAACAAACTAGACCCTCACATGCATTCTGGGCAATAGCTTGTAAACATAGAATATGGCCCATATTCCTTGCCTCTGAAATTGACCGGAAGGCAGCATGAAAATGTCATACCAGGATAGAGAAATGGTAAACAGTTTTGAATGGAAAATTAGTTAGCAAAACTTTCATTTGCACTTTCTTGTTAGGTGCTATTTAGTCCGCTCTGTATCATAGTAACCCTATGCACAACAGAACAAAAACATTGCCCAGTCCTGTGCCATCCTCACAAGTATTGTTCTGTTTTAGTCCATTGTTACAACCACTGTGCCAATCCATATCCTTAACAGACTTCCTCTTTTTTGTTGACTTTCTATTTTACCAAGGTTAATGTTCTGTTCTAGGAACTAGTCTCTCCTGATAGCACTACCATAGTTTGTGAGACAAAGTCTCCACATTCCCACTTCTAAGGGACATTCTGATGGTACTTCTTCCAAGTCCGATTTGTTTTCCTGGCAGTTCATAGTATATTTCATATTATCCGCCAATACCATAATTTAAAGGCATAAATTCTTCTCATACCTTCCTTATTCATTGTCTAATTTTCACATGCATATGAGGTGAATACCATGACATGATTAAGGGGCATCTTAGTCCTCAAGGTGACATCTTTGCTGTTTAACATTTTGTAAAGATCAGATAGGCCCAATGTCATCTGATTTCTTGATTGTTGCTTCAATGAGCATTGATCATGGATCCAAGTAAAATGAAATCTTTGACAACTACAATCTTTTCTTCATTTTTGTATACATTATTTATTGGTACAGTTGTGAGGATTTTTTCTCTTTACACTGAATTGTGTTTCATACTGAAAGCTATATTTTTTTTATATCTTCATCAGTAAGTGTTTCAACTATTTTTCCTTTCAGAAAGCAAGGCAGTGTAAGATGTATATTGCATGTTGTTAATGAGCCTTCCTTCAATCATAATGCAGTATTCTTCTTCAAACAGTTTAGCTCCTCAGATTATTTGCTCAGTGCACAGATTGAATACAAATGATGAAAAGATACAACCTCTATGCATACCTTCCCTGATTTTAAATCCCACAGTATCCCCTTGTTCTGTTCTTGGAATGACTGTCTTTGATCTATGTATAGGTTCCTTATGGACACATTGCATGTTTCAAAATTCCTATTCTTCTCAATATTATCCACAGTTTATTTTATGATACTTCCAGTTGAATACCTGTGCATAGTCAATAAAGTACAAGTAAACATCTTCCTGGTATTCTCTGCTTTCAACCAAGATCCATCTGACATCAGTAATGATATATCCTTTATTCGACATCCTCTTCTGAATCCTGTTTGATTTCTGACAGTTCCCTATTCATGTATTGCTGCAATAGTTTAGAATTGTTTTCAGCAAAATATTTTTTATGTGTTATTAATGATGTTGCTTCACAATTTTCATATTTTGTTGTAACATGTTTTTGGAATGGGCACTGATATGGCTCTCTTCCTGTTGGATGACAAGGATGCTGTCTTCTAAATTTCTTAGTATGTATGAACATGTGCTTCCAGTGTCGCATTCATTTGTTGGAACATTTCAATTGGTATTCCATCAATTCCTTTAGCCTTGGGTGTTCCTAATGCCTTCAGTGCAGCTAGGACTTCTTACTTCGATACCATTGGCTCTTGATCATATACTATCTCCTGAAATGGTTGAATATCCACCAATTCTATTTGGTACAATGACTATCTGTATTCTTTCTTCTGTTTTTAAAGATTCCTGCTTGTTCAATATTTTGCCCATAGAATCTTTCAATATTGCAACCAGAGACTTGATATTTTTCTTCAATTAATTTAGCTTGAGAAATGCTGAGCATGTTTTCACTTTTGATTTTGTAATTACAGATTTTTTCACATTTCATTATAATAATTTACTGTATCTTCTCAAGCTGCTCTTTGAATTTTTCTGTTCAACACTTTTGCTTCATCATTTCTTCCTTTAGTTTTGTTGTTGTTGTTGTTGCTGTTAAGTACCATTAGCTTTAGCTACTCTATATTCAAGAGTAAGTTTCAGAGTCTCTTCTGATATCCATTCTGGTCTTTTCTTTCTTTCTGCTCCTTTAAATGCTCTTTACTTTCTTTGTGTATTATATTGTTCATGTTATTTCTCATAATTTCTTTATGCATGATTGTCTTTGGCAAATAATGTCCAATGGATCAAATCTCGTCTTCAGATGATCTCTCCGTTCAGGTGAGATATATTCAAGTTTGTATTTTGGCTCTAGTGGACTGGTTTCAACTTCCTTCAGCTTCGATCTGAACTTGCATATGATCAGTAGATGGTCTGGTTCATAATAGGCCCCTGGCCTATTGTCTCTTCTTACAGATGTACTTTGTCTCTTCTTACAGATGTATGCAATTTGATTTTGTGTATTGAATCTGAATAATTCATGCTCCCAATATATATTGATGAGAAGGTACAAGAACTGAACAGAAAATATCAAAGATCAGCTCAAGAAGATAAAGCCAAATATTACAACTAAATGTGCAAAGATCTGAGTCAGAAACACAAAAAGAAAGAACACGCTCAGTATTTCTCAAGCTGGAGGAACTGAAGAAAACAATCAGGCCTCAACTTTCAATATTGAAAGATTCTTTGGGCAAATTATTGTATGATACAGAAAACATCAAAAGAACATGGAAGGAATATACAGAGTCACTGTACCAAAAGGAAATGGCTGATGTTCAACCATTTCAAGAAGTAGCATATGATCAAGTGTCAATGATACTGGGAGGAAGTCCAAGGTTCATTGAAGGAATGGCAAATGAACAAGGCACCAGGAATTGATGGAATAAAAATTGAAATCTTTCAAGAAAGTGAAGCGGCACAGGAGGCACTCACTCATCTCTGCCAAGAAATTTAGAAGACAACTATCTGGCCGACTGATTGGAAGAGATCCATATTTGTGCCCATTCCATAAAGAGGTGACCCAATGGAATGCAGAAATCATCGGACAATCTCTTTGATATCCCATGTGAGTAAAGTTTTACTAAAGGTAATACAGAAATGGCTGGA
>NW_006408540.1:11733950-11750909 GCF_000296735.1 Chrysochloris asiatica
AAGATGTCAGCTTAAGGACTAAGGTGTGCCTGACTCAAACCATGGTATTTTCAATAACCTTGTATGCATGTGACAATTGGACAGTGAATAAGGAAGACTGAATTGGAGCTTTTGAGTTATGGTGCTGGAGGAGAATATTGAAAGTGCCATGGGCTGCCAAAAGAACAAACAGATCTGTGTTGGAAGAAGTGCAGCCAGAGTGCTCCTTGGAGACCAAGATGGCCAAACTCCGTCTCTCATACTTCAGACATATTGTCAGTAGGGACCATTTGCTGAAGAAAGATCTCATGTTTGGTAAGGTGAAGGGTCAGCGAAAAAGAGGAAGACCCCCAGCAAGATGGCTTGGCAAAGTGGCAGTATCAATGGGATCAAGCGTGGCAACAATAGTGAGGTTGGCCCAGGATTGGGCAGTATTTTGTTCTGCTGTGCATAAGGTCGGTATGAATCGGCACCAAGTCGATGGCACTTAACAACAGCAACAATAACAACAAAGGGGGGGAATCACTAGTCTACATTGATCATTGAAAAAAAAAAAGTTTATAACATTCTCATTTATTTTAATTGGTTAAGTCCTGACACATGCCATTAAGAGAGTCATCTTCATGAGGTTCGCTTACAATATATTTAGAAAGGGTAAAAGAGCTTCTATATGCTAAAGCCTTCACTGGATACCATGACTATGTTTCTGTTGTAGCATAGTACAGTTGAAAGAACATTAGATATTTAATACAAAGATACTTTGTTCAAGATGTGGCTTTCAACCAAGCAACCAGCTTAAAGTTCTTAGAAAATCATTTAATTCTCTTAGTCTCAGTTTCCTGATATGAAACATAAAAATATCTGTCTAGTCAGTTTTAATTGATGACTCTAAGGAAGGCTGATAGGATGTGGAAATAGAGTGTGAATGGCAAAGCATTCTAAAAATGACAAGCTATTATTAATGATAATTCTGTTTCTCTAAACTCGCTGAATACGAAAATTCGGATCCGAATTGAGGTGATACTGGGTTTGTTCTAATCTCAAACCTCTAAATTAGGGCACTTCTTTTAAAGATCAAGAAAGGATATGGCAACAGTTAACTCTTTTAAGAGTGAAATGATGTAGCAAATATTCTCTGAACCAGTTAAATTTTAATTGCTTGTACATGGATGATTCTATAGTGCTTTGCTCAGATAAGTGCTTAATAAATACTTGTGGAATTGAATTAACTGAACCAAAAAACATATTTCCTTCTAATAGATCTAGCAGTGTGACAGTTACTAGTTCCATCAAGCAGAAATAAATTATGAAGCTTTAAAGCAGCTTCATAGGAAATTGATGAAATAAGTTTAGAATAAAATATTCTAGCTCCATTTGTTATTGTGTCTTTGTTTCCTTTGTATTCACTCCAATACCATGAATATTAATAATAATTTTTATAATTTACCTTGAGCTGATAATTCAACGTAGAATTTCACTTATATTAGTAGCACGTTTTCTCATTCCACCTTTTTGAAATTTCCTTTCTTCAAGTCCAAGTCAATTTCTACCTTCTTCACAAAGCATACATACATGCAAAGTCTTCATACATACTCAGATTTAAATTAATCTCTCTTTTGAATTCCATTTAACTATCATAAAATGTACTACTATATTATGTTACTATTATCTAACATTTTTGTGATTTACATTTTATAAATGTTGTTTATAAATATTTTAGAAATGGATGTTTGTTGCTTTGTCTGTACCTGAGAAGTGTTAAGTTCTGCAAGTGCAGGGGTATTATCTCACATCTCTTTTGCATTCCATGAGGAATTCTTCTTTCAACAAATATTTACTGAATATCTGCTATATGCAAGTTACTGTGCTCAGTGCTTTCGAGGATACAAAGAAGTGCCAGCTGCAATCTCTGTCCTCCAGTAGTTTAGATGTATAATTGATAAGTGGCCTGAAGCCTCTCTTATAATTACTTGAGTTCACTCAATTTCAGATATTTTAATGTTTTCATTTAATTTTCACTACCACCTGTTTACTGTTTTGTAGTTATTGATATTTTTAAAACTCAACATCTAAATGAAAATTCACATGAAACGTTAGGATATCAAAACTTCTTCAATGTTTTATGATATTCTTGCTTTTATGTTCCTATTGTATTTCCTCCCCTTTTAAAATAATAATAGCAGCATACACATTATACGTAATCCAACTATATGATCACATATAGAAGTTCGTTTTCATCCCCTCAAGTTGATTTAAAAGTTCTCTATCCAATCTTTAGTACTCCTTATGCATTACTTTTTATTGAAACTCTTTACTGTGAATTGAGTGAAGGTTTTCAGAGCAGACCATCAGTTTTACATTCAACAAATCATTCACTATGGTTCCTCTCAGTGATTGCTATCCCCTCCATGCAGCACCGGTTATCCGACTTCTTCACTGTGGTTCTTATTTCCAATGGATCCTGCTTCCCAGGCCTTCTGAATTTGTCATCATGTAAATGTTGCCCTTTTGATCTCCAGCAATTGACCCTTCCATGGTGAGCCTACCTAACTGGTGTTATTAACACCATCTACCAATTCGTTGAAAATTGGATCATGAGGATGACTTCTGTTCCAAATCACAAATATTACTTGTTGGAAACGAATGCTTTCAAAGGGTAAAAGTTATATTTGAATGGTATGGTCTAAGGTCAATTCTGTATGCGTTTAACCATTCAAAGTGCCAGCTAACATTACTTAATATCTATGTTATATAACTTTATTAGATTTCAATTATCTAACTTTCTGCACATTCTGTTTCAAATACAAATTCTTAGGAACGAATCAGAGTCGCTGCATGTTTCAAACAGTTACTGTGCTTGGCTTTCAGTCTACTTAAAGGGACTTTGAAAGGTAGGTCTTACAATATACGTTCAAAAAAAAAAACAACCATTGAAAACCCTATACAACACAGTTCTACTCTGACTCTTCTGGAGTTGCTGAGTTGGAATAATATTGACAACAACTGGTATTATATTAATTCAGCTTTTTAAGCCATGATTTGATCATAGAGTACTTCACAGGAATACATAGCCTCAGGAATTTTAATACGGTACATATTTACCACCTATTTGTGTGTATTATCATTTCAGTACACTGGATATTTATGTTAATAATATGAACACTGAATACACATTATTTATTTGTCCGTTATTTTTCTAAGTCTCATCAACAGTGTCTGAGGTTGCCAGTCTCTCTACAACTTTGTAGGCATTTTTTGCATTCTGGTGTGTTTTTTTTTTTTTTTGTACTTCTTAATGGAAAGTGATCATAAACATTTATTCATGTATGCTTGTGTATCTTCTTTGGTGAAATATCTGTTCAATCCATTTTTTAATTGGATTATTTGTCTTTTTCTTGTTGAGGTATTGAGTATTTTTATAAATTTTAGATATTAGTCCCTTACTGATATGTCATTGCCAAAATTTGTTTTACAATATGTGGATTCTCCTTTTACTCTTTTGGTGAAACCATTTGATGAAATTACGTAAGCGTCTAATTTCTAGGATGTCCCAGTTATCTAGTTTGTATTCTGCTGTTTTGACATTTTGTCAAAAATCAGCTGACTGTAGGTGGATGGATAAAATTCTGAGATCTCAATTCTCTTCCATTGGTTTATGTGTCTTTCTTTAACTGCTGTGACTTATAGTAGGTTTTGAGATCTGGAAATGAGAGATCTACTTTGCTCTTCTTCTCTAGTAATGCTTTGTTAATCCAGGGTCTCTTTCCTTACCCTATAAGGTTGGTGATAAGTCTTTCCATATCTTTAAAGAATGATGTTGGAATCTGGATTGGAATTGCATTATATCTATAGATCTCTTTGGACATTTTCACAATGTTAAGTCTTCTTATGATGAACATGATGTATTTTTTCCATTTATGTAAGTCTCTCTATAGCCATTTCTTATACTAGCGTTTTGTAGTTCTTTGTATAGGTCTTTTGTTAATCTGGTGAGATTTGTTCCTAAGTATTTTATCTTTTGAGTGATTATTGTAAATGGCATTTTTTTTTCTGATTTCCTTTTCAGAGCTCTCTTTATTAGTGTAAATTAATCCAATTGATTTTTTTATGTTGACCTTGTACCCTGCTATGTTGCTGAATTTTTCAATAAGTTCCCATAATTTTCTTATTGAGTCATTAGGATTTTCAATATATAGAATCATATTTTTTATTTATCTTTGTCAAGTTGGTAGTGGTTGGTTGTTGTGTGTTGTTCAGTTAGTTCTGACCTATAGTAGGTTTCCAAGGTTGTAAATCTTTACCACAACAGAAAGCCTCATCCAACCTGCTGACCTGTGATGCCTTTAATGTCCCTTTCTTGCTTTATACTTCTGCCTAAGACTTACAACACAATATTGAATAGGAGTGATGGTAAAGGGTATCCTTGTCTGATTCCTATTCACAAATGGAAATGGCTTCAGCTTCTCTCTGCTGAAAATAATGTTGTCCATTGGTTTTATACAGTGGTGATGATGTTGGTTGTATGCCACTGAGTTGGTTCCAACTAATAGCGACCATGCACAGGGTCTGCAAAGCTATAAACCTTTTATGCGAACAGAAAGCCTCATATTTTCCCCATGGAGCATGGGGTAGGTTTGAACTGCTGACCTTGCAGTTAGCAACCCAGTTCATAATCCATTATACTTCCAGGGCTCTTTTGGTTTTGTATATATGCCTTCAATTATGTTGAGAAATTTCTCTTCTGTTCCTTTTTTTTTTAATCAGGAGTAGGTATTGAATTTTGTTAAATGCCTTTGCTGTGTTAATCAGTATGATCAGGTGGTTCCTTTCCTCTGTTTTATTTCCATGATGGAATGTGTTAATTGTTTTTCTAATAAACCATCCTTATAAACCTGGTATGAATCCCACTTGCTTATGTTGTATTCTTTTTTGATATTTTGTGAATTCTATTAGCTATGATCTAGTTAGGATTTTTTGGATCTATATTCATGAGGGATTTTGGTCTATAATTTTATTTTTTAGTGAAGTCTTTGCCTGGTTTTGGTATCAAGGCTTGTCTTTCTTCCTAAATTATTTTAGGAGTTTCCTATACTTTTCTATGTTCTGTAATAGTTTGAGTAGAATTGGTGTCAGTTCTTCTCTGAATGTATGATAGAAATCACCAGTAAGTCCATCTGGCCATGGACTTTTTGTTGGGAGTTTTTTAATGATTTGATCATTTAGAAAAAAAAAAATTATTATATATCTGTTCAAATTTTCTATTTCAATATGTGTTAATTTAAGTAAGTAATATGTTTCTAGAAATTTGTACATTTTTCTAGATCTTCAAATTTGCTAGAGTACAATTCTTCATAGTATTCTGTTATTACCCTGTTAATTTATGTTGGCTCTGCTGTGATGTCACCTATTTCATTCCTTTGTCATGATGTCACCTATTTCATTCCTTATCTGTGTTATTTTCATCCTCTTATTTTTCTTTATTTGCCAGTAGTTTGTTGATTTTATTCAGCCTTTCAAAGAAGCAACTTCTTGCCAAGTTGATTTATTTTATTGGGTTTGTTGGTTTTTTGTTTCATTTCTTTTTGCTCTAATTTTTATTATTTTCTTCTGGTGGTTGTAGGTTTACTTTAATGTTGATTTTTTTCTAATTGTGGGCCATGTTGAATCATGGTAGTGATTTTAGCTCTTTCTTCTTTTAGGATATATATATATATATATATATATATTTTTTTTTTTTGCTGTGAATTATCCTCTGAGCAATATTTGTGCTGTGTGTCAAATGTTTTGGTATAATGTGTTTTTGCTCTTTGTTTTTGAATCAAGGGATTTTTAAATTTCACTTTATATTTATTCTATGATTCAGTAAGTTTAAGCAGGATGTTAGTCAATTTCCATGTATTTGATTTTGTTCCCTTAATTTTCCTATTGTTGATTTTTAGTTTTATAGCATTGTGATCTGAGAAGATGCTTTATAATATTTCTATGTTTTTAAATTTACTAAGACTTGCTTTGTGACCTAACAGATTATTTACTTGGAGAATGTTCCATTTATACTGGAAAAGAATGCATAATATGCTGTTCAGTGCTCTGTGTGTAAGTCTATGAGGTCAAGTTAGTTGTGTTATTTAGTTCCTCTGGGTCTCTGTTGTTGAGTTCCTATCTAGTTCTGTCCATTATCAAAAGTGGTGTATGAAAATCTCCTATGAATATCGGAACTGACTTACAGATTTTGTGGTGGTGGTGGTGGTTGTGGGTCATGTAGTCAGTTCCAACTCATAGTAATCCTGTATAGGATTTCTAGGGCTGTAAACCTTTACAGGAGCAGAAAGCCTTACTTTATCCCACAGAACAGCTGTAGTTTTGAACTGCTGACCTTGAGATTATCAGCCAGATTCATAACCACTATGATATCATAACTCTTTTTTGTAGTATTTATCATTTTAATTGTACAGATTTTGTAGCATTTCTAATTTTCCACTCATTTTGTCCATTTGTTCTTGCAGCATTTTCCTGCATTCTTCTAAATATTTTTTTATGTGTTCTCTTTGATTTCATCTGTAGCTTTCTCAATCTCTCTTATTCCATTGAAGGTAGTTCTAATACCTTTTCTTCTTCATAAATGCTTCCTGCCACTTCCTCTTGTTCACTTGTTTGAGCAACTCTGTCTTGTTCCTTTGAACTAAAATTTTTTGTTGTTTCTGAGACATTATGGGGTCATTGTATTTGTATTTATTTAATGATTATTTTACTTACTTAATAATGTTGGTGTGTTCTTAAGCATTTACCACCTGCCTGCTGGTGTGATTAGAGAAGGGAGAAGCTGTGTGCACAGTTTTCTATTTGCTGTTCATTCAACTCAGTTCAGGTTGGGTTTTATTCCTGTTGGCTCCTGCCTATTGTTGATCACATGGTAAAAATGATGGCAATAGTTCTTGCCCAGTGGGTGGGACGGCACGTACGTCTTGTGACTGGACTCTATGGGCATGGTTGCTCGCTCTTGTTATTGTTAGGTGGGGCAAGAAGAAACGAACAACACACACACTAGAAGGAACTAAGCAAACGAACAATAACAAAAGAAAAAAAGAAGAAAAGAACAAGAAAGGAAACAAAATAACAAAATAATAAAGAGAACAAAATTAACACAGCAAGGGCAACAAAAAAGAATATAATAGCTATTACAAGTAAACAATGGAAAGAAAAATAAAATAGTAAAAGAGAGAACATTTATTAAAAAAAAAACACAAAAAACTCAATAAGCAAAATAGGTAGAGAGGAGAAGCAAAGGGAAAGTAGTAAGAGAATAGTGCAGGAAAATCAAGAGAGAAAAATAAAGAAGTGAAGAAAAAATTTCAGAGAAAGATGTGATGAAAACAGGGGAAGGGAAGGAGAACAAGAAGGTGAAAAAAAATAACAGCGAAAGGAAGAAAATGGGGTAAGGACCAGGCCCAGATTGAAGAAAATTTTGGCATGTTCTTGCCAAAGAGCTCACAAGCTAGGAGGTATGGTTGAGGATGGTTGTGCCTAGCCCCAGATGGAGTTCCTATATGTCTAGGTGTTGTCTATGTTCAGCGTACCAATTCCTGTAGGACAAATGATGCTTCAAGTGGGGATTAAAGAATTCTTTCAGGCCCAGAATGCAACGGGGAAAGACAGGGTGGCTTGTTAGGAGATTTTCTGCTATTTTAGGGCTGTTCAGGGACCAGTTCTGTGTATTCTATGGTGGTGGAGTTGGTTCCAACTCATAGCAATCCTGCATAGGGTTTCCGAGGCTGTAAATCTTTACCAGAGCACAAAGCCTCGTCTTTCTCCTGGGGAACTTCTGGTAGTTTCGAACTGCTGACCTTGAGATTAGCAGCCCAATTGGTAACCACTATGCTACCAAATCTCCTGTATTCTATGAGTGGTGGTGGTGGTGGTGTGCTGTGGAGTTTGTTCCGACTCATAGCGACCCTGCACAGGGTTTCTGAGGCTGTAAATCATTACTGGAGCAGAAAGCCTCATCTTTCTCCAGTGGAACTGCTGATAGTTTTGAACTGTTGACTGTGAGGTTAGCAGCCCGATTCATAACCACTACGCTACCATAGTTCCTTCCTATATTCTATAGATGTGACAAAACAGAGTTCTCCTGCCTCCAGGCACCAGGGTTGAAGACCCAGTGCTGAATCCCAATAGCATGACTCAAGACTTCTGACAGAGCTGGGGCTCCAAAGGGGATGGATGAGGGTGAGGATGAAGAGGGAACTGTATGTTTCTCGTCACCAGCTACTGGTGTACGCCTGCCATCGGGATCCAATTCATTCACAAAACTTCAAAATAGCTGTACTGAATCTGACCATCCAGCAGTTGACCAGTCTGTCTCCTTTCTCACCACCTCTGCTCAGCTTCTTCTCCTACTTGGTACTCAGCTCACTTCTCTATCCTTTCCTCTGAAGCTCAAGGTTCCAGGATTATCATCTGTAGCAGCATCATTTGGTCTCTCATCTCTTTGTTGCAGAGGGTTTATATAGACCTCCATCTTTCTGGAAGTCTATATATTGAAATCATGTTGTTGCTGTTGAGTCAGTTCCGACTCATAACGACTGTACAGGGTTTCTGAGGAGCAGCTCGTGAGTTTGAACTACCAACTTCGTGGTTTGCAGTCCAGTGCTAATCCTTCAGCACCACACCAGGAGTCCATTGAAATCTTAATGCCACTCATAACAGGCAGAGTATATTTTGTGAAGGTGATTCCCCTAACCCAGATGTTCAAGGTTTTCTTAGAGAGAAACTGAAGGGCCATGTTGTGCAATTCTGAGTGACTTTGTTAAAGCATAACCAATAAAACAAGTAGATGAAAATTAATGTATTAGCTTCTTTGTTTATCTGTATGTCTTTCATTTCATTTATTTATTTTGCTTTGACTTTGATTCCCATGTATTGCTGTTTAATGTAAGTATTAACCCTTAAAGTCCAATCACTTGTCCAAAAAGTTTCCTCCAAACTAAATTATATGTTATATCCCATCAGTGTAAATGCCTTCTATTCTTCTAGTCTTTAAACTTATAACACTGCATTTTCAAGTCTAATCATCCAAATAATTTTTTTGAAAAGAATTTGACAAGTATTACAGATTAAAGTTGTTTATCTTTACATAAAATTCATTTTATTTTAAATAATCCATGGTGATTTTAACTTTATTTTAAGAGAAATAATAAGACAGTACTTCCTAGTTATCCAAAACATTTATATGAATGGTTTATTAATCTTTTTACATCTTACTTCCAAATGTACTGAATTGTAATTTTGGGGGATTTGGCCTAGAAAACTGTGCTCTTAAAAATCTCCCTAAATGGTCCTGATAATTAGTCCTTTTTCCCTTTTCTATTTCAGGGAAAAAATAATAAAAAGGTAAATGGTTTACATGAATACTCATATTTAGACATTACTTCATTATTTCATTTTTACTTACATATTGATTTTTAGTTGTCACTGCTTGATTGCAAGGTATTTCATTTCTGACATTGATTTGCTTTTCTGTGTCATGTGAGTAGAAGATTCATTTAGTGTGAGCCATCCTAAACTCCAACTCATCAGGAATCACTATGTATCTATAGTTACAAGCAATGTGTTCTTTCACAACTCATAATGAGTGATCAGCATTTGCTATTTTTATTTCCCTAGTAAAATACTTTTATTATTTAAGAAACTGAAGCAAGATCTAGATAAGTACAGCTGAGCCAGATGGAGCTGAGATATTTAGACCTAAGACATAAAAAAGATTGCAGTTTGTCAGCCCAAAGGTGCTTCCCAATATCCTATGTCTGACAAGTATATCAGGAGGGTTTAGAGGGATTAGTAGCTGCTCTTTTTGACATAAATCTCTAAGGATATATAGGATGGATCCTGAACCTTTTCTTTATTAAATTCTAGGTATGGACTAATTTTACCTATATATTTTCCAAATTCTTTATGACTTGTTTCTACTTCCTGGCTCCTCTACTCTACACACTTAATGACTTCGATATTTTTATTACCTACTCTATAATGTAGTCAGGCTTTACTTTTACCATAATTTGTTTTCTATAGCTTCAAGGATTGCTCCCTCATGTGAACATTCTGGATAATTGGGTGAGTTTGTGTCACGTTAGTCACACCGGTAATGATTTTATAGATGCAGACATAGCCTCTTCAGGCATTTTCTGGATAGAAAAACATGTTTTAGCAGCAGAGCATGCTACCTCTTCTTGGCTACATCAAATTTCTCTTCTATGGATCTTTCCAAATCCTGTTTTTGTTTATTAAAACTCTCAGTCCGATTAACTTCTTCATTTTATAGAAGGGTTTAGTTTTAGTTTATTAATTAGCTTCTAACACACATTTTATATTTTCAGTAAATTTTAATATATTTAATGAGGAAATTAACAAGTTATGAGTTTTGCTCTCTAGAAACTCTGGAAAAGAGCCCCAATAGCGTCATATTTAAGGGCTCTGCTGCTCACTCAAAGGTTGTTGTTGATTCCAACTCATAGTAACTCTATATAGGGTGTCCAAGGAGCAGCTGGTAGAACTGAATCACTGACCTTGTGGCTAGCAGTCCAGTGTCTATCCTACAGCTCCACACCAGGACCAGTTCAAACCCAACCAGAGACTCCAGGGGAAAATGCCTGGTGATGTGTTGTCACAAAGATTCCAGGCAAGGATGGAACAACTGTGCTTTGTCTTATGGGGTCATTATGAATCAGAATCAAGTCAATGGCACATAACCACATTAGAAACTCTCAGTAGAAGACTGCTGTATAGAACCTATTACTATCTACCTATCTATCTGAAGGAGCTCTGGTAGCGTAGTGGTTACAAATCAGGCTGCAAACCTCAAGGTCAGCAGTTTGAAATTACCAGCTGTTCTGCAGGAGAAAGATGAGGCTTTCTGCTCCCGTTAAGATTTCCAGCCTCAGAAACCCTGTACAGGGTCGTTATGAGTCAGAACCGACTCCACGGCACATAAGAACAATAACAACAAATCTATCTATCTGAGATCCAGTCATTCATTTCTTTGTTTGTTCATTTAACAAATTCCTTGTGAATGTCTCCCATGTGCTATGATTCTTTTCTAGGTCCTGTGGATATAATAGTGAGAGGGTAAAATATCCTGTTCTTACATAACTTTCATTCTATGTGTGTGGGAGATGCAAAATGAACTAGAGAAACATGGAAACAACCTTAGTGCCCATCAACGGGTAAATACATAAGTAAAATGTGGTATATACATACTATGGAATACTACACAGCAATAAAGAAAATGAATTCCCAAAACATAATATAAAAGGAATGAACCAGGAGTAAAATACACTAGCCACAATAAAACAACTTTGCATGTTGCCACTTTTATGAAATGACATGAATACGTAAATATACAGAATCTAATGTCATTCCTGGTTACTAGGGGTAGGTGATTTTGCAACTATAAAGACCACAGATACTAATAACTTCCTAATAAATACTAATCACCTCATGGATTCCTGGAATGGCACTGTAAGATAAGCACTGGAATGCTAACTTCATGTTTTGAGGTTCAAATCCACCAGTCACTCCTCAGAAATCCTTTACAGGGTCCTATGAGTCAAAAACAACTCAACAGCACATAACACCAACAACAATCACCTCATGGAATTGATTTTCCTGGTTTTAGAGCTTTAGTCTGTAGTCATATGGGACAATTCAGTCAACTGGGGATAACACCATTCTTAAAGTTTATCTTCTACATCCCGTTATGGTGACTAGTGTCTGAGATCTTCAAAGTGCATGAGATCTCAGATACAACTATTGGTCTTTATTTGTTTCGAACAATAGAGAAAGAAAGAAACCATAGAACCTTGGAAGGAACTGTAGTTGTTGTTGTTATGTGCTGTGGAGTCGGTTCTGACTCACAGTGACCTTGTACAGGGTTTCCGAGGCTGTAAATCTTTACAGGATCAGAAAGCCTCATCTTTCTTCTGTGGAACAGCTGGTAGTTTTGAACTGCTGTCCCTGAGGTTCACAGACTGATTCAGAACCACTATGCTACCAGAGCTCCAGAAGAAATAGTACCACAGGGCTAATTGCTTCCATGAATGGTGGCTTCTTCATCCTTGAGTATACAATAAGTAGATGGTACCTGGCAACCACTACTGAATGCTCTGTTGAGGAATACAGGACAGGGATCCTGATAAAAAGAGGATAAAATGTGAAACTGAAATCAAATTCTTAGAGAATTTGTGCTGGATGAAGATGTGCTTAGAGAAGATGAGCTGGATCTGTTGAAATTGGATGCATCACTAAGACAATGGCCATCAAACTCTGAATTGAAATTTTCCCTAAAGTCATGCAAAAACTGTATAACAGTTAAAAGACTAAAGATTTTCATTTGAGTATTGTGCTTCTTAAAAAACAAACAAACAAACAAAAAAACTTTATAACGTCAAAAGGTCTATTGCCTTAATGTAAGTGAGAGATGCTGATGACTTAAGCAAGGGAAGGGGCAGGGGAAATGGAGTGCTGAGAATTAGGATCTGGGTATTTTGTTGGTAGGAGCTACTGTCATCTGAATGAGAAAATGGTTACAAAGAAATTGGTGTGCCATTTTGTGATATGGACTAGAAGAATTTGGTAGCATTCACTGAGATGGGTAAGACTATAGAACCTACAGCTCTGGGTAATTTCAAGAGTTATTGTAGATATATAACCTACAACATAATTATAACATAGAGAATGAGTTTTACATTGAGAGTAGAATCTTGTTCTATTAAGGTTTGTTGAATGTAGTTTCAGTTAGAATGGTGGTCTAAGCTGAGACATAAAAGGGTGAATCAGTGACTCAATTTTTAACATATAAAGTCAGTCCCCAGAGTTCTGGTATGGAGATAGTAGGTGTAGGGGATGTTCTTATACCCAAGGCCTCAGGATGGCACAAATGGATTGTGCCAAGTAAAATCCAACAGTGAGCGGTTTAAACCTACCCAGAGATGTTACAGAAGAAAGGTTCAATATTCTGTTTTTGTAAGAGTTAGACAAGAAAACCAAATGGGACTCAGTTCTACTCTGTAACACATGGGGTCATCATGAATTGGAATAGACTGATGACAATGAATTTTTTGCTTTTGTTCTCCAACCTGTTGCTTCCCATTCACTAATGTGAGAAGTCTTTTCTCTGAGGCAGGCCATGTCCACTCAGGTAAATGAGTTCAGTGGGTCTTTAATGTGCTCTATAACTCGTTTGCAAATGGCATACTAAGTTGTCATTCCTAAGAAGGCTTATGCTGACTGCAGAGGTCCTGTGCTCTACTACACTTAGAAAGTGTGTCTGCTCTATTGTTACAGATTCTAAAAATTCAGCACCATCTAAAAAGTCCTCATGAAACTTCTATTGCTGGCATTTAACACAGCAGTATCCTAAAGCTCATGTTGGTTGGCCTTTGTTCATGATAATGCCCAATATTTTCATATGTTGGGTGCCACCCTGGACTTCTCTGAATTAAAATGCCAACCCAACTCCACATACCAGTATTTATTACTTACTCACAATAACATATGTTTTCTTCAGATCTTTTTCTATTAATAACCATGAGTTTGATTTCAGGCTCTGGGTAAATCCTGAAAGGAGAATCTTATTTTGTGAATAGAGAATTCCAGAGTATCAAAGGGAAAGTGATTGCTCAATAGGGAGATTAACACCATGGTTCCAGCAGTGCAGGCAGGGACATGAAAAAGAACCTCTCATCTGGTCACAGCTGGGATAAATATGCTTCAATAATTTTCAGTATGTTGTCTATCACCCCAAATGTTAAAGTTTCAAATTTGAGGTTCAATTGGTTGGATCCACTGAATGGGTAAGTTCAATGCCCACATTCTGCGAATACATCTAATATTGAGTAAAAGACCACTGAAATGCATTTAATGTAATGCTATTTTCAAAAAGAAGATTACAGAAAGAAAAGCAAGTATCACAAATGTCTATGGGATGTTTTGAATCAATAAGGAAACTGACTATTGAGCACATGGTCAAGGGCTGTTTGAAAAAAGATCAATTAGTAAAAGAGTCAGAATTATATATTACACTGATATGAATTACAGATTAGTGAAAGAGTAAAATATAAAAGATACATTTAAAAATAAAGATAAACAAAGATATTCATTACAAAATTTAAATCAAGTAAAATGCCAAATAGAAATAAAATTTCCAGATTTTATTATTTTTAAAATGAGAATTGCATTTGAAAAGAAAAAGAGACCAGAAAAAATGAAGGCATATTGAGAATTCATATTTTACATAGAAAACAGAGAGTTAGCATTTCTAACAGCTTTTACAAATCAATATGGAAAAGGTGAACACTCAAATAGAAATATGAGCAAAGAACTTTAACTGGCATTTTAATAAAGAACTGTAAATGGCCAAAGAATATGTTAAAATATATTCACCCTCCTAGCATTCAAAGAAATAAAGTAAAAATAACAGTGAGATGCCATTTCACCTACTAAATTATCAATGACATTTAAAATTATATCAACAAATTTGCTTATTTTTGAGAGTGAAAGGAAAACTCCTTCTATAATTGTTGTTGTTTTTCAGTGCTGTGGAATTGGTTCCAACTCAGAGCAACACTGTATAGAGTTTCTCAGGCTGTAAATTTTAATGGAAACAGAAAGCCTCATCTTTCTTCTGCCCTTCCATAAGGATAAGAGGTTTTTGAGGACAAATGATTACCAGTACATGTCATTTTGTTAAGTGAGATTCTAATAGTAAAGATTTTATTGTACTTCTTTAATTGTTGCTGAATGTTAAAGATATCGACTCTGGTCAGATTAAGTAAAAGAATGCATTTGTGAGCATGGTATTATGGTATCTCATGGAATGTAAAATGGTTCTGAATAGTCAGGGTGATAACAACAATGTAGGCAACTTTGCCACTTTGAGGACTAAGCCATGATATTTGCAATCATCTCATATAAACTCATGCGTAAACTGAATGGTGAATAAGGAAGACTATAAAAGAATTTATGCCTTTGAATTATGGTGTTGGTGAAGAATATTGAATACATAATGGAGTTCCAGAAGAGTGAACAAATCTAACTTGGAAGAAGTACAGTCAGAATACTCCTAAAAAGCAAGGATGGCAAGACTGTCTCACGGACTTTGGCCATCTTACTAGGAGTGACCAGTTTCTGGAGAAGGAGTTCATACTTGGTAAATAAATGATCAGTGAAAAAGAGAAAGACTCTCAGCAAGACAGATTAATGCAGTGGCTGCATCAGTGAGCACAGACATAGCAGCAATTGTGAGGATGGCACAGGACAAGACAGTGTTTTGGCCTATTATACATTGGGTCACTTTGAGTTAGGACCAACTCCATGGCATCTAACAATAACAGGCAGCTCTAGGAACTTGGTCAGGAGGATTCGTGACAATAGGAAGGATCAGGAAAACTCTTGGGGTCTTCTGTTTCTAGGGTATGTCAATGTCAGTTTCCCCATCGAGGGCAAGGTACTTGAGATCTTTGGAAAACCTTGTCCTGCATGCTGAGTATAAAGTCTGATGAACTGAACTGACACATACTATTTTTATGTAAACTAAAATAGAAATCAGGGAGACATTTAGTGCCAAAGAATAGCAGTAACACCATTGATAATATTAACTCACATCTGAGACCCAATCAATTAGTGTTTATTTGGTGCTTTCTTATTAGGCACTAGAAACGCATACACTTAATGTTGCATTATACATAATTGTTATAAAAAAATGCTTCTTGGTTTCTTGCCAGCTCAGTTCAGGAAGTGTTTTCATGAATGCTTTTAGAAGTCAAGTTTGTGCAGTCATTCCACATGATTTTATTTGCCACTTATAGGTAATATATCATGTATTCTTTATATTCCATAGATAAATGGTTTGAATATACATATAAAAATATTGATTGAAGTTTTATCTTTGCTTGCATGTAGTGGAAATATTTTAAGTGCACTAAAGAAACACTGACGTTCCTGTGTACACAAATAAAAGGATGTGAACTACAAATAATCGTCTAATAAAGAAAGCCATTGGGTAGGTTCTATATCTAGGCAACACACTTTGTTAGTCAACTCTAAGTTATGTATTCAAATATCTGCATGTCAGAAACCTAGATTTTAAAATGTCATATTTAAACATTTTTATAAATGAGGGTTGTTCCATATCTCAATTTGCAGTGAGACAAAACAGACAACATTACAAAAGAAGAATGATGCATAATTGATATGTGAAGAATTTCATATAGAAATACAGCATAATCATTAAGTCATGGACTATGTCACTACCTGGTGACCAAAGGTAAATTACATAACTTCTCTGTGTCTCATATTCACTCTATGAAAATGGAGATATTAATATTTTATACTTCAGAGTTTTATGTGATGATAAATGAGATAATAAATACCAAATGCTTGGAAAATGCCTATTTTTTACTCCTAGGAAAATAAGGGCTGTGAGACAAACAGATATAGGTAAACCCATACTCATTGCAGCACTATGCATAGTATCAAAAAGATGCAGACAGCTTAAATGCCTATCAATGAAAGAATGCATATACAAACTTGGTGCATACACACCATGGAACACTATGCAACCTTGAAAAATAACAATGAATCTGCAAAGCACTTCATAGCATGGATGAACCTGGAGGACATTATGCTTAGTGAAATCAGTCAATCACAAAATGACAGATACTGTAGTATACCACTATTGTAAAAAGTCAAGAAAAGATTTTCACACGAAAAGAAATATTCTTTAATGATTACAAGGAATAGAAGGAAATGGGGAGTAATTCACAGAGTAGAGGGTAGACACCTGTTAACTTGGGTGATCAGAAGGCAATATACAAGAGGGAAGTTGGCAAAAGAATGATGAAGACAGTAGAAGACATGGGGAAGAGTGCAAGAGTTTTAGGAAAATAAGTGAATACATCTATACACAATATATAAGTAAATATAGATATA
>NW_006408540.1:11751009-11758107 GCF_000296735.1 Chrysochloris asiatica
TATAGATATAGATATAGTTATAGATATAGATATAGATATAGATATAGATATAGATATAGATATAGATATAGATATAGATATAGATATATATGTAACAATCCTGCAGTAACAGTGATCTATATGTGGATAAGGAGCTCTGGTACGGTAGTGGTTACAAATTGGGCTGTGAACCACAAGGTCAGCAGTTCAAAACTATCAGCTGTTCCTCAGGAAAAAGATGAAGCTTTCTGCTCCTGTAAAGATCTAAAGCCTTGGAAACCCTGTAGAGAGTCTCTATGAGTCAGAACCGACTCCACGGCACATAACCACCACCACCATCATTTGTGGATACATGAAGAGAGACACAGGCTGAATGAGTTTGGGAGGGATAATGGGAGTATACCTACCAATATATAAATATTAGAAGATATTTGTATATGAGTATTTATCTTTGCTGCAAATATATTCATGAATGCAGTAGAACATTTGTTGTTAAGTGCCGTGAAGTTGGTTCTGACTCATAGTGATTCTGTATAGGATTTCCCAGAAGCATGTTGTTAAATGCCATCTAGTTGGTCCCGACCCATAGTGATTCTGTATAGGGTTTCCAGGGAGCGGCTGGTGAGCTTGAACTGCTGACCTTTTGGTTCAAACTGACTTTGCAGTGCAGCACATTACGCACAGTGCCACACCAGGAGCATACTGGGCCAAATTATGAAAACGTATTAGAAATTACCAAACACCTTGAGGGGATGATTTACTGGGCCTGGGGCTCAGGATCATAATCTAGGGGGACAAGATTATCAGTTGGCATAACATTGTCCCCAAAGACAATCTTCTATAGACTACTTCAATGAGTAGAAACTGGGATCTTAAAAAGCTCACGAGCCACCATCTAAGGTGAAGTCATTGTTCTTTACTGATCCAGTGAAATACAGAGTCGTGAAATTTGAAGACACTTGGAAGCAATTAGTCCAATAGAGTAACAGACCATGTGAAAATCAGTCTCTGCGATCCTGAGACCAGAATTCCTGGATAGAATAGGAGAAAATGTGGAACATACACAGTATCATTAAAAAAAGGCAAGACTTATAGGTCAGATAGACACTGGTGGAATGCTGAGACTATGGTTCTTCATCACCCTCTAGGTCTGGAACTGAATTTTTAACTATGCAATAGATAGCTACATGTGTGTGGTTACAGCACAAGTGAGATATGCATCTCATAAAATAGTGATCAAAATGTTTCATTTACTCAATGACAAATTTCAGAAAGTTTGGGAAAGATGGAGGAACGGAAGCAAGAAACACAGGGGAGACACTGGCAGTAAGGGAGGCTACAATGAGGAGATTGCAATCATTGAGATGAAAGCAAGTGTATGATTTTTTAATGTAAAACTGATGATCTGCTCTGTAAACCTGAATTCAATTTACAATAGAAAGTTTTTAAAAAAAGATTTTAATACCTAGTCTCAGACATTCTTCATTCTACTGTTTCAAAATTCTGACTCTGTAAGGAATTCTACTAGAAGCATTCCCAGACCTTAAGTCCATTTTCAGAGGTGATTTATGTCCTTTTAATATGATGGTTAATATTTTTTATTTCAGATTATGAGCATTGTTCTCTTTTTCATCCCCCTCAGCAATGACCACTAACACTCCTGAGGACACTGACACTCCTAGTAGTCCTGAGCCTACCTGCCAGTATACATAGTTTCTTTGCTCTTTGTCATGCAAAACTGCTCCTAAGAGTCTTTTATGTACTGTCTTCATTTCTTCATTCAATGGTCTTTATTTCAACCTGCTTTCCACACATTAGGAGAATTTTATTACAGCTCACTAAGACCCTCTACAGTGAGGATGTGCTCAGTCATCAGCTTCAATGATGTTCTATCACTTTCATGCTTTCATCCTGGAAACCCTATTAAGTGTTCCTTGTCTACTTGGCCTTTTCTATCTGACCTAAAAATGTTGGTTTGTCCAAAGACCTGGCCTGATACTAATCTTAATTACTGCCTAATTTCTCTTCCTTAGTCATCTCACCTAGTGACAAACTTTGAATGCTATCATTACACCCATAAACTCCTTACTCTTTAACTGTATTTTCAGCTGAGTTACTGTGATTGAACTAACAATATATGTTCTACTAAAGACTTGGTATCTTCGCTGGGAAATTTCACAGACATCTTAAACTCAGCATCCAGTCTCTGTACTTATACATACATCCAGTAATGCTCCAAACACTAAAGGACACTAAATCAGTTAGACAACTTAGAAAAAAACCAAGGATTTGTTCTTGAATCTCCCTTTTACCCTAACTACCACATCCAGTCATCAGACAGTTAATGTTTATTCTCCTTCAAAATGGTATTTTAAGACTATCCACTCTCATCATCCCCACTATGCCACTGGGGAGTCCTGTTGTGGCTCTGTAGGATAAGCACTGGACTGCTAACTGAAAAGTCAGTTGTTCAAACTCAACAGCTGCTCCTTAAAAACTCTCTGCAAGATCACTATGAGTTGGAACTGACCTGAAGGCACTTAACAATGATTAGCAATGTAACCCCAATGACCACATTTCCTATGTAGAAGATGTGACTGACTTTCTAACAAATTTAAGTGTTATCTCCAATCTGACTCTTGCCCTCCTATCATCTATATCATACATATAGATATTATTTTTTTGTTTTGTTTTTAACAAAAGCAGATCAGGTCCCTATTTATAATCACTTGGTGGTTTTTGTTTCATTTATAATGAAATCTAAGCCATAACTGTGATATAAAGGCCCTATATAACCTAACTTTTCCTTTTTTTAAGATAATTTAGAAATAATACAGATACTACAATGACCTTACAACAACCCCCAAAATATTTGCCACTGAGTCTTTGGCTTTGTGATTTCCTATGCCTCGATCGGGTTTCTTTGTAATTCTTGGTTGAACTGGTCTTCTCCTTGTATTCTTTTTGTCATAGCACCCTGCTAATTTCCAGTTTAGTAATAATGACAAGGTGTGACGATTCTGTTTATAGTTCCACTTACTTCTGTATTATCTATATCCTGAGTAGAATATTTATTCCATCAAAGCAGAGACCATATATGTTTTATGTATGATCTCATAAATAGGTATCCTTCTGCAAATTGAAAGACTGATCCATGTGGATAAAACTTAGTGCAACAATTTAGTGACATAATGCAATTCTAATGACTTACTACCATAACCTTAGCACACAATAGAGACCTCAATTCCCATAAGATCTCATGAAAAAGTTTTATAAAAGAATGAATGAGAATGCAAAAACATTTCAGTTCTATTTAGAATATGAGCTATGGAGTCAAAGCATCCAAGACTTAAATTATTACTCTATCAATGTGACTTTGGGCAAAATAATCACAAAACTTTGCTCATAAATCGTTAAATAAAGAGTGCTTAGAGGACTTCCGGTTTTGGCAGTGGCAGAGCAGAATCAGGTAGGACAGTCTCCATAGGGGAGGGGTAGAAAAACCAGAGATGTTGCTCTCATGGAACAGCACCAGAGATCTGGATCTAGCATAAGGTTCAGGGTGCCAGTTTCCCACAACTGCCAGTGGAAAATCTCCGTATAAAGGAAAATATTGCAGTTTAGGAACCGGTCAAGACACGGGACTTCCTCTGCAGCTATCCTGCCCAGGCAGAGGTCAGAAGGCAGGGCTACAGTCAGACCAGTGCTGGGAACTAGCATTAAAAGTGGTGCAGTGACATTTGCAAAAGGAGGCGTGGGGGGGGGGGGAGACTCTACACATTCTTTCCTCCTGTCCCCTGTCGCACTTTCTTTGCTCAGACAGGACAACTTCAGGAGGGTGGGGGCACCCTCCCCAAAAAGTCTAGTTCTGAAACCACAGATTTCCCACTGCACAGAGAGAAAAAGCCACATTGGTCCAAGGGAAAATTTTTGACTGCTGTTTTTTGACTTCTGCTGGTAGGTCCCAGGCCTAAAGTTAAGTTGTGCAGGACCCTTTACTCTTGTCTCTCCAGCAAGAAAAAAAAAAATGTTTGGACTGACAGACAAACCATATGAGCAATCTGTAAAAACCCAACATAAAAAGATGCAACTATTTCAAGAATTATGCTGTGCACACTATTTTTAGAGACAAAAAAAGTAGACAATCTTCCTCCCGTTAACTTCTCAATATCTCTCTGTGCACCTCTACAGTGGTGACTAGGGGAGGCGCCTGAATGAGTGGACACCTCCGCCCAATACTGGAGGCTTCTATGGTGCACACACACTGCCTGTGTAGCAAGGTGACTGGCTAGTTGGCCACAGTTTAATTTTTATTTCAAAGTGGTGGTTTATGTCTCTGCTTTTATTTTGTCAATGGATTAAATGCACCAGTAAAGAGACAGGGAGTGGCAGATTGGATAAGAAAACAAGACCCTTCAATATGCTGCCTGCAAGAGACACACCTTATACACAAAATCACAGCCTACCTAAACTTACAGAGTGAAGCGCAAAACTTGAACAGACACATAACAAAAGAAGAAATTGATCAAATCATCAAAAAACTCCCAACCAAAAGTAGTCCAGTCCCAGATGGCTTCACGGGTGAATTCTCTCAAACATTCAGGCAAGAGTTGTCACCATTTCTACTAAAATTATTCCAGAATATAGAAGAGGACAGAAAACTTCCTAATACTTTTTATAAAGCAAGTATAACCCTCATACCAAAACCAGGGAAAGGCATTACTAAGAAAGAAAATTATAGACCAATATCCCTCATGAACATAGACACAAAAACTCTCAACAAAATCCAAGCCAACAGAATTCAGTATTACATAAAAAAATAATGCATCATGACCAAGTGGATTTCATAAAAGGGATGCAAGGAGGGTTCAACATTAGAAAAATAATCCATCATGTAATTAAGAAAAAGGAAAAGAACCACATGATCATATCGATTGATGGAGAAAAGGCATTTGACAAAATCCAACATCCATTCCTGATAAAAGCACTCAACATAGTAGGAATTGAAGGGAAATTCCTCAGCATATTCAAGAGCATATATTACTACAACATCTCTACAAAAAAAAGACAAATAACCCAATTTAAAAATGGGCACAGGACATGAACAGACACTTAACCAAGGAAGAGATCCAGGCAGCCAACAATCATATGAAGAAATGTTCACGATCACTAGCCATTCGAGAGATACAAATCAAAACAAAAATGAGATATCATCTCATACCAGCAATAACAGCAAAGATCCAAAAAGTAGAGGACAATAAATGCTGGTGAGGATGCGGAGAGACTGGGACCCTCCTACATTGTTGGTGGGATTGCAAAATGGTCCATCCACTCTGAAGAGCAATATGATGCTTTCTTGTTGTTGTTGTTGTTAAGTGCCGTCGAGTCGGTTCCGACCCATAGCAACCCTGTACAGGGTTTCCGAGGGTGTAAATCTTTACGGGAGTAGATAGCCTCATCTTTCGAACCGCAGAGTGGCTGGTAGTTTCCAACCGCTGACCTTAAGGTTCGCAGCCCGATTCGTAACCACTACGCTACCAGATGCTTTCTTAGAAGGTTGGAAATAGAAATACCTTATACCTAGCAATTACTCTCCTTGGTATTTACTCACAAGAAATACGAGCCAGAACACGAGTAGATATATGCACATGAATGTTCACAGCAGCACTATTTACAATAGCAGAAAGATGGAGACAGTATAAATGCCCATCAACTGAAGAATGGATAGACAAACTGTGGTACATACACATAATGGGAATACCACAAACTGTGGTACATACACACAATGCTACCTTAAAGAACAACAAGAAAGCTGCAAGCCACTGCATAACAAGGATGAACCTTGAGGACATTATGCTAACTGAAATTAGTCAGTCAAAAAAGGAGAAATGCTGCATAGTACCATTATTGTAAAAGACTAAGAACAAGAACCCACCCTTAATGAGGAAAAAAAAAATTATATATATAATTGCTTTATCACCGAGATGTATGGGATGAGAGGAAGGGAGGAAGGGAGGGGAAGATAATGCACAGGGTAGGGAGTAGACACAGAATAACTTGGGTGCTGGGGTGGGAACGGGGAGAAGACAATACAAAAGAAGGGGGAGGGGAATGGAAGAAGAAGGCTGATGGAGAACACTTAGGCAGGTTCACTTGGGATAAGTGGGACAGAGGTAAATGATGATGTATGCACAGCCTTGGGATAACAGAGTTCTGGGATACAGGGATTGAGGCATGACTTGAATGGGTCAAAGACGGAATAATGTTAAGATGCTTGGCTGTCTTTTGAATCTTGGTTTCCCTTGCTTACCATTGCAAAATAGACACTTGATGGGGGGAAAGGAATAGCCAGACACATCACAATAGAAAGCTTGTAAGTCCTTCTTCAGCCTATAACTGATTGAAATACCTTAAAAGGGGCTAGAAGTTGCCCAGTGAAAGAGGCCTCCTTTGGAACTTTGGCATTGCATAAGACCATAGGTGGAAACCTGAACCCCATCCAGAATTGTCTGAGGTGGGTAATTTCCACTGGAAAGGATGAGTAGATCAACTTGGAGCGGGTAGAAGGACAGAAGATACTATGCAACGAAAGACCAGCAGGAAAAATCCAAAACAATAGTGGAAGTCTAATTGATACTACAAGAACAAGTAAGCTGTTTGCCTGGGAGTCATCAAGGCAAGTGATTGAGTCTCCTCAGAGCAATCTCCCTTCCAAGACTGGGAATCAAGGGGAATACACGAGCAGGCATGTGGTCTAGCTGGTGACCATGTTGGTCACCAATAAGGGGAATAGGGGGAAAATATAGCAATCAAGTTGGGATCTGAGTCCGATCACATTCAATAGACTCCTGTGAACCTGGATGGAGACTTGGATGGCCAGCAACACTGCAAGACCTGGGGACTCCTGGGCCCAGAGGCAGTGGCACCACTCCTAGTCCCTAGCAGAGGGCTTTGGAAAGGGCCCTCATCTGGAGTGGGTCCAAGACCCAGCCTGGGTCTCCTGGGGCACCATCTCCCAGCATGTACTGCCCTTCCTGGCACCCGGCCTTGTGCATGCCTTCATGGGTTGCCCACTGTACTCAGAATTCCAAGACAAGTCAAATAGCCTTCGCCCCAAGT
>NW_006408540.1:11758484-11759011 GCF_000296735.1 Chrysochloris asiatica
AGTAGCTCAAAAAAGGGAACAAGTCTTACAGCAAGGATAACTCACACCCCCTTGGTACACAGGGTTGACAAGGATGGGTAACTTGGACATTGGCTAATCCAAATGGGGGGAAGGGTGGCCTATGAAGTCAAGAAGTGACTAGCTTACAAGCTTTCAAGACGGAGCCTTGTTCCAGACAGGGCAGGGGTAGGCAGAGCCTCAACTGAATCATTTCAAGTCTGTTGGGACCCGGCTGGCGAAAGTTAATGGGGATAAGTCTCTTGTGCTACAATAGTGATTAATCTCCACCAGGACTGACTGTGAGGGTCGGAAATGTAGAGGTAGACGTTTTTAGACAAAAAGAGGGGAGTGATTGATTTTGCAGCCCAGGAGAGGAGGTCCCTGGGACCATCAGGTGAGAAGAGCGGAGAGCAGGGCCCTACCCAGAGAGGCAGTGATACCAGGGATGGAGACAGAGAAGATGACATGGACAGATGGAGCGGCTGGGGACACTGGACACAGGGAGGGAGAGGAGCTGTGTGCTGATG
>NW_006408540.1:11760491-11765091 GCF_000296735.1 Chrysochloris asiatica
AAGACAGATATCTTGGTTCTTCTAGCCGTTCATGGTCCTTTCAATATTCTTTGTCAACACCATCACTCAAATGCATTAATTCTACTATCTTCATCATCCAACTTTCCCATACATATGAGGTCATTATAAATACCATAACTTGTATTAGGTGCATCTGAGTCCTCAGAGTCACATCTTTGTGCTCTAACACTTTAAAAAGGGCTTCTGCAACAGGTTTGCCTAATACAATACGTCATTAGAATTTTTTTATTGCTCCTTCCAGGAGTGTTAATTATGAATATAGGCAAAATGAAGTCTTTGACAACTTAATTCTTTTTTTCTTTACATTGAGGTGCAATCCATACTGACATCTGTAGCCTTTGATTTACAACCTTGAAGACACTATACAAGGTCACTAGGAGTCAGAACAAACTCTGGTACTTAATATCCACACATTAACAAATTAAGGTGTCCAGACTGTTATATCACCCATAGCATTAAGATTCACTGTGTTTTTACGTGGGAGCTCTTTATCAGTTGCATTTTGAGTGCCTTCTAACCTGAGGGGCTCAACTTCCAGCATTGTATTAGGTAATATTGTACTGCTTTCCATAAGGTTTTCTGGTCAGAGATGCTTTTCAGAAGTGTATCCTAGAATTTTCTTCTCTACTATCAACAAATGACTCTTTTGATATTTGAAGTACTAATGTCATGTCTTCTAGCAACATGCAAGAGATCACAGTACAAAGTTTATGTTCTACTTTCTCCTACAGGGTCACTATGAGTTGGAACTGACTGGAGGATAGCAGGTTGGTTCTGCTTTCTCTATTGGGAAAAACAACTTAATTATGGAAACAAGAGTACATAAAGTGGATTAAATGTTCTCACAAATAAAGTGTATATAGGTTATTGGGAGACCCCATGTAAGTTTTCTCTCCAAGTCTTAGTTTAAAAGTGGTCAAATGGGAACAAACAATGGGAGATGATTCCCCATTTAAAAAAATTAATGAGGAAAAGAACGTCATACTTCTGAATCAGTTGGCTGCCTATAATACCTATATCCCCTCATGAAACCTTATGATTGGAAAACTCATAATATTCATAGACCACCAGTGATCTTCTTCACTAAGAGACCTATTATGTAGACAGACAGACATACACAACATATACAACAGTGGAGGAAAACCATGCCAGCCACTCAGAATAGTCTAGCTCCATCATTTAAAAATATCAATAGGAAATCACTGGTCATCAGACATGAAAATAAATGGTAGCAAGAAAGAGAATGATAAAGTCTAAACTACAAAACAACAATAATAATCACAAAAGCAAACAAAAATACTGAACCCTTAAGAAATAAGCACAGCTCCTGAAATAGAGGAAGACTAAAGAATTACCTGGAGTCCTGGTGTGGCGCTGTGGGTTAATGCGCCAGACTGCAAAGTCATTTGAACTGCAAGATTGGCGGTTCAAGCTCACCAGCTGCTCCTTGGAAGTCCTATACAGCATCACTATGGGTTGAAATCAACTTGACAGCACTTAACAACAACAACAAATAATTACCTAACTGATATTTTCAGGATCATACAATACCAAATTACCTAAAAATGGAAAAGTTAGACAATAAGAAAAGGTGCTAGTAAATTATGAGAAAGTGAAGCAGAAATAAGCTAAAAGTCAGAGGATGATCAAAGAGGTCTCCCACTTAATAAATGCCCAGAAAAGAGAACAGAGGAGACAGAGTATAGAAAATTGTGAAGGAACAAAGTAGGAGAGCATTTTCAGTCAGTAAAGACACAACAATATTTTAAATGAAATAGTTGAAGAAATAGAAAAAGAATCAATTCTAAACACTCTTGCACAGCTTCAGAAAATAAAAGATAAAGAAATGATTTAAAATATTTCTATTGTAATAACCAATAAAGCATATATGAGAGAATTAAAGTAAATAGACATCAAATTTGAATTCAGCAACACTGCATGCTATGAAAATTATGAAAGAAAAAAAAATTAACTACAATTTTATACCACGCAAACCACTGATTAAAAAAATCACAATGAAGATATTTTCCTGGTGTGTCACTGTAGCATAAACACTCAACCTCAAGGTCTGCTTGAACTGCAAAGTCAATGGTTCAAACTCACCAGCCACTCCTCGGAAACCCTGTACAGGGTTACTGTGAGCTGGAACCAACTTGATGGCACACAGCAACAATATATGGTGGTGGTAGTGGTGGAGTGGGTTCCATCTCATAGCGACCATGTATAGGGTTTCCGTATCTGTAAATCTTTATTGAAGAAGAAAGCCTCATTTTTCTCCCAAAGCTGATAGTTTGAACTGCTGACCTTGAGGTTTGCAGCCTGACTCATAACCACTACTCAACCAGAGCTCCTTATAACAATGTATAGTTGAAGAAATCATGAGATATGAGAAACAGTAAGATAAATAAGTATTTCTAAGATGCCTATAAACATGGCCTAGAAATATACAGATCCAAATAGAAATAGAATTAGATGAGTTATAAAAAAAACAGTATGTTGAAGAGAAATTGTAGTACCTTTCTCTCATCAGATACTCAATGTAGAAATTTGTGATTTCTTAATAAAAATAAAAATAATACAAAGTAAAATCAATTTTATTCAAAATTAAACACATGGCATAGTTTTGTCAATTGATGGAATGTATAAAAATAGAACCCATTTGAAATCTATATTTTTCATATTAGACAAGTAGTGGTTACATACTAAGGTACATATTATATGATATGTTTTAGTTTACATACAGATAAACAAGATAAAAGAATGGAAAAGCTATTAAATTTGACAATGTAAAGGTAAAATTCTGACTAGCAGATATTGATCAGGGAAACATTTATGTGAAAGGGTACAAGAGGTGTAAGTACTACAGGTAATGAGAGAAAGAGCCTTGATTGACTGGGAAAGGAAATACAAGTTTATGCATAGTAGTTTAACTGTAATTAACAAATCAGCTGTTGTTGTTAAGTGCTATGGAGTTGCTTTCGACTCAGTGACCCTGTATAAGGTTTCTGAGGCTTTAAATCTTCACAGGGGCTGAAAGCCTCATTTTTCCCCTGTGGAGTGAATGGCGGCTTGAACTGTAGACCTTGTGGTTCTCAGTCCAGTACTTATTGTATGTAGCAATTTATATTTCAAAACGAAAGGAAAAGATGAGTGGGGATTATTATTAGTAAACTCAATCTTTATCTTTCTTAAAAGAAAGTAAATACATTATCAAATATTGAATATAATATGGAAGCAATCACTAGAAGAACTAAAAATAATACAAATGATTATTTTGCATATGGAAGTTAATAGCCTAACTTCAATAGCTATGGAAGTTAATAACCTAACTTTCATAGCCAAAACAATATGTCTTTGTTTTGTAACCTCTTTTTATCTTATTGCTGTAAAAATGTAACCAACACCACATTTGCCATTTCAACATTTTTCATATATACAATTGAATGAGATCAATTGTATTATTGTGTGCTTGGATTTATTTTTAAACCTTTATTTTAAATAATATTTTTAAAAGCATAATGCAATAGAATACAAGTAAATAGGTTAGGCAGCCAAGGTCCATACATAACTGCTAACACAGTAATGAAGATCTGCCTCATTGATTCAAAAAAGGATAAAGTTGTTGGTGCTGTTAAGTAGATTAATGGGCTTCCCTTGGTTGGCAGAGGATTTCAGTGAGAAAAAGAAGTAACTCAGAGGTGGTTAATGAGAGGGCTGTGTTGGTTAAAACAAACTCAAGCCATTTTCTCCTTTTTTAAAATAACATACTGAATACTACTTTAAATACAATATTCAAAATAAAGTACTAAAAATAAAGTTCTGAACAGCATACAAATGAAGGTTCAGTACAGCATACAATATTATAAGGAACTTTTGCTCATTAAGCAATTGTTGCTGTTGTTGTTGTTGCTATTGTTAAGTGCCATTGAGTGGGTTCAGCTCATAGCAATCCACATAGGGTTTCTAAGGAACAGCTGGTAGATTTGAATTGCTGACCTTGCTATTAGAAGTCCAGTGCTTACCCAACAGCACTACACCAGGACTTGCATTAATGAATTAGCACTTTTAAAAATGCCAAGTAGAATGTAATAATTGAAATAATCAAAACCAATAAAGCATTTAGTATAATAAACCAAGTGTCTTTTGATAATATTAACTTATAGGATATTTTTATGAGTATTATTGTCATTTATATATTTAAAAATTTCAAGCATATCTTAGTGTTGCTTTAATAAAGAAAATTAAAATAGCTTGTTTTAAAACTTCCTTTGACGTCTAAAATAAAATATATAGCAATAGTAAGTTTTACTGAAAATCACTGTCATAAGTAGAAGTAAATAGTTATTTTCATGCAAATGTACCTGCATTTATGATTATTATTTGTAATATTCCCTAACTTTCTGTATTCTTTTCTTTTCAATAAACTCCAAAACCTTTCAAAATTTTCTTCCCAAATTCATTTGTGTTGTTATTATTAAATAGTTGGTTTGAACTCATAGTGACCCTGTATAGGGTTTCTGAGGAGTGACTGGTGAGTTTGAATCACTGACCCCATGGTTGAAACCAACCTTAAGGTTGA
>NW_006408540.1:11765576-11767603 GCF_000296735.1 Chrysochloris asiatica
ACATACAATGATATCAATGATATTGTTGTTTATAGGACAAACATGTAAGAATATGAGAAACACTGAATATATTTACAAATAGAAGTTATGCATACTATTGTTTATAGGCACTTATGTGCTTCTGTGAAGATAAGGAAATGATGGGCAAAAAATGGCCAGTATTTCTGACAGAATTGAGGCAAGAGTTTCTATATTTTCTACTATATTTTCAAAGTCATAAAATATTTCTACTGAGTTAATAACCTTACTGATTTTAAGAATCATCTTAATTGTTCAAGTTATTTTTGTGCATGTAAATTTATTGATATTTTAATGTTTAGCACTTTGAAATATTATTCATTCGTTTTAAAATTAATCAACTTTAGTTAAAAATGAAAACAAATTGATTTAAGTTAAAATGAAGAGAAACAACTGCAAACATCTATTAGTAATCTGATCATGTAATGTACAAAGTATGAAACTGGGAAAAATGGAAAACATAAAGATCAATATTGTAGACATTAATGAGCTAAAAGGAAGTAATATTGGCCATTTTGAACCTGATAATCATATAGTTTACTATGCCTCGACCATCCAGTTGAAGAGGAATGGCATCGCATTGTTATAATCTCCCTGGTTCCTCTCTCACAGGAGTCTGAAGAATCAGTCTCACCTGAGTCACTGCTTTTCAATTACATACATACAATAGGCATTCACTTAGAGGTAGTTTATTGCAAAGTGAAAGTACACGTCAAAGAGACATGTGAGTCTGTCTCCACTAGTGGAAACAACAGGACAACATGGATTAAGTACAGTTTTTTCTTTCTGGTCCCATATGCCATCCCTGCTGGGCAGGTCTGATACCACCCTTCACTGATTATATTTTAATAAAAAGGAGGACTACTTACTTGGTTTTTAGTAAAGGGTTGCAGGCTTCTCAGAAACTAGGTGCTACCCCCTTTTGTTTCCTTTTTTGGTAGTCTTATCCTGGTGCTATTTTGACTCTGCTTGTATTCCAGTTTTCTTCACTAGGTTCTTTTCTTTTGTGATTGGTTGTTTTAGTCACACCTAGTGTTATTTGTTCTTCGATGGTCCTGGGCCCTGCTTCCTTCCTTTCTCCAGTTTTTTAAGGCTCTGGATGAGCTAACTGCCAATTCCTATTCTGCCTTCTTAATCCCACCCGGATGTATCAGCATTGATTTTCTAAAACAACACTTCAAGGCCAATCTGGAAGTACAGTGCTGTCATGACACTACAAAGAAGGTCAGTTAATACCATTATTACTCAAATTTATGTACCAACGATTAAAGCCAATGATGAGGACATTGAAGATTTCTACATGGGTCTGAAACTGATCAAACATGCATTCAAGATGTATTGATAATTTCTGGTGATTGGAATGTAAATGTTGGAAACAAATACGAAGAATTAGTAGTTCAGAAATAGGTATTGGTGGTACAAATGATGCTGGAGATCACATGGTAGAATTTTGCAACCTAATGACTTCTTCACTGCAAATATCTTTTTTAAACAACATGAGCCTTATTAGATGAAATACACAAGAATCAAACTGACTACAGCTAGGGGAATAGATTGTCAAAAAGATCAGTATCATTAATCAAAATAAGGGTAGGAGGAGACTTTGGAACAGACCATCAATTGTTCATATGCAAGTTCAGGCTGAAGTTGAAGAAAATGAAAAGGAAGCTCACAAGATTCAAATATGACCTTGAATATGGTCCACCTGAATTTAGATACCACATCAAGAGCAGATTGGATGCATTAGACACTGATAAGAGAAGAATAGAAGATTTGCAGGATGTCATCATACAGAAAGAAAGCAAAAGATCATTTAAAAGACAGGATGAAACAAAAGACATAAATGGATGTGAAAAGAGACTATGAGGAGGTTTCCAGTTTTGGCTGGCAGGAGACACAGCCAGGTAGGAAAGGCTCCGTGGTGGAGGGATTGAAAATCCAAGGAAGCTCCGCTTAAGGAACACCACTAGAGCTCTGGATCTAGCATAAAATACAGGGCATCAGTTTAT
>NW_006408540.1:11767823-11769018 GCF_000296735.1 Chrysochloris asiatica
ATAGTTTTCCCACAGCACAGAGAGAAAGAGCTTGGAGGCTGTTTATGACATCAGACTGTGGATGCTAGCCCTAAAATTAACTTGTGTGAGACCCTTTACTATACAGCAAGAAAAAAGTCTGGTATGGCCTGACAGACAAACCATATGAAAAATCTGTAAAACCCCAACATAAAAGGACACAACTATCTCGAGAATTAGGCACACACAGATACCTAAGTGATCTTCAGATACAAAAATAGTAGACAATCTTTCTCCCATTAACTTCTCAATATCAATCTGTGCACCTCTACAGTGGTGACTGAAGAGGGTCCTGAGCAAGTGGACACCCCCACCCACTACTGGAGGCTTCTATGGCAAATACACACTGCCTGTGTAGCAAGACAACTGAACAATAGGTCACAGTTTTATTTTTGTTTTAAAGTGGTGGTTTTTGTCTCTGCTTTTATATCGCTTCTTCTTTTATTCCTTTCGATCACACATTTGTCCTGGAGATGGGAGCTTCTTCTCCCTACATTACCCAAGAAGAGACAGAAATTATGGCCATATAGCCATGCAACAAGCATACCCCATAACATTCAACATTGAGACAAGAGCCAATAACAGCTGCTAAGCATTGCATGCAAAAAGGGAAGCCTATCTCCTGATTATATCCACTAAGAGACACCCAGTAAGCTTAATAACACAACAACAAATATCCATTTAAGCATTAAAAAAAACCATACAACTACTGGAAATGGCAAGCAAAAGATCTCAAACACAAAAACGATCTCAAAACATGTCCAAAAACAGAAAAGAGTAGCTGAGACAAATGCACTGAAGACAGACAAAAGCTCCCCAGAAGAGGAAGAGCAGGTTTTAGATTTACTTGAGAAAGAATTCAGAAGAATGATATAGGAACAAATTTAAATGCTCTGAAAAGGGGTAGAGGAAAACAAGTAAGAAGTCAGGAAAGTAAATCAAGAGCAATCAAACAAGATTGATACAGCATTGGAAACAATTCAAAACCTGCAAAAAGAGGTCCAGATGATTAAAAATGAAATTTCAGAAATGGACAATACACTGAAAGGGGAAAGGAGCAGAATTGAAGAGATGGAAGCCAGAACTAGCGAGCTGGAAGATGAATCTCTCAATACTGCTAAGATAGAAGAGCATGCTGAAAAAAGGATAAAAAAAATCTGAAGAGAGTCTGAAATTC
>NW_006408540.1:11775063-11785386 GCF_000296735.1 Chrysochloris asiatica
GTGATTGATTTCACAACCTAGGAGCGGAGGTCACTGGGACCATCAAGTGAGAAGAACAGAGAGCGGGACCCTACCCCAAGAGGCGAGAGGCAGTGAAGTGATGCCAGGGATGGAGCCAGAGAATATGATGTAGACAGATGGAGCAACTGCGAACACTGAACTCAGGGAGAGAAAGGGGCTATGTGCTGATGGCTGGGGGGTGGGCCTGTGTGGTGTACCCTTTGGTTGTTTGATGATGCATGGAGGGGACTGTAATCATTGCAATGAAAAGAAATGCAATAGGTTGAGTATAGGGCTGATGATCTCCTATGTAAACCTCACAATAAAAACTTAACAAAATAGACTATGTAACTTGTTTTTGAGCATAGAGAAACTAAAGTGAATGGAATAAATTTAGGAAGTTAAAGACCTGAACAAAAAATTTCAAAAGACATCTCGAGAAGACAAAGTAAAGTATAATGTAATGTGCAGACCTGGATTTAGAAAATCAAAAGGTAAGAATATGTTCAGCATTTCTCAAGATGAAATAACTGTAGAAAAAATTCAAACCTTGATTTGCAATATTGAAGAACTCCATGAGCAAAATATTGAATGATGCACAAAGCATCAAAAGAAGCTGAAAGGAATACATTGTGCCACTGCACCAAGAAGAAACGGTCCATATTCAACCACTTCAAGGGGTAGCATAAGATCAAAAACTAATGCTACTGAAGGATGAACTCCAAGCTGTGCTGAAGGTATTGGCAAAAAAGCAAGGCTCCAGAATTGACAGAATACAAATTGAAATATTTCAACAAACAGACGCAGCACTGGAGGCGCTCATTTATGCCAAGAAATTTGGAAGAAAACTACCTGACCAATCTATTGAGAGACATCCATGTTTGTGCTCATTTCAAAGAAAGGTAATTCAACAGAGTTCATAAATCACTGAAAATATCAATATCAAAGACAAGTAAAATTTTACCAGAGATAATTAAAAAATGATAGGGACCTGTCAGATATTCATGCCAGATTCAGAAGAGGACATGGAATAAGGAATATCATTGTGTACTCAGATGGATCTTGGCCAAAAGCAAAGACTATCAGAAAGCTGTTTACCTATGCTTTATTGACTATGCAAAGTTATTCAACTATGTGGATCATGGCAAACTATGGATAACATTTAGAAGAATGGATATTCCAGAAAATTTAATGTGCTCATGAGAAACCTGTACATAGAACAAGAATCAGTCTTTAGAACAGAACAAGGGCAGACTAAATAGTTCAAAATCAGGAAAAAGTATGTCAGGGTTAATCCTTTCACCATACTTATTAAATCTGTATGATGAGCTATTAATCTGAGAAGAACATGGAATCAGGATTGGAGGAAGATTCATTAACATCCTACAATATGAAGATGATAAAACCTTGCTTGCTGGAAGTAAATATGACCTAAAATGCTTACTGATGAAGATCAAAGTCTACAGTCTTCACTATGGATTGCAACTCAATGAAAATAAAAGAAAAATCCTTAAAACTCAACCAATAAATAAAAGAGGCAAAAATCCTCACAACTGGACCAATAAATAACATGATAAATGGAGAAAAGATTGAAATTTTCAAGGGCTTCAGTTTGCCTGTATCCACAATCAACACTCATCGACACATTAGTCAAGAAATAAAAGGGTGTATTGAATTTAGTAAATATTTTGCAAAGGATGTCTCTAAAATGTTAAAGAGCAAAGATAACAATTTGAGGATTACGGTGACCTGTACCCAAACCAGAGTATGCTCAATCTCTTCATATACATGTGAAAGTTGGACAACGAAAAACAAAGACTGGAGAAGAATCAATGCATGTGAATTATGATGTTGCAAAAGAACAGGGAACCAGAGGTATAAATTTATAGTATAGAAAACCACAAAGCAGAAATAGGGAACAGTTTAGTTATAGAACTTCCAAATGGTGAGCAATTCAAATAGAGTTCAAGATAAAACAGACTGTTTTAAATTGGGGAAGAAATTAATAAATTACAGGGTTTCCTTAAAGAAAATGAATATACCTTCACTTCAAGAAAAAGGACAATCATAAAGATTTACTAAACATTAAAACAACAGCAATGGAGAAATTGAAAAGAAAACAAACAAAATGAACTCAGCATGTAAACTTAAGTGGAACCAATAGACCAGCAGCATCATACACAAAAAAACACAAAACAAAATGATTGTAATCAATTCATACATATAATTAGTTAAACTGAGCATCAAAGGATTAAATGCACCAGTCAAGAGACAGAGAGTACCAGAATGGAGAAATTAAAAAGAAAAGCATGATCCTTCCGTATGCTATCTACAAGAAACACATCTTATATGCAAAGACAAAAATAGAATAAAAATCAGAGGATGGAAAATATATCAAGTTACATCAACGAAAACTGAGCAGGAATAGCTATATTAATTTTGGTACCGTGACTCTGCGTATTCCCTCCATCTTCTCTTGATGCTTTCTGCTTCATTCAATAATTTGCCCAGAAAATCTTTCAATAATAAAAGTCAAGGCTTGTATTTTTTCTTCAGTTCCTCCAGCTTGAGAAATGCTGAGCATGTTCTTCCTTTTTGATTTTCTGATTCCAAATCTTTGAACATTTTATTGAAATATTTGGCTTTATCTTCTTGAGCTGATCTTTGAAATTTTCTGTTCAGCTCTTGTACCTCCTCATTTCTTCCATTTGCTTTAGCATCTCTACGCTGGAGAGCAAGTTTCAGAGTCTCTTCTGACATCCATTTTGACCTTTTCCTTCTTCTTGTCTTCTTAATGACTTTTTGCTCTCTTCATATATGATGATCCTGATGTCATCCCACTACTCTTCTGGTTTTCAGTCTTTAGTGTTTAATGTATCAAATCTGTTCTTCAGATGATCTCTAAATTCAGGCGGGATAAATTCAAGGTCATATTTTTGCTCTTGTAGACTTGTTTTCATTTTCTTCAGCTTCAGTTTGAATTGCATATGAGTAATTGATGGTCTGTTCCACAGTCTGCCCCTAGCCTTGTTTTCACTGATGATAATGGAGCTTTTCCATTGTCTCTTTCTTCAGATGTAATCAATTTGATTTCTATGTATTCCATCTAATGAGGTACATTTGTATAGTCATCACTTATGCTGTCTAAAGAAGGTATTTGAAATGAACAAAGCATTGACTATGCAGAATTCTATCAGTGTTCTCCAGCATCATTGCTATCACCAAGGCCATATTTTCAAACCACTGACCCTTCCTCTTTGCTCCCAACCTTTGCATTCTGATCACCAGTAATGATCAATACATCTTGATTGCATTTTTTGATCAATTTCAGATTTAAGAAGTTGGTAGAATTCTTCTACTTCATCCTCACTGGCTTTAGTGGTTGGTGCATAAATTTGAATAATAGTACTATTAACTGGTCTTCCCTGTAGGCACACGGATATTATCCTATCATATACAGCGTTGTACCTCATGCCTTATCTGTATATGTTCTTTTTGACAATGAATGCAACACCATTCCGCTTCAATTTGTCATTTCAGGCATAGTAAACCATGTGGTTGTCAGATTCAAAATGGCCAATACCAGTCCATTTCAGCTCACTAATGCCTAAAGATAGCAATGTTTTTGCATTCCATTTCATTTTTTACAACTTCCAATTTTCCCAGATTAATACTTTTCAAATTCCATGTTCTGATTTTCAATGGATGTTTACAGCTGTTTCTCTGCATTTTGAGTTGTAACCTATCAGCAAATGAAGGTTCCATGGGCTTTTCTCCCATGGGCTTTACTCCATTCATGACATGACTCGTGTCATCCAAGGTCAACTCTACTTTGAGGAGGCATGTCTTCCCCAGTCGCATTTTGAGTGCCTTCCAGCCTGAGGGGCTCATTTTCCGGCACTGCATCTGATAGTGTTTGTCTGCTATTCATAAGGTTTTCAGTGACTAAATATTCAGAAGTAATTCATCACTCTTTCTTCCTAGTCTGTTTTTGTCTGGAAGCTCATCTGAAACCTGCCCACCGTGGGTGACCCTGCTGGTATTTAAAATACCGGTGGTATAGCTTTCAGAATCACAGCAATTCACAATCCACCACAATATGACAAACTGACAGAGTGGTGGTTTTAAAGTGGAGGGTCAGCTAAAAAGAGGAAGACCACCAATGAAATGGATTAAGTACTGGCAGCAGCAATGGGCTGAAGTGTAACAATAATTATAAGGATGGCACAGGACTGGGCTGTGTTTCCATGGACTGTGCATTGGGTCACTTTCAGCCAACAGCACCTAACAACAACACAGTGACAACAACAAAATTATTCAATAAAACAGTAAGTGGGAAGATGGCACACATATTTATTCCCATACTTGCAGTGTTGTTATATGTAGTTGAGTTGGTTCCAACCCATCACCACCCTATATAGGGTTTCTGAGGAGCAGCTGGTGTGCTTGAACTACTGACCTTGTGGTTCAAACCAACTTTTCAGTGAATTAACCTACAACGCCACACCAGGACACCATGCTTGCATTATAGAAAACAAAAGAAGATAAGTCGAACATAATAGTGGAATTACCATTTTGATACCAGAAACTAAGGAAAGCCATGTGGTATCCATGATTAAAAACTGAAAAATAAAAACCATGTACACAAGAGCTACATGATTTGTATTTTTAGGAGGGAGGATAGCATCATTTAGATAAATACTTACATATACAAATACACTTCCTATGATTTGCAATTTCCCCAAGAACCATTTATGAGCATTATACTTAAATTTGGAAACATTTTAAGGAAGTATTCATGATAAAATTGTTTATTCATCAACTATTTTTCCGGCAAATCTCAGACTGAAACCATAATAAATCCCAAATAGAGTTCATGCCTATAAAGTTGTCTGTCCACTTCAGTAGGTTGCCTTTAACCCACATGGAAACAAAACTCACTGATTCAAAGTAGACATGAAAAGTCATTATTCACCATTTTGCCTGCCAATTCTCCTGTTATACACAGCAAAGTTCTGTCTATAGTTAAAGACTTGACTGATGGCATTTCTGTCTATGCTGTCAGTGGAAAATAAATATAATGTAAAGTCTATTAGGGTAAAAGAAAATGTTTCTCTTACCTCCTGTGCACACAGTTGTACTGAATTTATTTTTAGTTAGACCTAGCCACAGAACTAAACTCTGGTCAAAGGCAGGTCAACTGAAGTAAAACATTCCACTTTTCCACCTCTGTACTATCACATCTTGCTTGGGATCTTGTGTGCTTCTGTTCCTGTTCTAACTGGTTGCTATGAGTCAGAAGCAACTCAAAGGCACTTAGCAACAGCAACAATGACACAGAACTGGATGGAGAAGAGTCTGTGAAAAAAAGAAAGCTTCAACAAAATGGACTAACACAATGAGTGGTTGGTACAATGGGCTCAAATATAGCAAGAATTGTGAGGATGGTGTAGTTGTTGTTAGGTGTCATCATGGTGGTACCAACTCATAGTGACCCCTATGCACAACAAAACAAAACACTGCCTGGTCCTGGGCTAACCTCACAACCGTTGCCATGCTTGAGCCCAAGGTCCGTTTGAACCTCAAGGTTGGCAGTTCAAGCTCACCAGTTGATACTTGGAAAACGTATACTGGGGTGCTATGTGTCAGAATTGACTTTATGGCACTTTACAATAACAACAATAACAGAGAAACCAAACATAAATTTATAAATGTAAAAGTAGTGGCATAGTCAACTTATCAAATGATCTGGTTTTGCTGTGAGATCTTTGTTTCCTAGAGCTAATGAAACACAAGGGTTTGTCCAATCAATTTCTATTCAGATTTATCACCTTTTCATTGTATTTACTGCATAAGGAAAAGGAGATCGTTTGGGAAGAGGCTGCATTTCTTTAGGAGAAATGTTTACAAGTGCCTTTGCTTGGAAAAGGAGGCATAGTAGCATAGCAGGTTAAGCATTGAGCTTCGAACTGAAAGATTAGTAGTTCAAACATAGCAACTGCTCCACAGGAGAAACATGAGACTTTCTTCTACCCTAAAGATTCACCGTCTCACAAATGTTAAGAAGCTCTTCACTCTGCCCTAAAAGGTTGTTATGAGTTGGAATTGACAGTGGTAGGTTTGATTTGATTTGGTTTTTGCTGGCAAATAATTCAGTTTTTCTGACTTCAACAACTGCCATGGTACCCAACTGATTAATTGAAAAGTACAGAGCTGCTTGAAAAAAGCAAGGTAAAAATCAAACTAAGTGTTCTCCTTTATTTTCTAATTTTACCTTTTAAGTGAGATTTTTCTTTGGCTCTTTGAGAGACTTTGAAGGCTAAAATTATCAGTGAATATTTCTTTTCCTATGTCAGTTCTTAATTTTGACCTTTTATAATTCTTTTACAATCCTTAGTTCAGACAGAACCATTAAGTGCTTGAGGTGACCAAATGAGAACTTTGGTAATTTGCCATCATTTGATGTAATTTCAGTGTCAATTTGTTCACTTTAAAAATGTCAGCAATACTTCGTCAAACTGAATCAGAGAGAGAAACTTTGGTTTTCCAGAGCATATCAAGAGCTCATCAAAATAAAGTTAAATACTTACTGGTATGTGTTCCAAAGAACGACAGAGGAAGGAATGTCACCACTGAGATTAGAGGAGCAATAAAAATATGTTATAAACTGTACAACTGAGCTCCCAATGCCAAGCTCAAAGGTCTTTTAGGACATATGAAGGTAAGCAGTAAAAACTAATGGTTATAACAGAGCACTATATGAAAAGGAATCTGAAAGCTATTTAGTTCAACTTCTATCATGTGTGTTTGTTCTTAAGGCCGTATATTGGCTGCTCATCTTCCTAGAACCTTCTGAACATATCTCTGATGTGATGTAATTTTCTGCTTCGCGAATGATGTGTCCCTGAGTTAGCAGCCATTTTGCTAGCATCTCTTGTGGCTGAGATACATGCACATTGGCTCTGCAGATGGCCAATTATTTATATGTATCCAAGACTTCTTTTAAGAAGAAGATGTTGTAAAAAGAAGAGCACGATGTAAAGGTGGCAATGTACAGGAGGATGGTTAATTCTCAGAGGCAGTAATATTAGTGGTCCATGATCAAATGCCCACATTTGAGCCACCTGGGCCTGGGGGCAGTGGTCATAGAGTTTGCTCTGGAGTTCTTGTTATTAGCCGCAGTCCAGTTGGCCCTGGCTCACAGCAATCCCAAACACAACAGAACAAAATGCTGCCCAGTCTTCTGCCATCTCTCTGGGATCAGTTTCAGATTAATTAGATCATTGAGATCCATAGGATTTTCACTGGGTGATTTTCAGAAGTATTTTGCCAGGTTTTTCATTCTACTTTGTCTTAGTCTGAAAGTTCTCAAGTAGCCTGAAGTATTCGGTGCATATAATTCCTGACTCTCAGCATAGAGCTTGATTTCTGGCCTTCTTGAAGAACTTGGAAGCCTCATAATGTCCTCTGTAAAGTCCCGTTACATAAGCAAAGCCAGGTTTGTTATTATTGCAATGAAGAATGCTTACCTGTTATCACAAATTCAAGTAGTTTATTAAAAAGACATTAATATAATTATAATAAAAATAATCTGCTGGTTCTCTGTATTATGCATCTATTTTCCATGCCTATTTTTTCTTTTCTCAAATCATTTCTGGAAATACAGGTAGATTCTTAGTTCTTCTGACCTCATTCATCTGTATAGTCATTCAAATGTGATGACCATCTAAAATGTTCACTGAGTTTCTAGAATCCAATGATAATGATGGAATAAATTGTCCTTTACAGCAAGAAAATTGCAGAACTACTGGTAAGAGTCAACTAAGAAGCAATTGTGTACATAACAGTGGTATCAGGTAATTAATATCATGATCCACCAACCGTCTGTGGGTTTGCTGTACCCTGGTAGCTTGCATGTTGTTATGATACTGGAAGCTATGCCAATGACATTTAAAGTACCAGTAAAGATATCTATGGTGGACAGGTTTCAGAGAAGCTTCAAGATAAAGACACTAGTAATAAAGAGTTAGTGCTGTAGTTTAGAAAATTAACCAGTAGAAATCACACAGGTTACAACAAAGTTACATGGTAGAAGATTAGTGCCTCGGTTGGAAACCAAACACCAAACCAAGCCCACTGCTGCAGAGTCTATTCTGACTCTAAGCAAACTTATAAGACAGGTAGAACCACTCCTTAATGCTTCTAAGATTATAAATCTATTATAAATATTTACAGGAGCAGACAGTTTCATTTTTATCCCAAAGAGTGGATTTGAACTGTTAACCTTGAATTAGTAGCCCAACAATTAACATACAGCACTATCAGGGGCTCTTCTAGCCTACTGTTGTTAATTGCCGTTGAGTCTGTTCTGACCCTAGAAACCCTGTAAAGGGGTTCTAAGGGACTGCTGGTGAGCTTGAACCACTGACCTTGCGGTTCAAACAGCTTTGCAGTCTGGTGCATTAATCCACAGCGTTGCACCCAAATATACACAGTGGCTACAATGATGGACTCAAGCATAATAATGATCATGAAAATTTTGCAGGACTCAGAAATGTTTTGTTTTATTGCATATGGGCTTGTTAGGAGTTGGACAACGAGAGAAAGCAAGGAGTCATTCTTGAATCTCCCTTTTACGTTAACCACTACTTCCACTCCACAAACATGCTGATTCTCCTTCAAAAGATTACAATATTATGATGGAATAACATGATGGGAGTGAGTGCAGGTAACTAGACATGGATAAGAGGAGTTTTCCATTTCCCTAGAACTTGGGAGCTGAGAAACTCATCATAGACCAGGTAAATCAAACAATAAGTTGAAAACTAAAATATGAGACTAAATGGGGAACTGATTGGTGGAGGAATGAAATAGCATATGCAAAGAGTTAAGTATGAGAAAAACTGTTGTATGTCTAAAGAGTTGCAAAATAATACAAAATAAAAATGTGTGTGTGTGGGGGGGGATGAAGATAAATGCTAAACAAGGACTACATCATACTATCCCATTTTGAAGACCTATTCTATCTTGTCAGAAATGGAAATGGAGGTCTTTATAAGGATAGATGGACCACAAATGAAAAAGGATGAAGACAGTGTTCATAATATGATCATGTTTAGAGGGATATTTATTTATTCTAGTTAGACTGATTCTATCACTCACCTAGCAGTCTCAGCTACTATGATGCTGGAAGCTATGCCATTGATATTTTAAATACCAGAAGGGTATTTAAAGGGTCACCCAGGGTTGACAGGTTTTAGCAGAGCTTCTACACTAAGACATAGTAGGAAGGAGAGATGGGCCGTATTTGAAGGGTTAGTCACTGCAAACAATCTGTACAACAGTTCAGTATTGTCTTATATGTGGTAGAAAATGAGCTCCTAAAGTTAAAAGGCACTCAAAGTGTGACTTGGGAAGAATAACCTCCTCAAAGTAGAGTTGACCTTAATGATGTGGATGGAGCAAAGTTTGGGGGACATTCAATAGCTGATGAGGCACAGTTCGAAATGAAAAGAAATTGTAACAAACATCCATTAGTAATTAGGAAGTGGAATGTATGACATATTGCTGTTGTTATGTGCCACTGAGTCAGTTCTTACTCACAGTGACCCTTTATAGGGTTTCTGAGGAACCACTGGTGGGTTTGAACTGTGAGGCTTTGGTTAACAACCTGGTACTTATCCAAAAGCACCACAGAAGTACCAATCTAGGAAAATTGAAAGATGTCAAAAATAAAATGGATTCAAGAAGTTCCTAGAAACAAATGAGAATGAAAACACAACATACCCAAATCTTTGGGACACAGCAAAAGCGGTGCTGAGAGGTCAATTTATTGCAATAGACACACACATCCAAAAAGAAAAAAGAACCAAAATTAACATATTAACACAGCATCTCCAACAATTAGAAACAGACCAACAGAAGGAACCTACAAACACCAAAAGAAAAGAATTAATAAAGATTAGAGCAGAAATAAATGAGATAGAAAACAGAAAAACTATAGAAAGAATCAACAAGACAAGTAGTTGGTTCTTGGAAAGTATTAACAAAATTGACAGACCATTGGCAAACCTAAAAATAGAAAAGAGGGAGAAAACATAAATAACACACATTAGAAACCACATGGGCCATGTTACAACGGAACCATAGGAAATCAAAAGGATACTAACAGAATACTATGAAGAGATGTACTCCAACAAATATGAAAACTTAGAAGAGATGGGTACATTTTTAGATAAACACGACCTACCTAAACTTACACAGGTGAAGTAGAAAACCTGAACAGACCAATAACAAAAGAAGAAATTGATCAGGTCATCAAAA
>NW_006408540.1:11786353-11795712 GCF_000296735.1 Chrysochloris asiatica
ATAGGAAGACTTAACATTGTGAAAATGTCAATACTGCCCAAAGCAATTTACACATATAATGCAATCCCAGTCCAGATTACAACAACATTCTTCAAAGAGATGGAAAAAACAATTACAAACTTTATATACAAAGGAAAGAGACCCAGGATAAGCAAAGCACTGCTTAAGATGAATAAGGTTGGAAACCTCTCATTCCCTGACTTCAAAATTTGCTACATGGCTACAGTGGTCAAAACAGCTTGGTGCTGGTACAATGAAAGATACATAGATCAATGGAACAGAATTGAGAATCCAGAAATTAACCCATCTACATACAGCCAACAGACTTTTGACAAAACACCTAAATATATTGCATAGGGAGGTGATAGTCTCTTTAAAAAATGGTGCTGGCAAAACTGGAAAGTGATATGCAAAATATTGAAGCAAGACCTTCACCTCACACCTTATACAAAAACCAACTCAACATGGATTAAAGACCTAAATGTGAATCCCAGAATTATGAAGGCCAACAATGAAAAATTAGGGACAAATGTGAGGGCACTAATTCATGGAATACAAAGACTACCAAACGTTTTGAAAATGGCACAAACAAAAGTAGAAAAAATAGATGAGTGGGACTTACTAAAAATTAAAAACTTTTGTGCATCAAAAGACTTCACCAGAAGAGTAAAAAGGGAACCCACATAATGAGAAAAATCTTTTGCAATGACACATCAAACAAGGGACTTATTTTTTAAATATATAGGAAACTACAACACCTCTACAACAAAAAGAAAAATAACCCAATTAAAAAATGGGCATAAGACATGAACAGACACTTCACCAAGGAGGAGGTCCAGACAGCCAACAAGCATATGAACAAATGTTCATGAGCACTAGAGAGAAGCAAATCAAAACAGCAATGAGATATCATCTCATACCAGCAATAACAGCAAAGATCAAAAAAGTAGAAGAACAGAAGATACTTCTTGAAAGAAAGGCTGACCAGAAAAACACAAAACAATATAGGCAGACCGATTGTTACTACAAGAACAAGCAAGTTGCTAGCCCAGGAGACATCAAGTCAAGTGGTCGGGTCCCCTCAGAGCAAATCCCCTTCCAAGACTAAGGCTCAATGGGAATACACACTCTGATTGGTGATCACATTCATCAAGCTGAAGATGAATAAAATTAAAACAACTCCACCATAGCCAAAATACAACCATAAGTATATCCACCTGAATTTAGAAACCATTTCAACAACAGATTTGATGCATAGAACATCAATGAAAGAAGACCAGAGGAGTTGTGGAATGACATCAAGAACACTATACATGAAGAAAGCCAAAGGCTATTAAAAAGACAAGAAAGAAAGAAAGAAAAGATCAAAATGGATATCAGAAAACACTCTGAAACTTGCTTTTGGATACAGAGATGCTATGGCAACCAGCCCAGGATCAGACATTGTTTTGTTCTGCTGTGCATGGGGTCACTATGAGTCTGTTCCGACTCAATGGCACCTGACAACAACAACATAGCAACCGGAAGAAATGATGATGTAAAAGTTGAACAGAAAATTTCAAAGTCATCTCAAGAAGACAAAGTCAAGTATTGTAATGAAATGCACAAAAACCTGGGGTAAAAAATAAAATAAAATAAAATAAAAAACCACAAGGAACACACAAAACACCCAAAACTGAAATAAAAAATTCAAGCCTCAAGTTGTAATGCTGAAGGATTTGATGCTATAGGATAGGAGTTCTGGTGTGGAGCTGTAGGATAAGCACTTAACCACAAGGTTAGTTTGAACCACAAGTTGGCAGTTCGAACTCAACATCCACTCCTCAGAAACCTTATATAAGGTTGCTATGGGTTGGATCCAACTTGACAGCACTTAACTAAAACAGTAACTATGCTGCAAGATAAACACTAAATTACAAAGTCAGTTTAAAGCACAAGGTCAGAAGTTAAAACTTACTAGCTGCTCATCAGAAAGTCTATGCAGGGTCACTATGAATTGGAACTGACTGGACAGCAAATAACAACAACAATGCATGAGCACACACACACACACGCACACGCACACACACACACACACACGCACAAGAACTGGTCAATGTTCAATCATTTCAAGATGTAGCATTTGATCTAGAACTGCTGGTATGGAAGAGAGGTGTCCAAGCTAAACTGAAGGCATAGAGTAAAAACAATATTCCAGGACATACTGGAATACAAATTAAAATATTTCAACACACTGATGAAGTACTGAAAGCACTCACTGGTCTATGCCAAGAAATATGAAAGATTTGGGCAACTGAATGGAAGAGATCCATATTTGTGCCTAATCCATAGAACGATGACCCAACAGAAAGCAGAAAACATCAAACAATATCATTAATATCCCATGTAAGTCATATTTTGCTGACTATAACTCAAAACTGATTGTAGCAGTAGTAAAGATTGCTACAAGAAATCCAAGCTGAATTCTGAAGAGGACATGGAATTTAAAGATTCCATTGCTGGCATCAGATGAATCTGCTAAAAGCAGAGAATACCAGAAAAAATGTTTACTTGTATTTTACTGACTATGCAAAAGCATTTGACTGTGTTGATCCTAACAAACAATTTCCAAAATGAGTATTCCAGAATACTTAATTGTGCTTAGTAGGAAACTGTATATAGACAAAGAGACAGTCATTTGAACAGAGCAAGGGGATATTCAATGTTTTAAAATCAGGAAAGATGTGCACCAAGTTTGTATCCTTTCATCAAACTTATTCAACCTGTATACTGAGGAAATGATCTGAAAAGCTGAATTACATGAATATGGCATCAGGATTGGAGAAAGACTCATGAACAATCTGTGATAGGAAGATGATACAACCTTGCTTGCTAGAAATAAAGAGGACTTGAAATACTGATGAAGATCATAAACTATAGCCTTTAGGATGGATTGCACCTCAATGTTAACAAAACAAAAATCCTCACATCTGGACAAATAAGATAATAAATGGAGAGAAGATCGAAGTTGTAAAATACTTCATTTTTCTTGTTTCCACAATCAATGCTCATGGAAGTAGTAGTCAAGAAATTAACATAGTTGTCAAAAACTGTATTACATTAGGCAAATCTACTGCAAAAAGACTTCTTTAAAGTGTTAAAGAGCAAAGATATCGCTTTAAGTGCTATGGTGTTTCTGACACAAGCCATAGAATTTTCAATCACCACATATACATACAAAAGTTGGATAATTAATAAGGAAGACCTTAGGAAAATCAATTCATTGAAATCTTGGTTTTGTTAAAGAATATTGAACGTACCATAAAGTGCTAGAAGAACAAACACATATGTCTTCAAAGAAATACAGCTCAAGTGCACTTTAGAAGTCAGAATGGTGAGATTTTATCTTTGGTACTCTGGATATATTTAGGAAGGGCTATTGCCTGGTGCAGGATAGCATATTAAGCAAAGTGGATAGTCAGTGAGAAAAAGGAAGACCCTCCACCACAAGATGGATTGACATGTGGCAAAATGGGCTCACAGAGAACAATGATTCTGAGGCTGGCACAGGTCGCAGCAGTGTTTTGTACATTTATGCATAAGATCACCATGAATCAGAACCTACTCTAAGGCACCTAACAACAACAGCAGCAGCAGGCTATCTGATAAAATGAGGTTTCGCTCAATGGAGTAAGTGGTTAATGCTGGACATCTAACTGAAATGTTGGCAATTCAAACATACCCAGTGGTGTTTATGGAGTAAGGCCTGGAAATCTGCTAAAATAAGGACAAACTATGATACATGACTGTGATGCATGACATAAAGGCACTGCCAAACATAACTGAAAAAACAAAGCGGATGACTGAGACCTTTTAAAAATTAGACACTATCAAGCATCAAAAAATTTCACCAAAAGAGAAAAAAGAACCCACAGAGTGGGAAATATTCTTTTAACAATGTCATATCAGACAAAGGGCTAATCTTTGCCTTATAGTCCTTTGTCTGATATAAAAAGACAAGTAAGCTAATTTTAAAAATGTGCAGAGGGCTTAAACAGACACTTCATTGAAGAAGTCATTCAGAGGGTCAGCAAACATGAAGGAATACTCACAATCATTAGCCATTGTTATTGCTGTCAAGTTGGTTTTAACTCACAGCAACCCTGTGTAGGGTTACTGGGGAGTAACTGATGGTTTAAATTGTGAACCTTATTATTAACAGTTCAGTGCTTATCCTACATCACCACTCCAGGACTCAATTAGAGAGACACAAATGAAAACAACAATGACATATCATCTCAGCCCAGTATTAATAGCAAAGTTAAAACATAGGAAACAGCTAATGATGGCAATGCGTGAACCCTCAACCACTGCTAATGGGACTGTAAAATGGTACAAACACTGTTGAAAATTGTATGTCTTTTCATCAGAAAGTTGAAAACAGAAATACCAATTGGCCCAGCAATTCCACTGCTTGGTATATTGTTGGTGTTGTTAAGTGCCATCGAGTCAGTTCCGACCCATAGCAACTTTGTATAGGGTCTCTGAGGAGCAGCTGGTGAGCTTGAACTGCCAACTTTGTGGTTCAAACCAACATTACAGTTCAATGTATTAACCCACAGCGCCACACATCCTAGAGAAATAAGAGCTATGACATGAAGACATATACACACACACCTATGTGCATCAGAAAGACTTGGGGTGGTACTATAGGATAAACACTGGACTGCTAACTGCAAGGTCAATGGTTCAAACACACCAGCCATACCATGATAACATTATAAAAGGCTTCTTTGAATCAGAACCAACTCAAAGATGTTTAATAACAATATGTGCTTCACAGCATCACAAACAATAGCAAAAAGAAGGAAACAACCTCAATGGAAGAATGGATAAACAAACTTTGGTCCATACACATAATGGAATATAAAACAACTTTGAAGAATAGCAATGAATCTCGGACACATCTCATTACATGGATGAACCTGGAGGACATTATACTGAGTGAAATTAGTCAATCACAAAAGAACACATGTTTTATGAGACCACTACTGTAAAAAATTAAGGAGAGGTTTTTACATTTAAAGAAACACTCTTTGTTAACCATCAGGAGTGTGAGGGAAGAGATAGTAATTCATTGGCTTGAGGGTAGACACCTGCTAACTTGGAAAGCAACAGGAGGGAAGTTGACAAAAGAATGATGAAGGCAGGGGAAGACACAAGGAGGAGATTAAGTGTTAAAGAGAACCAAGTTAAATACTATCATATCCTGCAATAGTGTGCTCTATATACAGGTGACTCCATAATACACAGGTGTGGGAGAGACAGTGGGGCAATACCTACAAATATATAAAGGTTTTGCAGACTATATTTGTACATGGGTATTTAACTTTGCTGCAAACATATCCATGAATGTGGTGGAACAAAAAAGGGTGTAATTTATGAAAACTTCCTAGATATTGTCAAACAATTATTTGGTGGCCCTTGGAGTTCAGGAACATACTCTCAGAGGATAGTCCATAAAGACAATATGCTACATACTATTTTGGTGATTAGCACCTGGAAAGCTTGTCTGAAAAGCTCATGAGGAGTAATCTAAGGTACAACAATTGGCCTTTCCCTTCTATAGGAAAGAAGAGTAAAGACAATTGAAGACACTTGGAAGCAAGCAGTACAATGAACATCAATCTCCATTACTCTGAGACCAGAAGGACTATATGGTGCCTGGCTACTACTACTAACTGCTCTAGAAGGAATCCTATTAGAAAGTTCTGGATAGAGTGGGAGGAAATATGGATTGAAACCAAAATCATAAAAAAGACAAATGTTACTGGTCAGAGAGAGAATGGTGGAAAACCAAGACTACAGTTCTTGGTCACCCACCCTGTCACTCTATTTTAATCCAATCAATAGACAGTTATATAGGGAGGACATACAACACTAGTGATCTACTCTTCACATTGAAAGATGAAAAGGGCAACACTTACCTAAGGAAAAAAATTCAAAAGATATTGGAAAGAAGGAGAAATAGAAACAAGAAGCAGGGAGGAAGAATGATTAGTGATAATTACATAGAGGGGATTGCAATCATTGAGATGAAACAAAGCGTATAATTAGTTGAATGTAAAACTGATGATCTCCTCTGTAAACTTTCACTCAATTCACATTAAAATACTTAAAAAAACAAAACAAAACAAAAAAAACTAGGAGTACAGTTCTGCTCTGTACACATGGTGCTCCAGTAGTAGAAATCTACTCAAAGTTCATTGACAACACCAATCCGTTTGTTAGTGAAAAGATACAGCCACTGAAAAGAGGCTTATCCTTTCCCTCCTGATAAATGCTAAATCATTCAGGGCATATAAGAACCTAACTGTAGGATTTTGATGTTATATTTGATTGTATATGCAAGGTGTTGAGCAAATTAAAGTAGAATAAAAGTACTAATTTTTAGTTTTTCTCCTAATCTCCTTGAGTCACCTACCTCCATTAATTTGACTACTCTAAATTGCAATTGTTTTAGAATAAGATGCAAGACTCAGTGTCTTAGAAATCAACAGACTTATATTAATCTGTGTTTATGTCATGATCCCCAATTAACAAAATCTGTTACTTTGGTCCACATTGATAATCTGTAGTATTGTCACTTATCAAAATCACTCTCCTCTCTCTAAAAAGAAGTGGTTTCTTCTTGGTCTCTTAAGTCAAGCACCATGAAATTTTTCACTTACATTATCTTAGTTTACAATGATACCATTTCCCTCCACCTTCTGGAGAGAAATTCCACTCAAGCTCTTTACACTTTGATTAAATAACAACAAAAAATATCTGCTCCCAAACCATGTTCACCATCCCACTGTGAACCCATGTTAATCAAGTTCATTTCCAACTCATGACAACCTTTTGTGTTATAGAGTGCTTCATAGCTGTCTTAGTTCCCTAGTACTGCTATAATAGAAATACCATAAGTGGATGGTTTTAATAAACAACAATTTATTCTCTCACAGTTTGGAAGGTTATAAATGCAAATCAAGAGTACCAGTTCTGGGGAAATGTCCTTGTCTCCTTCTAACATCTATAGGCCCGACATTCTTTGAAAATCTCCATGATTCTTAACATCTATCGTTCCCAGGACCTCAGAATTTTAGAGTATAGAACGAAGCACACACTCCACTCCTGGTTCTTTTTTCTTGGGGGTAGTGAGCCCCTCTCTCTCTGCTCATGCTTTTCTCCTTTGATCTCTTGTAAAATAAAGCCTTTGCATGCCACACCCTTAGAAATCAGATTAAGTCCTTGGTGAGATTAAGGGTGGTGTATCCCACCCTGGAAGTCTTGGTGTGGCATTGTTCTTGTTAGGTGTCATCAAGTCAGTGTGGACTCATAGTGACCTTATGCACAGCCGGCTCTTGGGCCAACCTCACTATTGTTGACACGCTTGAGCCTATTGATGCTGCCACATGTCCAAATCCATTTTTCTGGAGGTCTTCCTTTTTTTCTCTGACCCTCCACCTTACCAAACACGATGTCCTTCTCCAGTGGCTGGTCCCTCTCGTGCACTTCTTCCAACACAGATCTGTTGGTTCTATGGGCAGCCCATGGCACTTTCAATATTCTCCTCTAACACCACAATGCAAAAGCATCAATTCTACTATGGTCTTCCTTATTTATTATCCAACTTTCACATGTTATTGAAAATACCATGGCTTGGATCAGGTGCACCTTAGTCCTCAAGCTGACATCTTTGCTCTTCAACACTTTAAAAAGATCTTGTGAAGCAGATTTGCCTAATGGAACATGCCATTTGATTTATTGATTGCTGCTTCCATGAGTGTAGATAGTTGATCCAAGAAGAATGAAGTTCTTGACAACTTCAATCTTTTCTCCATGGATAAGAATGTTGTTTATTGGTCCAGTTGCGAAGATTTTTTTTCTTTTTTTTCTTTACATTGAAGTGTCATCCATACTGAAGGCTGTGGGCTTTGATCTTCATCAGTAAATATTGTAAGTCCTCTTCACTTTCAGCAAGCAAGGTTGGATCATCTGAATATCACAGGTTGTTAATGAGTCTTCCTTCAATCCTGATGCCACATTTTTCTTCATATATAACCCAGCTTCTCGGATTATTTGCTCAGCATACAGGATGAATAAGTATGGTGAAAGAATATAACCCTGTCACACACCATTCTTAAATGTAAACCATTCAGTGTTCCCATGTTCTGTTTGAACAACTGCCTCTTGGTCCAGGTACAGATTCCTCATGAGCACAATTAAGTGTTCCGGAATACTCATACTTTGCAATATTGTCCATAGCTTGTCATGATCCACACAATCAAAAACCTTTGCATAGTCAATAAAGTGCACGTAAACATCTTTCTGGTATTCTCAGCTTTCAACCAAGATCCATCAGACATCAAAAATGATAGCCCTCATTCCACATCCTCTTCTGAATCCGGCTTGAACCTCTGGAAGTTTTCTGTTAATGTATGCTTGCAGCCATTTCTGTATTACCTTTAGTAAAACTTTACTCACATGGCTGTAACATTGTAGGATGACCTAAAGTAAGAACTAAAACTGTAAAACTCTTAGAAGAAAACATAGGTGTAATGCTTTGGGAGTTAGTATTTGACAATGGATTTTTTAGATATGATGCCAAAAGCATGAAGAAGTAAAGACATGATAGATAAATGAGACATCATCATAATTAAAACTTCTTATTAATTAAAATACTTTACCAACAAAGTCAAAAGACAACCTACAGATTGAGAAAAATTGGGAACTATATATTTGATTATAGTTTAATATACAGAATATGTAAAGAATTCCTGTAACAGAACAATTAAAGGACAAATAACACAGTTAAAAGTGGGCCAAGAACTTGAATATACATTAAACCAATGAAAAAATATAAATGGGCAACAAGCATGTGAAAAAATGTTCAAAGTTATTAGAGACATGCAATTATAAACCAGAATTAGGTATTACTTCACCCCCAACATTAAGATAGATATGGTATAAATTAAACAGAATGCAGCAGGTGTTGGCAATAAGGTGAAGGACTTGTAAATGTCATCCATCAGTGGTGGATTTTCAAATGGTAGAGCCACTACGGAAAACAGTTTAGAGCTTCCTTAAAAAGTTAATCATATTGACTTTGCAGTCTAGGAGCAGAGGTCCCTGGGACAATCAAGGGAGAAGAGCGGAGAGCGGGACCCTACCCAGAGAAGCAGTGGTCAGAGATGGAGGCAGAGACAAAGATGTAGAGAAATGGAGCAGCTGGGGACTTTAGACTCAAAGAGGGACAAGGGCTGTATGATGACAACCGGGGGGCAGGCTTGCAGGGTATACCCTTTGGTTGGTTGATGAAGCATGGAGGGGATTGT
>NW_006408540.1:11796622-11801799 GCF_000296735.1 Chrysochloris asiatica
TATAATATATATTCTTATCACAATTTCCAAAATTGGTCAAAAGACTGGAAAACTCATTTCTTACAAGAAGATATACAAATGGCCAATAAGCATATTAAATAATGTTCAATATCATTAATTATTAGGGAAATTGAAATCAAAACCACATTGAAATACCACTTTACCTTTAATGTTTCTGTTACCCTTAAGTTCCATCAAGTGAATTCTGATTCATAATGACCCTGTATATACGCATATGATTTTCAAGGAGCAGCTGGTGGGTTTGAACAACTGACCTTGTGGTTAGCAGTTCAGTTCTTATCCTATAGTGCCACACCCGGACTTGTTACACCTATTGGGATGACTATTATCAGAAAAAAGGAAAATGAAATGCATTTGCCAGTATGTAAAAACTTGGAACTCTCATTCGGTGCTGGTGAGCATGCAAATGATGCAGTCATTGTGAAAAAATAATGTGGTGGGTCTTTATAAAGTAAAACATAGAATTATCAACTGATCTAGCCATTCAATTCCTATATATATATTCAAGATACTAACCAATACTCATTGAAGCATTATTCATAATAACCAAAGGGTGAAAAGTAACCACGTGATCAACAGAGGACTGGATAAACAAAATGTGGTACCTATAGACAATGAGGTTTTATGTTACCATAAAGATAAATGAAGTCCTTATACATAATATAACCTTTAAAACATGACATAAAATTGTTATTGTTGTTAGCTGCTGCCCTGTTAACTGACTCACAGTGACTCTATGCACTACAGAATCAAACACTGCCTAATCCTGCATCATTTTTATAATTATTTATTTACATGCTTGAGCCCATCCTTGTTGCCACCATGCCAATCGATCTTGTTGGTGGTCCTCCTCTCCTTCACGGACCCTCAACTTCGCCAAGTATGATGTCCCTCTCCAGGATTCAGTCTTTTTTGGAGCTATAAAAAAGGTTAAACCAGTAAGCAGAGACAGAGGAAGAGAGATGCCAAGCCACTTGAAGATTGCTCAGTAGCTAAAACTCAGAAATGCTGAGGGCTTTCCCCCAAAGATGACAGTGACAGAAAGACTTCTAGATTCTGAGTGCAGAATTTGGACTTCTAACTTCCTAAAATGTAAGAAAATACAACTGTTTGTTAAAGTTACCCATTTGTGGTATTTCTACTATCGAAGTTCTAGATTGCTAAGACACCCTTAATGTAAGGCAAGATTTAAAGCTTTAGTTTGGAAATTAAGCAGATCTGCACAAAATCTTCTTTCATTCACTAGCAAGTCCTTTAAACTCTCTAAGCCTCAATGTCTTTTGTCTTAAAATAGAGTTACTAACAACTACCTCATGTTGTTGTTAAGTGTCATCAAGTCAGTTCAGACCCATACAGACCTTGTATATGATTTCCAAGGAGCAGCTGGTGAACTTGAACCATTGAACTTGCAGTTCAAATGGCTTTGGAGTCCTGGTATGGCACTGTGGGTTAATGTGCCAGACTGCAAACTACCTCATAATTGTTGTAAAACATGAGACAGTCCATTAATTTATTTTACAAATAAAATATAGTATGAGTTAAATTCGATTTTCAGATACACAAAATATTTTTTTTTACATGTAAGTACACTACAAAAAAGGAGCTTTTGTAGTATAGTGGTTACAAGTTGGGCTGCTGACCTGAAGGACAGCAGTTCAAAACTACCAGATGTTCTGCAGAAGAAAGATGAGGATTTCTTCTTCTGTAAAGATTTGCAGCCTCAGAAACCCTACTCAGGGTTGTTATGAGGTGGAATTGACTCCACGGCACACAACCAACCAACTAATGATGCCTCAAAAAATACCATAAGTCATAGTAAGAAAATTATTACTATCTGAAATTCAAATGTAGCCCTGGCAATTCTACATGTAATTTTATTATTGTCATTGTTGTGATTGACTATTCAGCCAATTCTGGCACATCGCAACTGTCGAATTGCCCCACAAAGGTTTCTAGGCTGCAATCTTTACGGAGGAAACCACCAGATCTTTTCTCCCATAGAGGGTCTGGGTGGATTCAAACTGGCAAAAATATTGTGCCACAAGTGTTTTTTCTTCATATCACACCCCAAACTCAGTGTTGCCTAGATAATTCCACCCCATAGAGATTCTATACACAAGAAAGAGTGGAACCCCTCATAGGGTTGCCAAGGCTGTAATCTTCAGGGAGTCCTGGTGTGGTGCTGTAGGATAAGCACTAGACTGCAAGGTTGGTTTGAATCGTGAGGTTAGCAGTTCCAACTCACCAGAGGCTCTTTGGAAACTCTATACAGGGTCACTGTGTGTCCGAACTGACTCGACAGTCCATAACAACAAGAGCAACAACCATCTTCAGAGAAACCAACTGTAATCTTCACATCTTTCTCTCACAGAGTGGCTGGTGGGTTCAAACCACTGAAAAGTTAGCAGCCCAGTGCTTAAACATTGTGCCACCAGGGTTCCTTCTCAACAGTGACAGGTATTCAAAAATATTAGCTATTCCCTTCTTACATTATTACCTATACAATTTAAAAAAAATAAATTTTTGACAGGAAAATGTGATATTAGGAGTACTTTGAAACTCAAGAAAATTTATACTTAAAATTTATACATGAGATTCAGATGAATATGCTAAAAAACAATCTTAAGATGGCTCAGATCTAGAAATACCCCTGAGTAATCAAAGACATTCAATATCCTGGGTCTGAATAAACCCAAATTAACTGGAAAACCTGATTTGTTAAAACGTTTGAGCATCCCAGTTCTGATGCAAGTCTAAGAAAATATTTGCTTATACATGTATCAAAACCTCCTCTGATAATAAGAACAAAATAGAGTTGAAAGTAGGGCTGCTGACTGTGGAAGAAATAGAGAGAAGCCCACGTGCTATCAATTTGTTACTAATAAAATGTAAACATCCTGGAACTTGAGATTGCATTTGATTCAGCAGCCAAAAATAAATGCTTCCTTTTAAAACTGTAAAGTTATCTCTTGATGCCAATAAAATGTAGTGACTTTCAATTATGCTCCAAAATGTATGTGACACAGTTTAAAACATAAAGCATCATGTGGAACAGCACTAGTGACAATTTGTCTCCCCATCACTTCCTCAAACACTGTGGCTGGATGCAAATGTTAGGACAACATTGGGACCAGGTCTGCTTTCACTACCAAAGTGACTGGATGATGACAGAGCATGAATGATGGAGCCATTTGGGCTGTCTTAATGACAGATGGACACACCTCCCTGATCAATTCTGTCTGTGCGGTGATGGGTATTGACCCGTGAGGCAGCTGGCAATGACTGAGCTGTGGCTGAATTTACTGTTATATAGAGATCTGCCAGAAACTGGGGCTCTCCAGAAAACAGTGAGATTCCTTCATGGTGGGATTCTCAGAGAAAGAGTAATGGATGGGTTGGTTGTTATGGATTGCATTATGTCCACCACCCCAAAAAATGTGTTGGAATCCTAACCTTTGTACCTACGTATTTCCATTTGGGAATGAGGTTTTTTTTTTGTTTTGTTATATTAATAAGGTGTTGGTTTGTTTTTTTTTTAATCAATGAATTGATACATTTGAGATATGGTGTTGGAGAAGACTATGCAAAGTAACAGAGCTTGTCAGAAGAACAAACACATCTGTGCTGGAAGAAGTAAAATCAGAATGTTCCTGAGAATCTGGAATAGCAAGAGTTTGCCTCTCGTAGTTAGGACATGTTATCAAGAGGGACCAAACCATGGAAAAGTATATCATGCTCGGTGAAGTGGAGGGTCAGCAAAAAGAAGACCCCCAATGCAATGGATTGACACAGTGGCAGCAGCAATGGGCTCAAACATAACAATCCTGAGGATGTTACAGGACCAAGCAGTGTTTCATTCATGTGGTTATTATGAGTCAGAATCGACTCAGCAGAACCTAACAACAACAAACTTTAGGAAAGTAAATAGATTTTCTTTAAAACTATCTATTTGTGGTATTTCTGCTAAAGCAGCACTGGATAACTATGATAGTTAAGGTTTTGTCAACTTAACTGGGCCAATATTCTCAGTGGTTTGGCAGCTAAGTTGTTGTTAAGTGCCATTGGGTCAGTTCTAATAGTGACCCTGTACAGTTTCTGAGAAGCAGCTGGTGAGTGTGAATCCCCCATGATGAGATTTGCTATAAGCAACCAGTCAATTCAAAGGAAGTTTTCTCAGGGGTTTGACCTATGTCCAATATATCGGATACATGGAAAAAGCATTCGTGATTTTCTGCTGCATCTGAATTCAACATCTGGCTTGTTATCCAACCTCTGGCTCCTTGGACTTGAGCCAATGGCCTGTTCTATTACGTTACAATCCTGGCACTCATCAGCAGCCTGCCATCTGCTTGACCTGCCTGTCTGCCCTCTGACCTATCAATCTTGGATCAAAAGCCGTACAATTATGTGAGTCTGAAATCTCATACCCAAACAACTGAAGAAGTAATTTCCTTGGTACAAACCTCACTTTTTATATATGATTTTGCTTCTCTAGAGAGTCTAGCTTCAGAAAATGACTGTTTTTGTTGTTGTGTGCCCACAAGCTAGCCTTGAGTCCATTTCTGCTGCCATTGTGTCATCGATCCATCTTGTTGAGAGTCTTCCTGTTTTGTGCTGACTCTCCACTTTACCAAGCATGCTGTCCTTCTCCAGGAATGGTCTCTCCTGATAATTTGTCCAAAGTAGGTGAGATGAAGTCTTCCATCCTGGCTTCTAAGGATCATTCTGACTGTACATCTTCCAACATAGATTTGTTTGTTCTTCTGGCTGTCCATGGTACTCTCGTTATTCAAATGCAGCAATCCTTCTGAGGTCCTCCTTATTCATTCTCCAACTTTCACATGCATATGTTGTTGTTGTTAGGTACCATTGAGTCGGTACTGACCCATAGCGACCTTATGCACAGCAGAATGAAACAGTGCCCAATCCTGGGCCAACCTCACTACTGTTGCCACGCTTGAATCCATTGATGCTCCCACTTGGCCAATCCATTTCATTGGGAGACTTCCTCTTTTTCTCTGACCCCCACATTACCAAACATGATATCCTTCTCCAGCGACTGCTCCCTCTTGACAATATATCCGAAGTATGAGAGACGAACTTTGGCCATCTTGGCCAGCATATGTTGTTGTTGTCAGGTGCCATCGAGTCGAAAC
>NW_006408540.1:11807249-11835749 GCF_000296735.1 Chrysochloris asiatica
CATTCCTCTTCAGTTTTTCATTCCTGGCATAGAAATCCATATGATTATCAGATTCAAAATGGCCAATTCCAGTCTCTTATACCTCACAGTACCTAGGATATCTATGTTTATGTGTTCCACTTCATTTTTGACAACTTTCAATTTTCCTACATTCATACTTTGTACATTCCATGTTCCAATTAGTAATGGAAGAACACGTGTTTTTCCTTATTTTAATTGTTCCCCATCAGCAAATGAAGGTCTTGAACACTTTAGTCCATTCACATCATCATGGCCAACTCTCCTTTGAGGAGGAAGTTCTTGTCCAATCGTATTTTGAGTGCCTTGCAACCTGAGTGGCACATCTTCTGGCACTATATCTGACACTTTTCTGATACTATTCATCATGTTCCAGTATTCCATATTAAAGGATCAACATTACCTTAGTAGAGTATAAGTGGAAATACTCAGTACTTATTGGTAATATAAACTTGGATCTTTGAAAGAAGGCAAGTTAGGTAAACACAGAGCCAGGAGACTTCTGTAGAGATGGAAGACTAAAACAGTGACAGGAATATTGGAGGAAGGGATAGAAAGAATGGAAGGAGTTCACAGATGATTAACTTTTAGTCTTCAACATAATTTCTATCAGAAAATTAGGTATGCACTGAATGCCATATAGATGGAACCATAAATTGTAAGCTAAAAGAAAGATTAGTTTCTTTAGAAAGACAAATAAAATGAATTTGAAATTCTATTCCAGAAGCCAAGGTTAGAAAGCTAATCCTGGAATGGCCAGTGTCAACTGAACAGGCTTAGAACTGAGGAAAAGTACATTCTAGGTAGAGCAAATGATGAAGGTAAGAACACTAATAAAATAAATGGGAGGGAAGTCTAAGTACAGGAGGAAATGGTATGCTCTGTGGAAAAAAGCATGAGATTTGAACTGTCATTGGGTGTTAATGCTGGTTGCTTCTATTACATAGAAATAATGGTTATCTTGTCAGTTTATGAGTCAGGCTTGCTGGGTAAGTAGGCAGGACAACAACCAGTTAGGATTGCTAGAACATCCCCCACATTTAATGAGATACGAGCAATTGGATTTCTAGAAACTTATTGATGCAATCTTGTGTGTGGTAAGAAGAAGCACTTCTTACTATAGCACTATAGGTAGGGAAGAAGGGTGACCTCAGGAACATCTGACCCCACCCTAGCCAAGGGCTATTTTATAAACATTGTGTCAGTTGCTTTTCTGTAAGTAAAACTACAGAGTTTCTCTTCTCAAAGTGGATTATGTCCCCAATGACCACCCACAGGATCTCATTTTTGTATCCACAGGCATCTCATTGCTCTATCTAATTAAATGTCAAACAATATTTGAAGAATAGTTTGAGGGGGAAGAAAATTAGTCTGACTGAACTGGACATGGGTCCCAGTCTGGCCCTGACCTGCTCTCATTGTTGTAAAGATTATATATAGATATAAAGCAATAGGGCATGATGTTGTCGTTAAGTGCCATCATGCCAACTCCAACTCATAGCAACACTGTGTAGAGTTTCTAAACAGCAGCTGGTGGGTTTGAACTATTGACCTTGTGGTTTGCATTCCAGCGCTGATCTTACAGTGCCACATCAAGAGTCCATGGGCACAGTGGCACTCAATAAATGGTGGTTATCAAAATTATTTTTGAAACTAGACTGGTCAGTACAAAGGTCCTATGTAAATCAGCAATGAAAGAGAAAGATAAAAGTCCAAATTTAGAAAGACCATGTTATTGGTATTGTTGTTGTTAAGCACCATCAAGAGAGAGACCATAGAAGGCTTAAATCCCACACAAAAAGAGTGAGAATTTGATTATTTGGGCAAAGGAAGACACTGAAATGAGATTTTGAAACACATTCACTTCTCATTATTTGTTGTTGTTATGTTCTATATGGTTGCCACACTGAATTAGTGATTGTTGTTGTTGTTGTTAATGCCCTCGAGTAGGCTCTAACTCATAGCAACTCTGTATAGGGTTTCTGAGGAGTGGTTGGTGAGTTTGAACAGATGATCTTGCAGTTCAAACCTACCTTAAGATAGAGTTCTTATCTGTAGTGCTGGGGAAAATATATGGTTTAATTCCTGTGAGCATCTCTCTTACAACATTTACACCAGTAGGTCAATATATAACCTGTTTAATGTGCATTGCGATTTAAATATACTTTATATAATATATATTATTAGTTCCTTCATTTTGAATTTATGGTCAACAACTACAACTCATGTCTGAACAAAGCTTGCCTAACAGTTGTATTTTCTCTGCAAGACACATCTCAGTCTAGATAGAACCTTACTGGGTCATCAATAAATGATCAATAAAAAGTACAAAATTTTCACATAAAAATGGAGGCATCTGTGGTTCAATGGTAGAATTCTAAGCTTCCATCTGGAAGACCTTGGTTTGATCCCCGATAATACATCTCATGTGCAGACTCTGCCTGTTATTAAAGGCTTATGTATTGCTATAATGACAAAAAAGGTCTTACTGGTGTTTCTAGACTAACACAGACTAGGAAGAAACGGCTGAAAAGATAATTTTTTTTTTTCTTTTCTAAATCATAAGGATCAGAGTGGTCTGTGATCCTCAACTATCTTACGGTTGAAACAGGTAGGACTGGATAGTAGTTCATTCCAATGTGCATGGGGTTGCCATGATTCAAGGTCAACAGAATGGCAGAGAACAACAACCAATGAACCATGAAAAGGACACTTGTTTACAGTATGATAGCTGAAATAAGATGGTAGAGCTTTATGTTTGACCTCAGCTGGAAAGATGTACTTTAAGCAAATCGAAGTTTTCATCACTCTGTAAATGTCTGTGGATGACCCAAAAAGAGCTATGGGTATTCATTCAGGTGTTACAAGTAAATTTAGCAAGTAGGTGAATTTGTGGCACAGTGGGCTACGTGTTGGGTTGCTGACTGAAAAGTCCATGATTCGAACCTGCCAACAGCTTCATGGAAAAAGGATGCGAGAGTATGCATCTGTAAAGATTTACAACATCTGAGACCCTATGGAGCAGCAATTCTCTGGCCTACAGGGCCATTGTGTGTCAAAGTGAGTTTAGTTCTTTGGGTTACATGAATTTACAAATACAGAATACACAAATAATAAAGATGAATGGTTCATAATTTAGTGTTATGAAGACCTAGGTTTTAAATTCAGTATACTATGCACTAACTTAATGATCTTGGGCACATTGGCCTATGTTGGCCCATTTCTTCACCTATACAATTCAAATACCAGGGCATATTTCAAAAAGGTAAGGTGGTACCCATTAATAATAAAAAAGGCACTAAGAGGTGGTAGCAACAAAAATTAAGGGTGGCATAGAAAGGGAATTGTTGTTGTTGTTAAGTGCCATTGAGTTAATTCCAACCCATAGCAACCCTATATAGGGTTTCTGAGGTTCAGCTAGTGAACTTGAACCACCAACCTTGCTGTTCATCTTGACTTTGTAGTCCAGAGGATTCACCCACAGAGCCATACCATTGGTAATCAAAAGTGAATACAACTCTTACAGACATCAGAAAGAGTTTTAGATAAAAAAACAACTATAAAGGGAAGAAAAATTCAGTAATTGTTATTTCAGACTATCTGCTTCCCTATCCTCTTTAATTCTTTCTGAAAATGATCAGAGCTGTTTTCATCTAAAGTAAAACAAACTAACACAAAAGAAATAAAAGTAAAGGAAAAACATCAAAACAGTTCATTGAAAAGAGAAAGCCAAAATGATAGTTATGTACAAATTCCAGGGAAGAAAAATCCAAGGCTTTCTATGGGTAGGGACAATTTCTTTCTCCCTTTATAAAATGAACACAGAGCCAAAAATACATTTATATACTCCATTAAATATAGAATGTTCCAATATTCAAGATGTTCTCTTATTGTTTTTAATTTATCTTTGCATTGCTAGTCTAATTGAGTCTAGATTTCTATAACTAAGGTGGCTTACAAATTTCTCAACTGACAAACATAAAGACTGGAGAACAGGAGTGATGCTGGCTGGAAACAGTAAGTTGGATAAACAGGACCCAGTAGAAAGCCTTTCAAGGAGCTACAGCAGGGGCTTGTGTTCCACTTAATAACTGTTCATGAGGAAAAGGGCTTAGCTACGTTGCAGAGTCCATGAATACTGAATGGCATTGTGACACTCTGAAAATGTTACCCAATCACAAAAACAGCCAATAGTCTTTCTACTATTTAATGATTGTTTTTCTATTCTTGTTTTTCACATGTATTAATAATATGAAATATATGTTTTGTGTAGTCAAGAGAATAGTGTTATTTGAATTTTAAGAACATCAGCAAGAATCTCTTCCTCAGCCTCTTTCATCCCCTACCCACATCATTCCCATTTCTATATTCTAATTAGTGGCACCAATTATTGATAAGAAGGATTTGTGTTTGTTTTTTATTTTTGTTTTCTGCTGCTTCTTGTTAGCCTATCCCTTGGCTATGCAAAACCTCTCTATGGGTCAGTAATGTGAATCTTAGAAAAGTCACTGTTCATATATTCAAAGGAAAGTGTTCTAATTTCATGCATCTGTAAACAAGAAATGGGTAACAATCCCTGCAGATTTGGGGTGATTTCCATTTTAATCAAAGTCATAAACTATTAATGTATACTCTTAAATTTATAATAACATATTAAACAGTAATATTGCTATCTAGGAAGATAGATATCTGGTGTCAGGTATCTCTAAGTTGCATTAATAGGTAATATAGTGGTCATTTTGGTTTTTAGTCTGTCCTATCTTCCATTTTCATTTCATCCTTATTTTAAAAACTAAATTTAAATCATTTCCATTCAGAGAAAAAAGTTATAATATATATCACTATATCCATGCTTAATTGCCAAAACATGCATTTTGAATTTAATGTCACACTCTACTTACATATAAACATAGGTTGATAAATTTATTGTTATAAATAAGGATGGTAGTCAGTTGTAGATTTAAAAAATATATATTATCTCTAACCTAATTTCAACAGAGCTACAATGATGAAATACAAAACAAAACTCACTGCCACTGAGTCCATTCCAATATATAGCTACACTCTAGGGCAGAGCTAAACTGTCCCCAGAGAATTTCCAAGCCAGTGAGTCTTTATGGAAATTGATTACCTCATCCTTCTCTTGCTGAACTGTTGGTGAATTTGAGCTGCCAGCCTTTCAGGTAAAAGACATATAACACATACTCAGCTCCTAATTGAAAGGTTGGAGATTCAAGTATATCCAGAGGTACCTAAGAAGATAGGACTGGTAATCTGTTTCCAAAACAATCAGCCACTAAAAACCCTATGGATGGGACACAGTTCTACTGACATACCAGGTGTCACTATATGTCAGAATCAACTTGAAGGCAACCGGTAATTGACATATATGTGTATATACAGTGCAATTAATTATTTAATGTCTCTTCTAGTTGTATGTTTGTAACTCTTACCAAATAACTTTGATGATGGGTCTGAGTAAGAGAAACTGGGGGAAGATGATGATAGAATGAAATGGTTCAATTGTGAGGGATTGCTAAGAAAGCTAATTGTGATTGTTGTGAGTGTCATAAAGTCAGTTCTGACTCACAGCAACCCTGTATAGGGTTTCCAAGGAGCAGCTGGTGGTTTTGAACTGCCGATCTTGCAGTTAGCAGTCTATTGCTTATCCTATAGTACCATAAAACCTTGGAAATCTAATAAGAAGCTTGGTCAATTTTACCACCTTGCTGTGTAAGCAATGTCTTGGTGATATGAGGGAGCAGTGTGTTTCCTTGCTCGACTTTCTAAGCTCTCCTCTTTAGGATCTCAGATCCTTGGAACTTGAGCCAGCAGCCTGATCTGATTCCCGAGCTTTCACAGCCCTGTGAGCCAACAGCTCCATTTGGTGTGAGTGAGGAGCATCTTCCAGACTGACCTCTCAATTGTGGATTTCAGACCTACCAGCCTGCACAACCATGTGAGCCATTTCCTTGAGGGCCTAGGGAATTGTTGCAGCAAATTGTGGAAACTTGGTATGTGGAGGACAATACTGAGTGAAACATTAGTGGATGATATCAGGGATTACCAGTAGAGTTCTGGTGTGGCACTGTGGGATAAAGCAGTGGACTACAAGGTCTGTTTGAACTCTTTGAACAACACTGTTGTTGTTAATCGCCGTCAAGTCAATTCCAACTTAGAGCGGCCCTGTATAAGGTTTCCAAGGAGTGGCTGGTGAGCTTGAACTCCCGACCTTGCTGTTCAAACAACTTTGTAGTCTGACGTATTAGTCCACAGTGCCACACCAGGACTCCAAACCACAACACAGCGTCTTAGAAATGTCAAACATTTGGGATAACTTTAATCTCTAATAGGGACCAGCCTAGTGCTGATCTTACTAAAATAAGTTATTGTTGTAGTATGTGTATCAATATGAGTGTAAAGAAATTCTGAAAATGCAAGCAAAAATATATTCAAATTGAACTATTTAATCCAGGCTATTTTTTTTTTTATTTTTTTTTTTTCAGTTTGCACCATACTGTCTACTAGGTTTTAAGAATCAAAAGGCTATGCATGCACTTTGGCATTATGGACCTTGCACTGCCTTATACTATTTTGTTGTGAAGTGCCATCAGTTCTAACTCATAATGATGACCCTATATATGGTTTCTGAGAAGTGGCTGGTGAACTTGAACCTCGGACATCGGGGTTCAAACTGACCTCGCTGTCCAGTGCATTAACCCGCAGCACCACACAAGGCCTCCATTTTATACAATAGCATCCTGCAATTCCCAGCATGATTTTATAAATGAGAAGTATCATTGGAAAGCAACAATATTCGGATGTAAACAGCTCACTAGTATAACAGGAAAAATGCCCCGCACAAGTCAGTTTTTTGTTTTGTTTTTTGCTTATTTTTGGATATCAGATTTTATCTTGCTTATAAAATGAGGAAATGAAATCTTGATTTATCTCAAAATCAACAAGGTATGAAGGATGCACAAATCACAGTTCACTACCCATTACCTGTTCCCAATCTGTTTAATGGATAAACTCACATTATTTGAAACCTGTAAACAAAAGATTTTTACTCTAAGCATAGCAATTACATAAGCAAAGCAATAACAACAAAAGGTTATTTTCCTGGAGGATTTTAGCTTTAAGAATAAATAAAGAAATGTTCAGGCTTGTCATACATAGACTTATTTACTTTACTGCAAGGTAATCCTAGCCAAGCACACAAGTAAGACCTCAAGACATTCATTTAGAGTTTGAGAGGCAGAATTAACAATCACAATGTTAACTTAAATCTTTAGACCTCAGGCTTTTACCTTCAGTGAACTGTCTCGAGGAAGAAACTTGGCCACTCCTTGAGCTCATAGGAGGTCCCCTATAGCTACGGTCCAAGGTCAGTTGTGGCAAACAGTATTTCCTAAGGCTTCTCAGTCTTCAGACAGAGCATCAGAGAGATGTTTTTCTTTTGTCTTCTCTGGAAATGAACAGAAATCCAAAAGCTGCTATGCCAGTGTGCTGCCATGTCCAGCTATAATTGGTATGTTTTAATGCCAGTTAGAGAATTGTTGTAGGACAAATTTATATTTTGTTTATTTATATTATGTTTGATTGCCAAGTAGGGAATTGTAGTATGACATCTTTATGCTTTTGTTTACTACATGTTTCAAGGCCAAGTTAATTAATTTAAAATTATGGGAATTGTTTAGTGACATAAGTATGTTTTGCTAATTTTCAGAGGTTTGATTAATGTTGCATTCTGTTATCAGAGTGCAGGTATATGGCCCGATTTCAGGAAGTGATTTATGACCCACTTCACATATTTCTATTGTCTAATTTCAAGGCCCAAAAAACTTTCCAAGGATTTGGTTAGAGAGTATTCTAGAAAAAAATATATATATTTTTACTTCTAAATCAGAAACTCTCTACTTCTGACTTCATGTTAATGACTTATACACAGGTGTATAAAAGATTTATTTAAAAAACATAATATAAAAAGCATCATGCATAAATAATTGTGACTTTTACACATGTGTCAAAGAACATTACACAAGCAGATGTGATTTGAGAACATATAGAAAGTGTATGTAGGGAGCATGGTGGCTGCATAGGATAAGCCCTGGATTACAATTAACAAGGTCAGCGGTTTGAGCCTACCAACCACTCTGTAGGAGCAAAATGAAGATTTCTGCTCCTACAAAAAATGTTAAAACCTTAGAAACCGGATATAGGGTCGCTATGAGTTGGAACTTACTTGATGGCACTTAACAGCAACTACTTAACAGTTCTTGCATATAAAAAAATAAAAAGAAAGAAAGAAACGAAAAAATAATGTCATCTGTCTGTTGTGGAACTGCTGGTAGTTTCATACTGCTGATCTTGAGATTAGCAGCCCAATGTGTAACCACTCTTTTACCAGAGCTCCTGAAAGTTAGCCTAGTAGTCTATTAATAATCACCATGGATTGGTGAGAAAGCATTCTTTCAGGGCTGAGATAAAAGGGGAAAAAAAAAAAAAAATGCATGTCACAAACAATATAAACCCAGAAGAGGATTTGGGAGCATACTCAAATGAATCAGCTTATCCTCCTGAAATGATAGTGTTGTATTTCAAGATAGATCATGAAATGTTCTTTTTGATGATGAATGCAATGCCATTCCTCTGTAATAAGTCATTTCTGGCATAGTAAACCATAGGTTTGTCTGACTCAGAATGGTCAGTACCGGTCCATTTCAGCTAATGAATGCTGAGTATATTGATCTTCATGCATTCCATGTCAGTTTTAACAACCTGTAATTTTCCAAGATTCATACTGCTGGTATTTAAAATGCCAATGGTGTAGCTTCTAGTATCACAGCAACATGGAAGCTACCACAGTAAGACAGACTGATGAGTTGTGTTAGAAGAGAACAAGGAAGCACTTAACAGTTTCAAATTTGGAAAAGTGTGTGCCAGGGTTGTATTCTTTCACCATACTTACTTAACATGTATGCTGAGCAAATACTCTGAAAAGCTGGATCATATGAAGAAAAATGTGGCATCAGGATTGAAAGAAAACACATTAACAACCTATGATATGCAGATAATACAACCCTGGTTGCTGAAGGTGAAAAAGACTTAATATACTTACTGATGAAGATCAAAGACCATAGCCTTCAATATGAACTGCACCTCAATATAAAGAAAGCAAAAATCCTCACCACTGGACCAATAAATAACATCATGATACATGAAGAAATGATTGAAGTTCTCAAAAAGCTTAATTTTCCTTGAATCCACTATTGACACTCATGGAAACAGCTGTGCAGAAATCAAAGGATGCATTGCGTTAGGCAAATCTGCTTTACAAGACATCTTTAAATGCTCAAGAGCAAAGATGTTAGTTTGAGGACTAAGGTACACCTGAGCCAAGCAATGGTGTTTTCAAGATCCTTATATGCATGTGAAAGTTCCACAATAAGTAAGGGATATCATAGAAGAATTGATGCATTTGAGTTATGGTGTTGAATAAGAATATTGAAAGTACCATGGATTGCCAAAAGAACAAACAAATCTGTTTTGGAAGTACAGCCAGAATGCTCCTTAGAAGTCAGGATGGCAAAACTTTTTGTCTTTCAGACTTCGTACATATTGTCAGGAGGGATTCATTTATAGAGAAGGATATCATGCTTGGTAAAGTGGAGGGTCAGTGAAAAAGAAGAAGACCCCCAATGAGATTGATTGGCATAGTGGCAGCAGCAATGATCTGAAGGGGATCAACATTTGTGAGGATGGTGCAGAATGGGATAGTGTTTCCTTCTGTTGTGAATAAGGTTGCTATGAGTCAGAACCAGCTCAATGGCACCAAACAACAACAATCTTCTTACATGTATCTATGTCTCCAATTATGAAGAGGAAACTTGACTTTCAAGCAGAAACCATCTTTAGGATCAATATGTTTGAGAATAGGATAAGTAGTAGAATATTTTTCAATCTTCTTTGTATTGATTTTGACTCTCCTAGAGAATATCTTAATAATATTGGGAAGTTGGGAAGGAAGGCTATAAATAATGTGAGTAGTTTGAATTTTATTGGAGGAGCTCTGGTGGTACAGTGCTTAAGCATTACACTGCTAACTCAAAGGTTGGTAGTTCAAACACACCAGCTACTTCATGGTAGAAAGGTATCACAGTGTGCTTCTATAAATATTTACAACCTTGGGAACCCTATAGGGCATTTCTTTTTATTCTATCAGATGTATGTAAGGTACAATTCAGTGGGTGGCAATGGGTTTGGTTATTTTGTTTTATTTGCTTATTTTTTGTCCATTTGTTTTCATACATTCCCCATTGTAGTCTATTGTCAAGAGTTGTTTTCAAAGATGTAATTAATACTGAAGACTTTAGACTATAGTTTAAGTTAAGAGTAATCTCTATCAGAGATAACACAACTGAAATTTAGGTTTTCTTTTACTTATTCCACAGACTTTTTTTTTTTTTTTTTTTTACCTTAATCATTAACCCTTCACCTGCTTTTACCTATTTTTCTACAATATCTGGCTTGTGGTGCCTGTGGACTTACTATTATTTTTGTTAGGAACAACGTAACTATCAACAACACAGTGTCAGGGACAAATTAGGACCCCTGGGACCCTGGGCCTCTCTTACCCTGGCTTCCTCTGAAAGGGGGAGGACATCTCTAGTCCAACAAGAAGGACAACACTGAGAACAGCCTGGAGACAGAGATAGGGACATCAGAACCTAAAACCCTAATAGAAGTAACTGGTCCACAGGCAGACAACCCACGAAGATAGCACCTAAAGCTGAAGCTGAAGAAGGAACCCCATTTCCAAGAAGCCTGTGACCCTCTACTAAAAATACAGGACTATTCAGCAAACCACTCCTCCTAATTAATATGTATTTGCCCACCCTTTGAGGAAGAGACCCCACACTTTTATAAGCTAGTGCACCTCAACCCCAAAATGTCTTCTTCTCTCACAGAGACAGACCCGCTTCTCTCTCTGAAGCGTACTTTTGCTTTTCAATAAAGAGATTCTCAGTGAATGCTTATTGTTCATTTGTGTCTGAGAAGTAGTGACTTGGTGGGACTAATTCCTTAGACACCCCGAGAGCAAGAGAGACCTGGAAAAAAATGAGACGGTAGAACTGAGAAGAACTCCTCTTTCACTGCAAGCCTTTTCCGTACCTAAGTTTAAGGCATTCACAATTTGAACATTTTAAAGTAGGAAAATCTGTGTGGAGAGTTGATGGGCTAGAACATCATAAATGAAGATTTATTTTGAAGATCATAATTAAAAAGTTCTTCCAAATTATCAAAAGTGAATTATCTGACAAACTTTTCTATTTTTTTAACCTGTAACAACAGCAATAAAACACACATATACACAAAAAAGTAAAGTGATTATCATGCTAAATATATTTTTAAATTCCAAAATAGGTAAAATTTTGCCCAAATCCTAAGAACACTATAATTTTTTAATAGCCTGCTTTGCACAAAACACTATGCCTATCATGATGAAAAGTCAATTGGCTTGGGAATCCAAAATTCTTAAGCACTGTGGAATATAAGCTGATTCTTTTATGAAGCACAATGTCTTTTTTCTAGGGAATGGACCCTCTCAAGTACAGGAGGAGGAAGGGGAGGGAGAGCCATTGTTGAGGAGACAGGGTATTTGTTTACAATGGTGAGAAATTTACTAGGTAAATGGTACCGTACTAGGTAATGGTAACACAACAAGGTAAATGTAACTGATAATGCTAACTTGTACATGTGATAAATGTTGAATTGGCAAACGTTATGATATAATTTTACAACAAACAAAGAGAAACTAATAGCATGTTAGTAAATAGCCATATATCAAATATTATAAATACACTCAAATCCCTTTACCTAGATTGTGTTTTTACATTAGCAATCAACCTCACAACATCATTTTTTCACAAATAATGTGCCCACACAAATAATGTGAACAAGCATATATCATGAATAGCATACATTGGAAATGAATGTGCCAATGGTTTGCAAGGCTTGTAAAAACTGTATAACAAGCACGTTATTTGAGTAAAAATACAGTAGTAGTAGAATGCTGGTGGTGGTGGTTGTGTGCTATATGGTTGGTGCCGACTCATAGCAACTCTGTATATGGTTTCTGGGACTGTAAATCTTTAAGAGAACAGAAAGCTTGTCTTTATCCCAAGGAGCGGCTAATGGATTTGAACTGCTGATCTTGCAACTAGCAGTCCAACTGCACGACTAGCACTCCTACCAGAACACTAGATTTGCTTTAAATTGAAGCTACACATACAACGCTCTATAAACCACATTATCAGACAGCAATTTCAAAATCCTTCCCCAAGTTTGTAAATATTTTATGAAATGTTAAGAATGTAGGTGGTGGTTTTTAGATGTTGTCAAGTCAGTTCTGATTCAAAGTAACCCTTTGTTCACCAGAACAGACGGAAGCCAGACCTCTGTACCATCCTCACTATTATTGCTATGTTGGAGTACGATTTCACAGACACTTGTCGATCCATCTCATCCAGAGTCTTCCTTGTTTTCACTGACCCATTACTTTACCAAGTATAATGTCTTGTCCAGGGACTAACACCATAACTAAAACACATCGGTTCTTCTTTGGTCTTCCTTATTCAGTGTCCAGCATTCACATGTATATTAAGCAATTGGAAATACCATGACATCTTCGCTTTTAAACACTTTACAAAGTTCTATTGCAGCAGATTTGCCCAATGCAATATGTCGTGTATTTTATTTATGGATTCCACTTCCATGGGTGGAGGTCTGATGGGGTGCTATCGGATAAGCACTGGACTGCTAGCAACAAGGTCAGCAGTTCAAGCCAAACCCTATACTTGGGAACCCTATACAGGGCTGCTTTGAGTCAGACCCAACTTCACAGCATTTAACAACAGCAACACTTCCTTGGCCATTGATTATGGATCCAAATAAAATTAAATCCTTGGCAACTCCAATTTATCTCCAATTGTGAAGATTTTTGTTTCCCTTATGTCGAGCTGCAATCCATACTGAAGGCTGTATGTAGTCTTTTATATTCATCAGTAAGTACTTCAAGTCCTCTTGACTTTCAGCAAACAAGGTTGTATCATCTGCAAATTGCAGGTTGTTAATGAGTCTTCCTCCAATCATAATTATGTATTCTTCATATATCCAACTTCCAGTTTATTTGTTCAGCATACAGATTAAAAAGTTATTGTGTGAAGATATAACTCTGATGTTTACCTGTCCTGATTTTAAACCAGGCTCTACCCCCTTGTTCTGTTAGAATGACTGTCTCTTGGTCTATGTACAGGTTCTTCCTGATTACAGTTCTGTGGTCTGGAATTCCCATTCTTTGTAAGGTTATTCATAATTTATTATGATCCACACATAATACATTATGTAGAATGTCACTGCACAGTGAATGAAACGCAGGTAGACATTTCTGTGGTTTACTGGGCTCTCACCCAACATCCATCTGACATCAACAATAATATCCCTCATTACATGTCCTTTTCTGAATCTGGCTTGAAGTTATAGCAGTTACCTGTCTATGTACTCCTGCAATGTTAAAAAAATTATTTTCAACAAAAATTTACTTGCATATGATGTTAGTAATGCTGATTTAGATAATATTCACATTCTTTTCTATCACTTTTGGCATGGGCGCAAGTATGAATTTCTTTGCTTTCCAAATTTCTTGACAAAGAGAAATGAATTTTTATTTAGATTCCAGCCTTATGAAAAAGCATCTTAGAGAACTTCCTAAAAAATATAATATTTATAATTTGGCATTGAAAAACTTTCACATGAGAATTTGTATAAAATTACTATGACCTTTCATTAAGTCCCAAGATACATAATGGGATAAAATAAGTAATTAATCAAGATCATTTTTCCCACTTCTCTCTTTAGCAGAAGTTCTGGTGTGGCCCTGTAGAATAAGCACTCAACCATAAGCACTCAACTGCAAAGTCAGCAGTTCAAACTGACCAGCTGCTCCTCAGAAACCTACAATGTCACTCTGAGTTGGAACCAACTGGATGGCACTTAACAATAACAACAATCTATTTAGCATACAATTGCATATCTGTCCTTTGTCACTAAACTTTGTATTTATAAAAAGTCAGTTTTGTTTTTTCTTAGACCTATTCATGGAAGTTGCATTTGACATTTTGTTACTTAATTTAATAAAGTATAAACTTATGAAATATGAACAAAAAAGAAAATTTTTGATCCATCTTAAGTGTTACTAATGCTTTGGGAAATCCCTAAGAGGTGAGCCACTAAGAAAAAAAAAATGCTATCAAATTAGGTATGCCAAAGTATAAGAGATAGAAAATTATAAAGCCATAGAAGGATTTTACGCTGGGATTTTATCACAAAACTTCGTAAAGTTTTCATTAAACCATAAAGAGTGAAACAAAATCAGAAATCAATAAAGTCTACTCCTCCTGCTAAAACCATCAGCATAAAACAAAGCTAAACTCTTAATTACAGACCCACATTCAAAAAGCAGGTGTCCTTTTATTAAAATAGGAGTTAACATAATATTCACTTACATTATAATTAAAAGAAAATAGTTTAAGGCATGTTTGTATCATATTTGATTTTACATTTTATCTGAAATAAAGACACATCCATATATAAGTTAATAGAAATATTTCTACTTCTAAATCTTGAACCATGAGGATATCAACCATATTCAGAAGTAATTTTCTTCTAGTTACTGACGGGATTGATTTATTGATGAGATTCAGCCTTTTGTTTCAGACAATTGAGTCGTTGGCCTATGAGATTTAGGGATAAACCCCAATTTTAGGCAGAAGAAAATATTCAAGTTTATTAATCAAAATGCTTTTATTTCCTATTTTGCCTCCCCATATTCTTGTGAGTATTTGCACCAACTGAGACTTCAAAAAACATTTTCTATTTCCCAGTTGACTTCCTCATTTAGATTTGTACTCCTGGACCACAGTTTTTAGCATCTCTATCCTAGACTCCATGGCACGTCACCACCATCACCACCATCCTTTACTCTAATGCATTAGAACCCAAAAAAGGACCTTCATGGATTAAACTGAGAAAAAAAGTACTGACTATTGTAGGAAAAGAATACAGAACATTGAGTCCAATATTAGGTTCTATTTTTACCTCTACATATAACTCCTAGGTAAATACTTTATTTTTGTGCAACTTCAGTTACTTTATTTGTAACATTGTTGTTGTTGTTGTTGTTGTTGTTAAGTGCCATCAAATTGGCTCTGACCCATAATGACTCTGTGTAGGGTTTCCAAGGGTTTCCAAGTTCAAGTGAACTTGAACTGCTGACTTTGTAGCTCACACCGACTATGCAGTCCTGTGCCCATAACAGGACTCCATTTGTAACATTGGGAAGTAAAATTTGATTTATGAAAATTTACAGTGTGCCAGGCACTCCATTCATATTTTCTATACTTATTATCCCTATTTTACCCAAAAGCAAGTTGAGGCTTGTAAGTCAGTTAATGGCAGAGAAGAGAGGTAAACCCAGGTCCACCTGAGTCTTAAATTCAGTAAGACAATTCACATCCTGATCCAAGATGGCTCACTAGGCAGATACACTATCCCGACCCTCTACAGCAACGACTCAGTAAACCAATTTTCAATAAAAGTGAAATGGTTGAGGATGACAATCCTGGAACCCAGTATGAAAGATGGAAAACTATAAAGAAAAATGAAAAGATAAAGAAGTAGACCAAATACTTCTGAGAGGAAGAAACTGAAAGAAAAGAAAAAATAATGAAGCATAAGAAGGGATAAACTGCCAACAACACAGCATGACCATTTTGAATTAATGCAAGCGGCATTCCAAGTGGAGCGAGATCCGCATAACCGAAATCATTTGCTGCGCATTGCACTAGTGCCCACATCAGTAATTAGTTATCTGTTGTCTTATAGGTATGTTCTCTCTGCTTACTTTGTACAACCAGAGGTATAGCAACCAACACCTATCTACCCGGCAGCCAGTCAAATCCCTAATGCTGCCAATGCCATACTGTGTTTTTTGTTTGTTTTTTTGGCTTTTCTTTTCTCTTCGTCTTTGTTTGGCAGAGTTCAGTGTGTACAGTGGTGGTAATGCGGCCACGTGGAGCTGGTTTTCCTATTCATTTTGTCTTTCTTTCACCTTCTTCTTAGTTCTTCTCTATTCCACCCCTTGATTTTTCCAACTTTTTTTTTCATTCTTTTTCCTCATTCATTCATTTTTCTTTCTTTTCGTTTCTTCCTGTTCCCAAGCTCTCTGCTGCCATTTTTTTTTTTTTTTTCTATCCAGGATGACAGATAGCCCAGCCTCTTCTGCCCCATTAATTAGTGACGCCTGATCAAGCCTCTTACTGTTATGTGGTTCACTGGTTCAAAAACCCTTGAGCACTGCATTCTCAGCGCATGCTTATCTAGAGACTAGCACTTTCTTCGTTACTAGAATCTTTACTTTTACCCTTCTTAATTCTTCATTCTTCTTTTATTTTATTTCCTATTTTTCTTCTTATCCCCCACTTTTTTTCTATTTTCCCCAGCAGTCAGTCTGGAGCCACACCCTCCACACCTCCTCATGCACTAGGTGAGTGCCATCACTTTCTCCAACACCCATGGATCCACGCAGATGGCAGTCAGCAAGTCAGTTTTGATTCATAGCAACCCTGTATAGGATTTCAAAGGAGTGACCGGTGGGTTCGAACCACTGACCTTTCAGTAAGTAGTCCATTGCTTATCCTACAGTGCCACACCAGTATCCCAACAACATTTATAAAGGTATATATATAAAGAAACTCATATAATGAAGTATAAAAGAGCTCTGGTTGTACAGTGGGTTATGCATTGGGCTGTTAATGATAGGCCCATGGTTTGAACCCACCAGCCACTCTGTGTGAGGAAGAAGAAGCCATCTGCTTCCAAATATATTTGTAGCTTAGGAAACCCTATGGAGCAGTTCTACTGTGTCCCAAAGTGTTGATTATAAGTCAGAATTGACCTTAGTGAATATTGCTTTGTAACAGGTTATATCAGGGAATAGCACTAGGCTTTTTTCTAAAAACCAAAAATATGATTTTATTTTTCCTAAAAGGCTCATAAAAATTAAAGCTAAACTGCAATATGAGAAAATTGATCTTGCTTGAATAAACACATGCTCTAGAGTAGATAAAGAATCACCACTTTAAATAGACAAAGCAAACAACCATTTTCACTTTAGAATGACTTGAACTTAGATAACCAAATAAACAGACATATTACATCCAGTTTAAAATAATAATAATAAAATAAATAAGCAAATAAAATAAGTCCATAGGATTTCGGGCAAGGTAAATAATGCTTTGGAAAATTACTCAGATACCCAAGGATTTAAGATAATGCAAATACCAAACAGGCTAATGCTAACAAAGGTCAGTTTCATAGAGGTCTAAGTAAGAGAAAGAAGGTCCTGCTGAGCTGCCTAGGCCAAATTTCAAATGTCCCTGAGCTCTGAGTGGCTAGGAAATCTTGGACTCCAAACATTCTCTGGCCTCAAACAGGATCTGATCAGTGCTTCAAAGTGATTCTAATCAGTTTCATCAAGGCTGACACAGGGAAACCAGAACAGACTCAATTTTTTAAAGGGGAAAAAAAAAGAAATTGGGCAAAGTGGTATAAGACTGCAATGGAACAGAAGTAATGCCTGCAATTGGAGTGAGAAACTCAGACAAGGTATAGTGAGTCCTTTCAGGAGCATTGTTGGGGAGACAGGATTATTGCCAGTACCAGACCATGAAAAGTAACACATATAAATTATTTCTAAGTGCTGTCAAGTTGGTTCCAACCCATAGCAACCCTGTATAGGGTTTCTAAGGAGCGGCTGGTGAGCTTGAACTGACAACCTTGTGGTTCAAACCGATATTGCAGTCCAGTGCATTAATTCATAGCATCACACCAGGAATCCACGAATGTAAGAGATGGCTTCAAAAAGTTTGGGTGTGTGGATGGGGAATGGAATAGAACATTTAATGGAAACTTTACACAAAGTTTTTGAAGTCTCCTTGTAGAAAACAACATTGTCAACCACCATCTCTGAGCAGGGCACCTGTTTCCTATTATTATGTTCAAAAGATTTGGTTGTCCATAGCCTTTGTTTTCTAAGAAAAAGACTTAACTTTCTAACAGGGTTTCCTTCTGTGATTTTTCTCATTCTGACAATCATTAAGGATCACTCACATTTCACAAATCCAAGTCCTTTCTAGTTTCACTTTATTGGTCTTGAATAAAGTGGGAAGAACCAGTATAAAGCCCTGCATCTGAGACTCAGGGCACGGAAGACAACTGAGTCCTATGTGACTGAATGGGTCATGAAGAAGTATTTTCTTCTGCTATAACAGAAAGTGTGAACACCCATTTTTGTGTGAGTGGACAATAAACTAGTAAAACAAACACAATAGCAATGACAATGCTGAACATATCTAAACAGAGAAACGAGTTACAGACTAAAATGTTTGAGCACTCATACCGATAATTAATGGCACTCTGGTAGCGTAGTGGTTATGAATTGGGCTGTTAACCTCAAGGTTAGTAGTTCGAAACTACCAGCTGTTCCATGGGAGAAAGATGAGGCTCTCTGCTCTTGTAAAGATTTATAGCATCAGAAACCTTATACAGGGTCACTATGAGTCGAAACTGACTCCATGACACACTACCACCACCACCAATAATTAATTATGTTTTGTTGTTGTTGTGGTTAAGTGTCTTCGAGTCAGTTCGGACTCATAGTGGCACAGTATAGGATTTCTGAGGAGTGGTTGGTAAGTTTGAACCACCACTTTGCGGTTCAAACCAACCTTGAGCTCCAGTGCTTATCCTATGGAACCACCCCAGGACTTCAGTCATATTTAGCTAGTATTTAAAAAAGGAGTCTTGATGTGGATCTGTAGGAACAAGCCCTGGACCGAAAGGTTGGTTTGAACTGCAATGTCAGTGGTTCAAATTCACCAGTCACACCTCAGGAACCATGTAAACAGGATCACTCTGAATCAGAACTGACTTGACTGCATTTAACAACAGCAACAACACATAAAAATGGTTTCCTGATAAATTATTTGCCACTTTCACAGTATTAAAGTGGAAAAGGATGCCAATGTGTATTGGGGAAGTTATGAAAGCTGTTCTATTACAGGAGAAGATGAAGATAAGGCCATACCAGCCTTGCAATGTCATCTGAAAAGAAGAATTGACCTTTAACCTGAAGCAGGTAAAAATGGATGCAGCTGAGGCTAAAGTGCCTCTGAACACACATTCATCTTTTTGTCTCTTCCCTAACTGGGGCTTAAGTTCAACTTAGAACACAGTTCTGAAAGTCAACAGGCAACAACCAATAACAACATGTAGGAATATCGCAAACAGATAGGCTGAGAGTTTCAGTGTAAGGGTCTTTTATCTTTTCAATAGAGAATTTGAAACTATATTTAAGAACATAATTCCCACAAAAGGTGAAGCACACTTTCCCTCTACTAATGAGTGGAATGGATGGAACACGTGCCAAGAAATTCACTCATTTTCTGCAGGTGTGTTTGAATTTAGCACTGAGAACTCCTGTCACTCAACACCAGACAGAGAATAGAATGTCCATTTCCTTTTAAGATTATATTCATTGTTTATTAAATATGCATATAAACAGTTACAAATATGTCATAGCTGGGGAAACTCCATGGTGATATTAACCAGTTTGCAATGTAAATTACATAGCACATAATGTATACTGATATAAATTACATAAAATATTTTGCATATAATGGAATGTCATTAAATTCACAAAGCAACAGGCCATACACTATCAATGCCATTATTTAAGTATACGACCTCTCATCCTTGCATTTTATCAAACCTCTAATGATTCCCTTCTCTGTTACAAAGTTAGGGCCTTCACTCAGCACTTGCTTATTTACTTGGTTGTAATGAGTGCCATAACTGAAGGGGATTTTGTACTTCTATTTCTCTAGCCTAAGGATATGGTCCCAGCTTAGTGGAATAAAACAAAATCTGAACGTTCAAGGACCTGGTTTTCTGATAAACTAAATGGAAAGAGAAAGATGAATAAGTATAAGATTTTTTTTTTTTTTTTTTCAGAAAGAAGCAATTAAAAAGTAAAAGAAAAGGCTTTGTGCCTTTCTATTTTCCTTTGCTTCATATTTTGAAATAGCGGTTTCGAGAGTTTAAGCATGCAACAGTTAAAACCCATGCAATAAAAGAACAGGAAAGAAAATGAATGTAAACATTTTCTGAGAATTGCTCTTTATAGATTTTAATGCGATGTTACTCTCAATTTAAACATATGCTTGTTAAATATATTGACTCCAAGTATATTGAATGTGTCAGAATGTGGAGTTTTAATAACTAGGAAAAAAATCTCAGATAAACTCAACTCTTAAACATGAACAAAAATGTCATTCCTTTGCAGTTAGATTTTAACACATCCTTCAAGGTGTAAGGAATATGGAAAATCAATAGTAAATCCCAGGATCCTTCTAATGCTGAGATATTCAAAATGCCAACTCAAATGGGAGTCATACCAGGGGAAAAATAATAATAAAAGACAATGACCCAGGCCATCCCTGGGTTAAAAAGGAGATCCTTTCCTAACTTTAAAATTTTGTACGTCACTTGCAACAGAAGTGCAGTATTTTCAATTAGCCTCACATTAGTGCAAGAAAAGGCCTGAAGATCTTTATGGATGCAAAAGCTGCTAGTACAGAAACTGAAGGAGATTGTAATGAAGAATTTGTTGCCAGTAGGAGTTAGTTCAATTGTTTTAAAATGAGGGCAAATTTATATAACATTGAAGGGCAAGTAGGAGTTGTCCATAAGTGGCCATTTCCAGCCCAAGGACTACCTTGTGTAACCTAGGGCTGAGCAGTTCACACAAGAGCTAGAAAGAGTTATTGCTCAAAATCAAAACGCAGCTTGTGTCTTCTAGCAAACAAAGGAAAACCTTTTATTTATCTTCATAATTTGAACAGTAATGTAGCCATTTTTCCTAACTGTAAGTGCTGATAGGAAGGTAGATAATTTTGGAGGAATTATTTTCTCTTGTTTAGTAATTATCACTAATGAAAGAAAGATTTCTTAAATGTTAATAAATCAGAGCTGAATTGACTGACCATGCATCCAAATTGCTGCATTATTCACACTGGAATTACTTCAAAGATTAACTGCAAATTGCCCTCTAAATTGAATTTATGGTTTCATTTTTCATAACTACTATGTTGTGGCAGAAGAAAGAAATCTGAGAGGAAAATGACAGCGATGGACCCAATTTCATATCTACAAGATAAAGTCAAACTGTCTCCATCAATGATTTCGGCAAGCATAAGAACCTGCCAGGGAGAAATCCAAGAAGCACTGGTAGTGTTGTTTTTGTTGTTATGTGCCATGGAGTCGGTTCCGACTCAGAGCGACCCTGTACAGGGTTTCCGAGGCTGTTAGTCTTTACGGGAGCAGAATGCCTCATCTGTCTCCCGAGGAGCAGCTGGTAGTTTCGAACTGCTGATCTTGCAGTTCGCAGCCTGATTCGTAACCACTATGCTACCAGAGCTCCTTAAGTGGGTTACAAATTGGGCTGCAAACCGCAAGGTCAGCAGTTTGAATCTACCAGCTGCTCCGTGGGAGAAAGATGACACTTTCTGCTCCTGTAAATATTTACAGCTTAGGAAATCTCATACAGCATTGTTCTGTGCAGAACCAATTTGACAGCACACAATCCCCACCACTACCATCACTAGCAGCAGGGTGAAATCCAGGAAGTTCTGCCCTATGTGACACTCAAGGAGAAGACAGAGGAGATGTTACTGTTGTATTATTTCAAATGAAAAGTAACCAGATCAATATCCATGAAGGAGGAATTATGTGGATATGTGTTTGGAATCCCTGAAAGCCTGGAGGTTCAAACTCACTCAGAGGCTCCTTGGAAGACAGGCTTGGCGATCTACTTTCAAAAGGTAATAACTTTGAATTGTCGATGGAGCCATTCTACTCTGAACACATGAAGAATGGACTCAATGACAACAAAAACACATTATATGCTTTATAATTTTTTATATAATTCTCACAACAGTACCATTGGACGGGTAATTATATTCTTTTTTTAGGGAAAAGAAAAATGAGGCACTGAAAAATGTGTAATAAGTCTGGGCAGCTAGAAGGCCTCTGCAAAACCCATACCCAGGACTCTCTGAATGTCACCTGCTTTGATTTCATTTCCAGTTCAATCTATGCATTTCTTGTCCAGCAAATCATGTGTGGAGTCTTTTGTCAGAAAACATAAACGATCACATTCCAAGTTAGACAGGGGAAACATAAGCCGATTCTACAAGCAGCCTCATAAACACGTCTAAATCGTCGGGTACAACTGATTTTAGGTTATTATTGAAAAGCGGAACCAATATAAGAGCGGCCAGATCACAGACAGGAAAGGCCTCCGCCTTTATCTGAAGTATGTAACTTGTTGCAATACAGAGAGGGGAAGACAATTTTGTTAGCCTTTAAATTGGGTTTGTATTGCCCAGGCCTCTCGGGTTAGAAATGATTGAAAACAAATATTGGGTTGGAGTTAGTGACAAATGCAGTTGATGCCTTCAGGTTTATAAGACACCAGTACGTGAAGGAACATATGCTCTGTTTGTAAGACAAATGATTAGGCAGACTCCTACAGCTTTCTGTTTCTAAAGGTTTAGAGAATGTCACCATTCTTCTTCTGAAATGGCTTCAGGGACCCTTTCTTTGTTCAAACTAGCTCTCAGGTTGCCATATAGAAATCTGCACATTAATGGGTATTTCTAAAATGTACACAATTAAATGCAGTCACTTTTATTTATATCTAAGTATTTTCACATTCTTACACTGAGCTTGTTAAAGGAATATTTAAATGTGCCTTTAAGACGACAAAAATAGTCTTTATCAGTTGAGGAAAAATAGGAACGCTCTGGATCTCTAGATAAATCTCTTTGTGTCCTTTAACCTTTCAATCCAATTATTTTATCACTGATTTTATAATGTGCCTTTTCTTGGTGACATACGACTTAAATTTGTTTCTCCTCTGAAGATAATTTTTAATATTTTAATATATACTAAGTTTTCAGCTGCACATAAATATTTTTACTTCCCTGGTGTCAGGGGCTGACTTTACCTAAGCAAACTAGACCATTTGTGTTTTCCTTTGTTTTATTCTTTTACATGTAGCTAAGAGACTGACATTTGAATTTAAAGTGAAAAGCTATTCTTAATTGATGACAAATGTGAAAAACTAGACTTTGACTCAAACATGTAGTGGACAATATAATGACTTGCTCTAGGTATCTAGAATAATCAATTCTTTTCATTTAGTTTATTAGCATTATATGGAAAAGAAAAAGCCAAGGCCCACTGAGTACAATGTATTTCAGTTGCACAAACGCAAACGTTTAACTAGAAATATGCCTTCAGGCAAGTTCCTTAATACCGCTGAGCCTTGATATCGCTCACTAAGGATTGAAATGAGGATCTGTATCTTATTTTTAAGCATGTCCTCAACCTTCACTTAATTTCTGAAAAGGGGGTCAAATTTCACTACTCTGCAAAGAGAAAAGGACTCCAATGATCAAGGAGTAAACAAAACTAAACCAAAACACTGATTTTATTTTTTATTTAAGGATGATTTTGTATATGCTAATAAGTGCCAACATGTCAGTTCTGACTCATAATGACCTTGTATAGGGTTTCGGTAGCATAGAGGTTTACAAGTCAGGTTTATAACCTCAACATCAGCAGTTTGAAACTACCAGACATAGTTATTTATCAATAATTGTAATTGTAAAACTTTAAACTCTAGCACAGGTTGGAACCAACTCAACGGCACTTAACAACAACAAGGAAGACCAGTTACTAGTACTATTATTCAAACTTATGTATCAAAAATTAAAGTCAGTGATTATGAAATTGAAGAATTCTACCAAATTCCTCAGTCTGAAGTTGATCAAATATGCAATCAAGATGTATTGGTAATTACAGGCAATTGGAATGCAAAGGTTGAAAATAAAGAGGTAGGATCAGTAGTTGGAAAATATGACCTTCATGACAGAAAGGATGCTGGAGATCACATGATAGAATTTTTCAAGAAGATTCACTTCTTCATTGCAAACACCTTTTTAAACAATGTAAAAGATGACTCTCTCCGTGGACCTCACCAAATGGAATACAAAGTTATCAAATTGCCTACATCTAAAGAAAGAGATTGAGTCCTAGTGTGGCGCTGTGGGTTAATGTGCCAGACTGCAAAACCGTTTGAATTGCAAGGTTGGTGGTTCAAGCTCACCAGCTGCTCCTTGGAAACCATATACAGGGTCGTTATGGGTTGGAACTGACTCAATGGCATTTATCAACAACAACATGGAAGGAGATGGTGGAAAAGTTCCATTATCATCATTCAAAACAAGGCCAGGATCAGACTATGGGACAGACAATCAATTGCCCCTACGCAAGGTCATGATGAACTGAAGAAAATTAAGAGTTCCACGAGAGCCAGTTCAGTTTCTCAGCTTATTTCTCAGCCTACAGATTGAATAACGATGGTGAAAAGATACAACCCTGACACACACCTTTCCTGATTTTAAACCAAGCAATAGTCCCTCATTCTGTTCTTAGAATAACTGATTTATGAACAGGTTCTGCTATTCTTCACAATGTTATCCATAGTTTTTCACTAACTTCATAGTTGAAAACATCGGTATAGTCAATAAAACACAAGTAAACATCTTATTGGTATTCTCTGCTTTCAGCCAAGTTTCAGTTGACATAGCAATGATGTATCTCATTCCACATCCTCTTCAGAATCTCACTTAAATTTCTAGCAGCTCCATTTCAATATACTGCTGCAACCATTTTTGAATCATCTTCACAAAATTTTATTTGTGTGTGATATTAATTATATTGCTCAATAAAGTCTGCAATCTATTGGGTCACCTTTCTTTGCAGTGGGCACAAATACAGGTCTCTTCCAGACTGTTGACTTCTTAGCATAGACTAGTGAATGTACTCAGTGTTGTTTGGACTTTTGACTTCAGAACCTCCAATTCATGATCATATACTACTTTCTGAAATGGATGAACATCCATTAGTTCTTTTTGGTACAGTGACACTATAGTTTCCATTTTCTTTTGATGTTTCCTGCATCATTCAATATTTTTCCATAGAATCCTTCAGTACTGCAATCCTTGTCTTGAATTTTTTCTTCAGTTCTTTCATCTTGGAAAATGCTAGGCATGTTTTACCCTTTCTAATTTTTTAACTCCAGGACTTTGCACATTTAGTTATAATATTTGACTTTGTCTTCTCAATCTGCTCTTTGAAAATTTCTGTTCGGCTCTATTCATTTTTTCCGTTCACTTTAGCTACTCTCTGTTGAAGAGCAAGTTTCAGAGTCTCTTCTGACATCCATTTTGGTCTTTCCTTTCTTTCATATCTTTTCAATGACCATTTGCATTCTTCATGTATTTCCTGTATGACATGATGTTTCTGATATTACCCCACAACTCCTCTGGTCTCAGGTATTTAGTATTCAATGTGTCAAATTTGTTATCTTAATTCAGGTGGAACATACTTAGGTTGTGCAAAAATCTGAGGCACACACCATTCCTCACACAGTCCTCTCTAATCAACTGGAATTGATGATTTGCTACAATGTCCTTAGCTCATACAGAACGCAGACACTATATTCACAGTTATGGGCTTACTAGGTAAATCTAACAGGTTACAATTCAGGTTCAGAAATGCTCAGGGCGCAGTTTTCCAGTTTGCTGCTGATAAATGTTCATAGGATCCACGACTCTACCATAAGCCTCAGCCTGAAAGCGCCTGGTTCTAGCTCCATGGGTCAGCAAACCTACCTTCCCCACTCAAGTGTGTGGAGGTACCACACACTACAAGCAAGCTTCCTTCCCCAAATCACTCAGTTTTAATTGCTCTGTGGACTGGGAAGTCCACTGCGCTGATTTGTTCTATGGTTCTTGGTTCTGCTGTTGCTGCTTCACTGATACTTTCCTCTTGTAACAGGTTTCTGTCCCTGGGTCTAGAAGTTTTGATAAGCAAGAATCTCAGGGTCCAAAGGAGGTTCTTCACTCCTGGCTCTTCTTGTTTGATGGTATGAGACATTGCCTCCTGCTTCTGAGATGGCTCATTTTAAATCCATGCTAGAGTTTAAACTTTTACAATTACAATTAGTTCTGTAAAGATCCACAGCTGGGTCATGGCATCCTATCCGTATCTTCTCCCACTTTCTCTTCCCAAACCCAGCAGATGAGAGTTACAGGCTAGAAAAGACATTAAATAATTCACTACACAACAGGCTATATTTTGGCTCTCATTGACTTGTTTTAGTTCTCTTTCACTTCAGTCTAAATTTGAACATGAGCAGTTGATGGTTTGTTTTATAGTCTGCCACTGGCCTTTCTTTGGCTGATGTTATTTAGCTTTTCTATTGTCTCTCCCTACAGTTGTAGTCCATTTGAGTCCTATTTGTTCCATTTGGTCAGGTTCATGTGTATACTTACTGTTTATGTTGTTGAAAAAGGTATTTACAATGGACATGGTGCTATGCCGTGGCATCAGTTCTAACTCATAGTGACCTTCTATACGTTTTCTGAGACTGTAAATCTTTAAGGGAGCAGAAAGCCTCTTCTTTCTCCCTCAGAACAGTTTCGAACTGTTGAACTTGAAGTTAACAACATGACTTGTAACCACTATGCCACCACAGCTTCTCAATGGACATGGTTTTTGTTGTTGTTAAGTGCTGTCGAGTCGGTTCCAACCCATAGAAACTCTACATAGTGTTTCTGAGGAGCAGCTGGTGAGCTTGAACTGCCAAATTTGTGGTTCAAACCAACTTTGCAGTCCAGCGCATTAGCTCACAGTGCTATACCAGGACTCAGATGGACATGTTGTTGTTGTTGTTGTTAAGTGCCGTCGAGTCGATTCTGACCCATAGCGACCCTGTACAGGGTTTCCAAGGCTGTAAATCTTTATGGGAGCACAATGCCTCATCTTTCTCCCGCAGAGCAGCTGGTAGTTTCGAACTGCTGGCCTTAAGGTTCACAGCCCGATTCGTAACCACTACGCTACCAGAGCTCCTGGTAGGTGCTTAACATTCATTGCTTTATTTTTGTCTTCCTGATTTACACGCTATACATATTAAAACCAGTCTTTCATGTATTCACTCTTTTTTTTTTTTTTTTTACTACCAGTTTCTGAGCCCTTCCAGGTGATGAGGATTCAGAGTAGAAGAAAATAGCAGGTCTCTGCCCTCCCTATTCATCAAGTTTTGTGACAAGTTACAGAACTTTCAAAATTCTATGTCATAGGATGTTTTCAAATCTTTCTCTCAACCTGATCCTCTTAATTTAACTCATACCACAGAGAGTGTCTCCTGAACATTAACCACTACTCTCTGAGTAATGATGTTAGAAAAACATGGCATACATATGTTAAAAAAATTAAAAAACAAAACAAAAAGTTACTCATGGTGTGTTACTGTAGGATAAGCACTGGACTGCTACCAGCAAGGTTGGCTGATCAAACCCTCCAGTCACTACTTGGGTCTCATGAATACGACCAACACAATGGCACTTAACAGGAACAAAAACAATAAAATAAAAATAAAAAGCATTAAGGTTCCATGCTATTATTTTATGTATATAGCATTAATATTCATATATTAATCTTAATTATATACAATTTCTGTTTTTTTAAGTCAAAATACTCAAATATCAATAATTTCACCTGGTTAATATTTATCTATTGAGATCATTTTAAGACAATATTGCATCCTGGTTTTAATGACGATATCTATAAAATAAATTATTTTCTCATCTGATAAATCTAGATTTGATGATAGGTAGGGATTCTCAGATTTATCTAAGACAAGTTTCTGGTAATCTGCACCAGCAGTAACACATACTTATATAACTCAAATTGACAGTAAGTTAAAAAAATGATTCCCATATGACTTTCAAATATTCATCAGAAGGTAGGAGTATATCTGCCTTAGTGAATAGTACCAACAAAGGACTCACTTACCTGTTCTGTTAAACCCTAACACTAAAAATACAAAAGCAGGGGAACAGAGAATCATCAGCCTCCCCAGTGAAAAACTGAATAATGTTTTCCTGCCATTGATTTAAACTATCACTTAGTTCTCAAGCTGACATCTTTGCTCTTCAACAATTTAAAAAGGTTTTGTGCAGCAGATTTGCCTAATGCAATACGTCATTTGATTTCTTGACTGCTGCTTCCAAGTGTTGATAGTTGATCCAAGAAGAACGAAGTCCTTGACAACTTCTATCTTTTCTCTGTTCATGTACCACACACTACAAGCAAGCTTCCTTCCCCAAATCACTCAGTTTTAATTGCTCTGTGGACTGGGAAGTCCACTGCGCTGATTTGTTCTATGGT
>NW_006408540.1:11838724-11856093 GCF_000296735.1 Chrysochloris asiatica
TTTCCAAGGAGTGACTGAGGAGTTTGAAATGCCAAGTTTGTGGTTCAAACCAACTTTGTGATCCAGTGCTTATCCTACAATGCCACACCAGGACTCCTAGGTAAGTGTATATTTAATATAGTATTACACTGAACATTAATAGATGCTATCATACAATTTTCCAAAGCAGTTATACCAATTTACACTTCTACTAGTAATGTATGTTTAAGATAATCTCCAAAAAATGGATAGAATCATGACTCTCATAAAGATATAGAAATGAACAAATATTAAAGACTTTATTTATCACTATCAAAGAGGGATCCAGGCAGATGTTGCAAGTCATTCAAAGAGTTCTGAAAGAATAAATGTGTTTATACAGTATCTCTGTGGGATAAGCAATCGACCACAAGGTCTGTTTGAACTACAAGGATGGCAGTTTAAACCCAAAGACAAAATATAGAGCTAGAAGCATCCAGGAAAGCTGTGCTGTATGTAGACAATGTATTGAAGCTCAAATACAAGGAAAGGCTCAAATCAATGAATTTTAATTTTTGCTTTGCCCTCTATACAGAGCTAAATTGATCCGTAACTGCTACAATACTTGTCAATTTTAGTAGTGCATACTTTATTTTTGAATTCCCTGATGATTTACAAGGATTAACACATTCTTGTGTTAGTTAACTATTTGTCTTATGTCTGATTAAATAGCTAATGCATAATTTTGTCCTCTTCTTATAAAATTTATTTTGCTTGCATGTTTATAACAATTGTTTATATATTCTTCATACAAGTTATTTGTTAGTATATGTTGTTGTTAAGTGCCATCAAGTAGATTCCGACCCATAGCAACCCTGTATAGGGTTTCCAAGGAGCAGCTGGTCAGCTTGAACCACCGACTTTGCAATTCAAATGACTTTGCAGTCTGATGCATGAGCCCACAGTGCCACACTGGGACTCTTTTGTTAATATAAAGATATTGATATATGTACATATATATTGGTCTGTGGTTCTTCCTTTCCAGTTGCTTAATGGTATCTTTCAATTACCAGAAGGAACCACATGTGTCACTTAATGCCCACAATATGTTCTGTAAAATTGGATGTTTTATGGTTTGGATGTTGTGTGAATACCATGTGGAAACCTTATGGGTCATCCTCATTTTCATGGCTGTTCTAGCAGCTAAGAAAGCTGTTTCATAAATAGAGTAATGGGAAGCAAACAATGAGGGAACAAAGAGCATCCAGGCTTGGCTGCTATTCCTCTACCTGACCAATGGACAAAGCACAAGAGAAAAGCCCAGAGTCATGTCATCTGCTAACCCACCTGCCTCCCTCCCTCTTTGCCAGCATTTTTCATTTTTCATAGTTTTAATAATATCCATATCAGTGGTATGTCATTATAAGTTGGATTTGAATTTCTCCAAAATAGCTAATGATATTAAGCTATCAATGTGTTTTGATATATTTATTTTTAATATGTAGGGGGGGGTCCAATGATGCAAGACTCTGGGATTGGAGTCCGTAAGACCATTGTTGTTTAGTGCTGTGGAGTTGGTTCCAACTCATAGGGACCTTATGACTGTAAGATTTCTGAGGCTGTAATTCTTTTCCAGAGGAGAAAGTCTCCTCTTTTTCCTGCATAAAGGCTATGGTTCAAATAGCCAATGTTGTGATTCACAGTCCAGTACTTATCCTATATAGCCACTATGCTCCATATATTTAGTATGGGTTTAATAAAAAAAAGTGTCCTTTGTGTTTAAAATTTTAATGAGAATATTCTTGATGTTTCAAAGTTCTACATGGCTCTTAACTTTTCATTATTGTTAATACTATCATTTTTTTTTCTTTTTATTCTTTCATTCAAGACTTCTATCACTTTTACCATGTTATTTCTAAATTATTTCTCAAATTTCTTATTATTTCACATTTTTGGAAACCTACTACTTCTATCTGTAGTTTCTACTCACTTTTATTTAGTATATATTGCCACCTATATATTTGTATATTTGATACTGAGGGAGGAAGTCCAAGCTGCAGAGTAGGCATTGGCAAAGAAAAAAGCTTCAGAAATGGATGGAATAAAAATTAAAATCTTTCAACAAACTGAGGTAGTACTGGAAGCACTCACTCATCTATACCAAGAAACTTGGAAGAGAGCTATCTGGCCAAATAATTGGAAGAAATTCATGTTTGTGACCTAACAGAATGCAGATGTAATCAGTCGATATCATTAATATCACACACAAGAAAAATTTTGCTAAAGGTATTTTTTTAAATGGCTGCAACAGTATATTGACAGAGAACTTCCAAAGGTTCAAGCTGGATCTAGATAAGAACATGGAATGAAGGATATCATTGCTGATGATAGAACATCTTGGCTGAAAGCAAAGTATACCAGAAGGATGTTTACTTGTGCTTTATTGACTATGTGTGAATCATGACAACTTATGGACCAAATTGTGAACAATGAGTATTCTAGAACACATAATTGTGTTCATGAGGAACCTGTACTTTGACCAAGAGACAGTCATTTGAAGATTACAAGGGGACAATAAATGGTTTAAAATCAGGGAAAAAATGTGTACTATGTTTGTATTTTTTCACCATACTTATCCAATTTATATGTTGAGCAAATAATCCAAGGATTGGGTTAATACTCATGAATAACCTATGATATTCAGACAATATAACCTTGCTTACTGAAAATGAAGAAGACTTAAAATACTTACTAATGAAGATCAAAAAGCACCACCTTCAGTATGGGTTGCACCTCAGTGTAAAGAAAACAAAAATCCACATCATTGGAGCAATAAATAACATCATGATAAATGGGAAAAGATTGAAGTTGTAAAGGATTCCAATTTGTTTGGATCCACAATAGAAGCACTCATAGAAGCAGCAGTGAAGAAATCAAATGATGTATTACATTAGGCAAATCTGTTTCAAAAGACCTTGTTAAAGATGTCAGTTTTAGGTTATGTACTTGTTATTCAAAGATGTCAGTTTGAGGAGGCCTAAAGTGCACCTGACCCAATTTCAGTTACCTCATATGCATATGAAACTTGGACAGTGAATAAAGAAGACTGTAGAATTGATGCTTTTGAGTTATGATTTGGAGAAGAATATTAAAATTACCATGGACTGCTAGAAGAGCAAACAAATCTGTGTTGAAGAAGTACAACCAGAATTCTTCCTGGAAGCCAGAATGGCGAGACTTACTCTCTCATTCTTCAGACATATTGTCAAGAAGGATCAGTCCCTGGAAAAGGACATCATGGTAAGTAAAGTGGAGGGTCAGCAAAAAAGAGGAAGGCCCCCAACAGGATGGATTGGCACAGTGTAATTCTAAATGGGCTAGGGGCTAATTTATTATCTTTATCATAACTCTTTACATGTGCACAATTATTAAGATTTCTAAAATTATCATCATGCTTCACTTTATTTCATGTTTATATCCAACCTGAAAAGTGATTATTGCAATGACAATTTTAAAGATAAAATTTAGGGATTTGTATAAACTCACAAAAGTATTATGTATGAACTCTGAATTGATCCAAATTCAATGGTGTCTAATCAACATCAGTGCTTCTTTAGTAATGTCATGATGTTTGTCATTTGAACAAGTATGTCTCTTTGGTTCACTTCTTTGCATCCTACTACGGCCATAAGGGATGATGATATCAACTTTGCCTTTTAAATTTCTTCAGAGTCCATTGATAATAGTCAATAAATACAGTTGTTCATATTACCTGAAAGAAGGACATTAATTTGGTTAACCAGTGCATGGCCATTTACTTATTGTAAATTTTTGTATGCTTTCAATTCTTCCAATATGGCTTAAGTTAGACTCTAGTTAAAGGAGCTAACCGTAAAGCAGTGGCTGAATTCCATTCTCTTATGGAATGTTCTCTGCTGAACATAATTTAATGCAAGCACAGTGCTGCATAATGAATATTGCATTTTCCATTTCTATAGTGAACTAAAATAACCTATTGTGAGTGTTAGAATGTAATAATCTGTATATTATTATGTTTTATTGATAAGGTTTTACATTCTAGAATCCATTCAGGCATATCTGACCCCAAATATCAAATTTAATTTTGTGCATGAAACATGTTATATACATCATCATAACGTTTTACTTAACTGCACAACATTTAATTTCTTGACAGTAATGGAACTGTAGACATTAGTTCTATTGCCATATATTGTAGTAGGTAAAAATGAAATTATCATTTTAATATGATTTAGGGTAAATCATTACACTCTAGCATTTAATTGAAACTAATATTCAGTTAAGATAATTCTTTCGTCCAGTTTCTTTAAAAAAAGAATCCTGGCTATGGATCAATTAAAATCAGGATGTTATAATTCATCAAACTGCATTTAGGCCAGCAGATGTTCCATGTCCAACAAACAAAAAATACCATTTAGTTATATTTTGAGCTAAGAATTAATTTTTCTGTTTAGAATTTGAATAAGCATCTGACTTTTCCTCCAACATATAAAAAGGGTATTTTGACATAGAGAAGCGTAGCAAAGTAAGACATATTGTAATAATTAACTGAATTATTCCTGGCATGCCGTGAACAATTACAGGACTAATAAGCACCCAACCAAACGGTGTTATGTTGGAATAAATTGACCGACAAGGTTTCTCAACTAGGAAATGAAGCTCAGATAGATCATCAATAAAAGCAGCTGTGATGAGCACACTTCTGAGATTTCCAGTGTTTTACATTTACAAAATATAGATGTAGGAACTGTGGTTAATGATTGGAAGAAGGTATTTAAAAATTCATTTAAAATATTTTGCCCTTTTTAATTGTCTGCTGAAAGACAGAATGTTTGATGGACACTAATGTACCATACAGTCTACATTTAATTAAATACCTGTAAATTGTGAGAGCCACTGAAAAACAGACTTTCCTAAATAAAGAAAAAAAAAAAAAAGTTAAAAAATAAAAGAACTGAAATTTCTTGGAAATATGTTATGTGCCATATGCATACTGAATTCCATTGTCTAAAATTTTAAAGAAAATTCTCAAAATGAATATGTCATATGTCATACCATGAGGAAATCTATAAATCTGGTGTGAGATTCCTGAATCTATTTTATGAATACCCTTATAAGAATATTTTGGCTTATGAGAAATAATGAAAAGATCAGGAATTATATCAATATTTGTACTTTTTTTTATTACATACAGCTTTTGTATGTTGTTGCTTATGTTAAACCAGCAGAAGGCAGGGAAACTGTGAGGGAAGGATCAGAAAGAAAGGAAAGGAGGTTTGAGATGTTGAAAATATCATGCATGTGAATGCCTCCAAGTATTTTTAAATGGATTGAGTTTTTCCATATGTAAGCAAAATCGTATTCTGCTGCAAAAATGAGGAATTAGCTTGTAAACAAAATTGAACTCTCTTTAGATCTGTACATTTTAATAATCTTTCCAACAAATGACCTTGCCTAGCCTTAATTTTAGACTCCTGGCATGGCCCTGTAGAATAAACACTGGACTTTTAATTGCAAAGTTGGCAGCTCAAACCCACCAGCTGCTTCTCAGAAACTTTATACAGGGCTTCGGGCTGCTAACCTCAGTTTACAACTACCAGCCATTACTCCCTCAGGAGAAAGATGAGACTTTTTGCTCTCATAAAGATTTACAGATTCAGAAACCGTATTATATAAGGGTGACAATGAGTTGTAATTGACTCCACAGTCCCTAACCACCACCGTCATGAGGCAGAACCGGTCCGATAACACACAACAAACAACCTCAATTTATGATATAATCAGAGTTACATAACTGTGCATACCTTTGTGAGTTTTCTTATTTATAGTATAATATAAAAAGTAATTTAATATTGTCCCAAGAAAAACAATTTTAAATAATAACTAAGTACATGGTGCTCTAGAGTCAACACTGGACTGGGAATCAAAAGGTTGTCAGATCAAACCCACCAGCTGCTCCTTGGAAACTCTATGCAGGATCATTATGAGTTGGAACTGCTTGATGGCACTTCACAACAACAACAACAACATAACATATAAACACCTTGAACTTAAAAAAATATATTTTCTTGAAATTAAGTGGAATATCCATAGCAACAGTAGCAATTCACTGGGCCTCTGTGGCCTCCTCCCTTCTGTCCTACTTTCAACACAAGGTTTTCGCAAAGTTCCTGTCTTTCCTTTAATATCTCCTCTATACATTCTTCCTGGCAGCCCAAGTCACAATTTTAGCTACAACCTATATTCATCTACCTCTCTTTACTTTTTATTTTATTTCTTTTTTCATTTTCTTCTTTACCCATCCACTTGGATGTTCCCTATATACTTCCAACTCATAACTAAATTGTGTTTTGGATCATTCATGGTGTGTCTTGCCTCTTAATATTTACCCCTTATAGCCAATTAGCACCCAAGTCTTCTCATTCCTACTAGGTTACGTCTTATTACTATCTACTCCACTTTTCCTGGATTCCTAATAGCCTCTTAAAAGGATATCCACGTTTCCTTTCTCACCTGATTACAAACTGTCTCTATAGTTCTGTCAATATAAACTTCCTAACCAGTAGCTCAACTGTTTTTAATATGAAATTCAAGTTCCTTAACAGGAACGAAAAGCCCTCTTGATTTGGCCCTCACATACTACTTACTCATTATGTCTCCCCGCTTTCTTTATTTTTCATATGTTCAACTCCTACAGAACTACCATAAGTTTCCTGAATGTCCCAAGCCTTTTCATGAGTCTTTGCTTTGCACACATTTCTCTGTCTATAAAGACCTTCTCTTACCCAATTCCTTTCCCACAGATCTGTTTGCTAACTTTTATTGATATTAGAATCTTAATTTATAGGTCATTTTTCTTAGATAATTTTCCAGATATCCCTACTCCCATTTTAGTCTGGGCTAAGTAACTTCTATCCTAGTACCATGGGCTTACCTTTGCTAAAATGTTTTTCAAAATATTATTATACTTATTTATGATCACATGGTTCATCCAGCCAGACTGTGAACTTCTATTTCTTGTCAGTTCACCAGAAAGGAACTCTGAGACAAAGGTTTACATGTACTAAGTTTACTGGAACATGCTGTTGTGTTCTCAAGATCAACAGTTGTGGGGAAATAAAAAAAGCAGGATTGGGGAAAAGCAGAAAGTGAAATGTAAATTGATGCATTTGCAAGGAAAGTCTAAGCCAATTAGATGGAGCTGGGAAGACGTTATATAATTGTCCCAAATTTAGGCAGGGAATATAAATATACATATTGACAGGACACTAGATGTGGGCTTCCATATGAAATATGTGAGACCTAAGGTAAGGAAAGTTAGTCTGTTCAGCTATGGACAACACCTGAGACCAACTCAATTAAGAGCTGTCAGTCATCAACACTCTTAGCAGATGGGAAAATGAGTGATTCCTTCTTGGAAAATGGTATATGGGCAAAGCATGATAGAATTCACTATAGTTCCTTAAAGTAAAGAACTTTTTGTTATTCATTTTTATGTGCTCTGTGCTATAGAGACCCTGAATTATAAGAGGTATTCAAAAATAAATGTTTATTGAATGGATGCATAGTATGATTTTTAGTCGAATTCATCTTTTTGAAAGCAATCTGTGCTTCAGATACCTTATGTTCAATCTGAAAATAAGAACTAAAGAACATACAAAATGCAGAATAAATAGCTTTTAATCTAACTGCAATCCCTTGGCTTTTTAGAAGACTTGTAATGATTCTCTGTCTTTAATCTCACAAATGAAATAAAAAGTTAAGAAACATAGCAGCTGGGGTTGAAATATAGAAGAAATTTCTTTGTATTAAAAAGATATTCATATTGTTTTTCTTTAAAAAAATAAGACTGCAGCTTGCCTTGTATGTGTTGAATTCCAAAGTCCTGTTACTATTTACATTTTATAAAGACAATAATGTGGCTTAGTGTAACCTCAAACAGTCACAGTAAAAGCGGGTACACAGCCAAATAAGATGGTCCTGATATGAAATGCCATTGTTGACCACTATAGAACAAGTTTCAGGCTTAGGTTTTACTTGAGGAGTAGAGGATAATGGGAAAAATGACAAACTCTGTTTAAGTTTACCAATAGACAACAGAGGTATATGATGGAAAAGACAAGGAGCTATGTGCAAACACGAAGATCAGCAGCTTTTCAGTGGGTTACAATCTGCAAGATCAAGGTGTCAAACATGACATCACTAAAAAATTAAGGAGCCCATTAGATTGCACAGTGGTTAAGTTCTTGGCTGCTAATAGAAAAGTCAGCAGTTCAAACTCACCAACTGTTCCATGGGAGAAAGACATGGCAGTCTGATTTCATAAACATTTACAGTCTTGGAAATCCTTTGAGGTAATTGTACTCTGTTCTATAGGACCACTATGAGTAGGAATAAACTCAATCTCAACAGGTTTGGTTTGGGGTTTGGGATAGGCAAATGGTTAAACACTCTTCTACCTGAAGATGTGGCACTTGCCTGTTTGCTACCTTGAAAAGACTAAGGAACCCAATTCTACTCTGTATGTATGGGGTTGAAATGAGTCAGGATCCAATCATAGGAAACATTGGTTTGGTTTGGTCTTAAAAGAAGTTAGAAAATGCTGAAGATTAAAAAAAGGAAAAATACATATCATAATCTGAAGTAATTGATCCTGGTGAAGTGGGATGTTTTGAATACAGATGGATAAGACATAACAGTCATGGTAATTAAAAAATCTGCTAGGAAGCAAAAGAGTGGACTAATTAAACATGCTACACAGACTCTCTACAATAAAGATACCACAGAAAAAATAAACCACATACAGATGATAATCCTGAAATCCTGAGATTCAGTGGAGAAGACAAAGAAGATGAATGAATAGTGACTAGAAGAAGCTGAGCATGAGTGATGAGAAAGGACACAGACAGGTGAACTGTCAGCTGGCCATGCTGAATTTTGCCAACAATACTGGCTCCTGTCAGCACAGATGCACAGTAGTGACTGGTGACAATGTTGTTGTTGTTGTTGTTGTTGTTAAGTGCCCTTGCCCATATAGCTCAGTCACAAAAATACTCTCTCTAGCCCCATCTACTGGACACAAGTCACGACCAGTTCCTACACCCGCCAAACCTGCCGTGAACTGTGCTGCACACTGGTAAATAGAGAACGTTCTTCCATTCTCTAATTACACCCACCTGGATGCAGGTGCTGAGCGCCACACATTCATCAACTACACATTAATACAAGGATACCACAGTGTCTCAAAGACAACAGACAATTTCAAATCACAGGAAGAAACAAGACAGAGAGGTCCAAACAAGTGATCAGGTTTTAGAGACAGAAAACGTTTCTGTGGAAGAAAATATATTTGAACTACCTGATAAAATTTCAAAAGAATGATATTTAGATCCTTCAGTGTTCAGTGTCATGAAAGACAGATCAAGAAAGATGCAGATGGAAAAACAAAAAGGGGGGGGGGGATACTATAAGAAATGAGAAAAACACTATAAGAACAAACAGACAAAATAAATAAAAAATTAGAAGCAATACAAAATCTGCAAACAGAAATCCAAAAGATTAATACTAAGATTTCAAAAATCTATAATACAGCTGTTACAGGAGTCACTCTGAGAGAGTTGCAAATGACACCCAAGCTATAACAAAAGAAGGACTTTATTGTGCCAACACGTGGCTCAGTGGATTCTTATCCGGAGACTGAGTTCCATTCATAGGACGTTCATAGGAAGGACCCTATATAGTATTTGGGTCCTTGGGGCATTACAGACTGAGTGAAGGGAGGTGTGTAAGGCTGGTATTTGCTACTTTAACATAAGGCAGGGCGGAAGCAGTGGACAGGCAGGTGGGCAGTTTACAGAAGCAGAAACAAATAAACATTAATCTTGGGAGCTTTGTCATTTATAAGAGGCAAATCTGCACCAGGAACAATTTAGCTGTGATAAACACATGGAGCTGAAAAGGACCGTTGTTCTGCTCCGGAAATGTAGACCATGTCCTTGCAATGAGATATGTACTCTAGGGGCGGTAGGGCCCAGTGCCTGTTTCCACCTGCCTGCCTGTCTCACAGTGAAAGAGCAAAGAAGTAGATGCAAATCAATGGAAAGCCAAACTAGTGATCTTGAAGATAAAGCTCTTAATACTAGTTTGCTAGAAAAACAGTCAATAAAAAAAGAAAGACAGAAAGAATCCCGCTAAGATTTATGAGAGACACCATCAAGAAAAATTACTTACAAGTGATCAGAATTCTGGGAAAAAGAAACAACAATTTAAAAAAAAAAGAGAGAGAGAGAGAAAATATTGTAACTGCTACTGGAAGGAAACTTCCCGAACATCATGAAAAACAAAAAGATAAACATTCAAAAAGGTGCATGAACCTCAAACAGGATCGACCCCAAGAAAACCATCAAAGAATTTCATAAAGTTTCTAAAACCAAAAAATGAAATAATCCTGAGAGAAGTGCAGAGGAAAAACAGAGTTACCAAAAAAGGAGAACCAATAAGATTAAGCTCTGATTTCTAAGCAGAAACTATGCAGACAAGAAGATAATGGAATTATATATATAAAACTGCCAAAGGGAAAAAACAACACCTGACAATTAAGAATTACATTCCCAGCAAAATTATTCCTTACATGTGAGAGAAAATTGACATTTCCAGATAAATAGAAATGAAAGGAATTTGTAATAGTTAAAAACTTAACTTTACAAAAATACTAAAGGAAATTCTTTGGACAGGGAACCAGCAACAGCAGACAACAACCTGAGGTTTAAAACATAACAACACCGAGTAACCGCCCACCTGCACCATTTGATCACCTGAAAAATTACGGATGATGGCGCCTGTGTCCTGGTCCCACTATCCGGAGGACTCTCTGGGCTCTCGGAGATGGAAACGCAGCTCGTCAGGAAGCCCATCATCCGCACAGTCCAGACGCTCCCCTCGAGGTCCGCATTCCCACTCTCAGTCCCGCGGCCATGAGGGCTTCAGGCCTCCGCAAAGTTGGTCGTGCGTGGTCAGCTCTCCTTCCACCTTCCGAGGCACTCTAGATCGAGAACGACCCCCTGGGTTTTGCAACTACGCCCTTTCTTCCTCCTCTTTCTATTATGGCAGATACTGCTACCATCATCACCAATGGGTGGAAGGCTACGAAGAGGAAAAGGAGGAGAGCCATCTTCAGTGGAGGCTAAAAGAAAGAGAGAGGATTGGGGAGTTGGGAGCGCCTGAGGTCTGGGGGCTATCTCCAAAATGCCCTGAGCCCGATTCTGATGAACACACTCCAGCTGAGGATGAACCAAAGACCCAGAAGAGAAGCCGTTCAGATTCTAGCCAGGAAAAAGGAAGGTCAGTCATTCAAAAAACAAGAAAAAAAGAAAGAAAAAGTCATCCAAAAGAAAACATAGGCGGTATTCTGATAATAGTGATAGCAATTCAGACTCTGACACAAATTCGAACTTTGGTGATGATAGAAAGAAAGCCAGAAAGTCCAAGAAGAAAAAGAAGAAAAAGAAACACAAAGCCAAAAAAGACAAGAGAAAGAAGAATAAGAAAACTAATAAAGAATCCAGTGATTCAACCTATAAGGATTCAGAAGGGGAGTTGCCAGAAGATATGTGGATTGAACAGTCAGAGATTGCAGATACTGTGGGTTTAATAGGCCCAGAAGCACCTATAATACACTCTTCTCAAGATGATAAACCGTTGAACTATGGCCATGCTCTGCTTCCAGGTGAAGGTGCAGCTATGGTTGAGTATGTAAAAGCTGAGAAGCGTATCCCACGAAGAGGTGAAATTGGGGTAACAAGTGAAGAGATGGCTTCGTTTGAATGCTCAGGTTATGTTATGAGTGGTAGCAGGCATCGCAGAATGGAGGCAGTACGACTTCGGAAAGAGAACCAGATCTACAGTGCTGATGAGAAGAGAGCGCTTGCATCCTTTAACCAAGAAGAGAGACGAAAGAGAGAGAAAAAGATTCTTGCCAGTTTCCGAGAGATGGTGTACCGAAAGACAAAAGGGAAAGATGACAAATAAGGCCTTTCAGTTGCAGAACAGGACTTTTAACATCAATCAAAAATGTTTTATATACCCCAAATTGGCCTTATTGGTGTTATGATACAAACTATAGTAATAAGCTTCTTCAGAAAGAAAGCTGCTTTTTGACAAATTATTGCTGTTTGGTAAAAGACTATGTATACATGGTTTTAAAAAGTTAAAAGTAAGGAGGTGATTCAATAAGAAGTGAGTCTTTCACCCCAATCTCTGATTCTCCTCCCCAAAGAAATCTGTACTGTCTTATATGTGTAACCATGTTCTGTGTGTAGACAAGCATATCTGCTGCAGGATAAATATTGGAGCTATTAAACTGAATATTTTTCCCCTGCAAAAAAAAAAAACCAAAAAGTTAATCCAGATATGTTGTTGTTGTTAAGTGCCGTTGAGTCGATTCCAACCCATAGCAACCCTGTATAGGATTTCCAAGGCTGTACATCTTTACGGGAGCAGAAAGCCTCATCTTTCTCCCATGGAGTCGCTGGTAGTTTCGAAGTGCTTACCTTGAGGTTCACAGCCCGATTCGTAACCACTACGCTATCAGAGGTCAGATATATACAAAGTAAAACAAGCCTATAGGACTGAAAATAAGGAACTAGATATATCAATTTATAATGAATACAATACAAAGCAAAAAAGAGGAAATAGTGTAATTACAGAATTTTCACATGGTAAGAAAATCAAATAGATTTAAACAACAACCACAAAAAAAGGCTGTTTTAAAATGGAAAGGAAATTAATAAATGGCAAGGCAATCTCAAATAATTGACTTGCAATATTAAAGAACTCTATTGATAAAATGGACTCCTGGTATGGTGATGTAGGATCAGCACTAGACTGCAAACCACAGAATTGGCAGTTCAAACCCTCCATCTGCATCCTTGGAAATTCTATACAGGGTCGATGTGAGTTGTAACTAATTCGATAGCACTTAACCACAATTGGAGAAATATTGAATGATGCAGAAAGCATCAAAATAAGATGGGATGATTATACAGAGTCATTGTATCAAAAAGAAATAGTTGATGTTCAATGATTTTAAGAGGCAGCATATAACCAATAACCAATGGTACTACAGGAAAAAGTCCACACTGCATTGAAGACATTGGCAAAGAACAAGGCTCTGAAAACTGACAGAATACAAATTGAAATCTTTCAACAAACTGAAGCAACACTGGTGGTACGCATTTATCCATTCCAAGAAATTTAGAACATAGCTATGTGACCATCTAATTTTAAAAGATCCATATTTTTGTCCACTCCAAAAAGAGGTGACCCACTAGAATGTGAAAGTCATTGAAAATCATCATTAATATCACAAGCAAGTAAAATGTTTCTAAAGATCATTCAAAATCAGTTGCAACAGTACATCAGCAGGGAACTGCCAGAAATTCAAGCTGGATTCAGAAGTGGACATAGAACTAGGGATGTCATTGCTGACATCATAGAGATAGTGGCTGAAAGAAGAGAACAGCAGAAAGATGTTTACTTGTGCTTTATTGACTATGCAAACGTTTTTGACTGTGAGGATCATGACAAGCAATAAATAACATTGTGAAGAAGGGGTATTCCAAGACACTTGATTGTGTTCACGAGGAACCTATACATGGATCAAATTTCAGTCTTTCTAACAGAACAAGGGGACACTGAATAGTTTAAATCAGGAAAGTTGTGCACAAGGTTGTATTCCTTCACCATATTTATTCAATCTATATGCTAAGTAAATAATCCCGAGAAGCTGGATTTTATGAAGAAGAGAGTATGAGGATTGGGAGAATACTTATTAACAACCTGCAATATACAAATGATATAACCTTGCATGCTGATGGTGAAAAAGGTCTTAAACTATTTATTCATGAAGATCAAAGACTACAGTCTTCAGTATGTATTGCAGCTTAATGTAACAAAAACCAAAATCCCCACAACTGGACTAATAAATAATATCATGTTAAATGGATAAACAATTGAAGTTGGCAAATACTTCATTTTGATTGGACCCTCAATCAACACTTGTGGAAGCAATAGCCAAAAAAAAAAACCAAAAAACAAATGATGTACTGCATTCAACAAATCTGCTGTACTAGACCTCTTTAAAATGTTAAAGACCAAATATATCAGGTAAGGACTAAGTTGAACCTGACCTAAGTCATGGTATTTTCAATGGCCTCATGTGCATATGAAAGTTGGACAATGTATAATGCAGACCATAGAAGAACAAATGTATTTGAATTATGGAAAACCAAGTTAAAAGTACCAGGGACTTCCAGAAAACACAAACAAACCTGTATTAGAAGAAGTCCAGGCAGAATGCTTGTCAGAAGCCAGGATGATAAAAGTAAGTGTCTGATAATTTGGGCATATTATCAGCAGGTACCAATCACTGGAAAAGGATATAAAGCTTGGTAAAGTGGAGGGTCAATGAAAAAGAGAAAGATCCCTAATGAGATAGATTGTAACAGTGGCAGCAACATTGGGCTCAAATGTAGCAAGAATTTTAAGAATGGCACAGAAACAGGCAGTGCTTCATTCTCTTTTGCAGAAGATCTCTCTGAGTCAGAACTGACCTATTGACACCAACTGACAATAACACGCCTCAAAGAAAATTAATAAATCTCATCATTAAAGTAAAAAAATAAAAATCATAATTTAGTAAGCATTTAAACAATAGCAAAGAAGACTGTGAAAACAAAACAGCACACACAATGACGTAGAACAAAGAAACCAACAGCACCATTAAAAACGTACAGCAAAATGACAGTAATCAATTCATACCTATTGATAATTACACTGACTACAAATGGATTAAATGTATCAGTCAAGATGCAGAATGGATTAGAAAAGAGGATGCTTCAATATGCTTTCTAGAAGAGACACACCTTACAAACAAAGACAAAATTAGACTAAAAATCAAAGCATGGAAAAAAATGTATCAAGCTCAACAAAAAATGAGCACAAGTGGCAATAATAATTTCTGATAAAATAGACTTTAAGTATGAGATAAAAAGAAGAACATTACATATAATGATTTATGTGTCAACTGTAAAGATGATATAGCCATAATAAATATCTATGTTCCCTATGAAAGAACCTCAAAATACATAAAACATACTTTAACAGAACTGAAAAAATAACTAGACAACTCTACAAGAACAGTAAAAGCTTTTAATATACCACTTTCGATGATTAATAGAACTAGAAAGATACTCAGCAAACACACAGAACTAAACACAATCAACCAGCTTGACTTAATAGACTTACACAGAGCACTCAACACAAGAAGAGCACAATATACATTCCTTACTATTGCATTTGGAACATTGTGTAGAATGAGCCATATGTTAGCCCACAAAGCAAGCCTCAATACATTTTAAAACAAAGACATATTACAAAGCATCTTCTCAGATCACATGCTATAAAATTAGAAATCAGTCATAAAAGATCAAGGCCAAAAAAAAAAAAAAAAAAAAACACAAAATACATGGAAATTGAATAACACCCTGCTTAAAAATTACAGTATAACAAAATAAATTATAAATGAAATACAACTTTCTTGAATCAATTGAGAATGAAAATACAACATAGCAAAGCCATAGTGATACAGAAAAAAGCAGTATGTATTAGATTATGATTTTTATCATTTTAATTTAATGATGAAAATTTGTACTAATAAATGCATGCATCCAAAGAGAAGAAAAATCAATATGAACACCTTAAACCAACATTGCCAACAATTGGAAAAACAGCAACAAAGTAAGTCTATAGCCACTAGAAGATAAGAAATAATAAAGGTTGGAACAGAAATAAATAAAACAGAAAAGAGAATTTAAAAAAAAAAATCAACAAGACAATCAGGTTCTTAGAAAGGACTCATGCAATTGACAAACCACTGACACATTTAACAAAGGAACTGAAGGAGAATATGCAAATAATATGAATAACAAATGAAATGGCAATGTCATAATAGCACCAAGGGAAAAAAAAGTTAATAACAGAAGACTATGAAGAATTGTGGAGTCCTGGTATGGCACTGAGGTTTTATGCATTGGACTGCACAGTTAGTTTGAACTACAAGGTCTGTGGTTCAATCTCACCAGGAGCTTCTAGGAAACACTATATAGTGTGGAATGGGTGGGAACCAACTCGATGGCACTTAATAGCAGCAATGAAGAATTATAACCCAACAAATTTGAAAATCAAGAATAAATGGAAAAAAATTCTAGAAACACATTACCTATCTAAACTAACACAGACTGAAGTAGACAACATGAATAGTTCTATAACAAAAGAATAAAACTGATGAACAACAACAAAATAAATCAGGATCCAGACAACTTTACTGGTGAATTCTACCAAACATGTTGAGAAGAGCTGACAACAATTCTATTCAAATGATTCCAGAATGTTGAAAAGAATGGAAAACTCCCGGTTTCATTTTATGAAGCAAATGTAACCCTGATACCAGGGGGGAAAAAAATCACTAAATAAAAGAAAATTATAGCTCAATGAGCTCTGGTAGCGTAGTGGTTACGAATCGGGCTGCGAACTACAATGCCAGCGTTCGAAACTATCATCTGCTCCCATAAAGAGTTACAGCCTTGGAAACCCTGTACAGGGTCGCTATGAGTCGGTTCCCACTCCATGGCACATAACTACCACCACCACCACCCTTTATGAGGAGTCCTAGTGTGGCACTATAGGCCAAGCATTGGACTGCTAACTTCAAGGTCAAGGTTCAGACGCTCCAGCTGTCTTTAGAAACCCTGCAGAGTCCCTCTTAATTGCTGCTACACTTGAGCCAATTGTTGCTGTCTCTGTGCCAATTCATCTCATGAGAGGTCTTCTTCTTTTTCACTGAAGCTCCACTTTACCAAGCAGGACACCCTTCACAGGGACTTGTCCTGCTGGTTAATATGGTCCAAGTATGAGAGACGAAGTCTGGCCAACTTGGCTTCTAAGGAGCATTCTCATTTGACTCCTTTTAACACAGATAGGGTTTCCAAGGAGCAACTGGTGAGGTTGAACCACCGACCTTGCAGTTCAAACGGTTTTGCAGTCTGGCGCATTAACTCAAAGCACCACACCAGGACTCCTCAGTACAATTAGCTCTTGATAATATGCTACCTATGCAACATTCTTAACAACGGAGAAAAGATTGAAGTTGTCAAGGACTTCATTCTTCTTGGATCAACTATCAACACTTGCGGAAGCAACAGTCAAGAGATCAGACGATGTATTGCATTGGGCAAATCTGCTGCACAGGAACTTTTTAAAGTATTGAAGAGCAGAGATGTCAGCTTGAGGACTAAGGTGCGCCTGACCCAAGCCAT
>NW_006408540.1:11856483-11862329 GCF_000296735.1 Chrysochloris asiatica
AGGTTGGCTCAGGATCGGACATTGTTTCATTCTGCTGTGCATGGGGTCGCTATGAGTCGGTTCCGACTCGATGGCACCTGACAACAACAACAACATGCTAACATTGACCATTTCTTTCTTGTACAGTGACCATTTGTATTCCCTCCACCTTCTTTAGATGCTTTCTGGGTCATTCAATATTTTGCCCACAGAATCCTTCAATATTGCAAGTCCAGGATTGAATTTGTATCTCAGTTCTTTCAGCTTAAGAAATGCTGAGCGTGTTCTTCCATTTGGATGTTCTAACTCCAGATCTTTGTACATTTCATTGTTATATTTGGCTTTATCTTCTTGAGCTGCTCATTGAAAATTTCTTTTCAGCTCTTTACCTCCTCATTTCTTCCATATGCTTTAGCTTCTCTATACTGGAAAGCAAGTTTCAGATTCTATTCTGACATCCATACCTCTTTGTGTGTATGTGTGTGTGAATTGAGTGAAGGTTAACAGATGTGATCTTCAGCTTTACATTCAACCAATTGTGTGTTTTGTTTCATCTAAATAATTATGATCCCCTTCCTGCAACAACAGTTATCCTGCTTTCTTCCCATGGTGTCCCTTTTACATCTTATTTTTGACAAATCAATAAAGCAAAAATATTTGTTGAACACATTCAAAACAAAACACTATATTAAGTAAATTTTCCAAAGGGCACATTTTGTAAGCCAGTCTCTTGCCTGTAGGCATACAGCCTTTCTCAGTCCATTAGCCTAGAGCCCACAGCTGCTCTATCTCTCCATGCCATTGCCTCTGCCACTGTCTCTGCTGTTCCCTCCTTTCTAGGTAGGATCTTACGCTCCACTCATGCTCTTTCTTCTTGGTTCTGGGATCGTCTGTTCCTGCTCTATCTCTCTAGGCCATCTTCTCTGTCACTGTGTCTACTGTCACCACTTTTCTGGGTAAGATCTCATCTTCTACTCATGCTTTTCCTTCTTGATGGACCTGGAGTCCTCTGTTCCTGATACGAAAGATTAACTACTCTCCACTTTCAAGGAGTTCTGGTAGCGTAGTGGTTACGAATCGGGCTGCGAACCTTAAGGTCAGCGGTTCGAAACTACCAGCCGCTCCGCGGGAGAAAGATGAGGATTTCTACTCCCGTAAGGATTTACACCCTCGGAAGCCCTGTACAGGGTCGCTATGGGTCGGAACCGACTCGACGGCACTTAGCAACAACAACAACTTTCAGTTATACATCTTCTACAATTGCAGTCGTGATAATAGCAATTAATTCATTAACCATTACTCATGACTAAATCATAAAATCCTATCACCATCATCCCCTATCTTCTTTTACCAGTTACATCTGGAAAGGAGGAAAACTATTCAGTGGGGATTCTACTTTACTCCCCTCATTCTTAAACTAAGCCAGCCACTTTGTGTCCTTATAGTTCCCCATTTTTGATAGCCAATATCTAAATTCTCTGTCCCTATCAATCAAGTGCAATGAGAAAACAAGCTTGATCCTTGATAAGAATAATCATTCCATTTAGGTTGGAATATTGAGCAAGTGCATCCATAAACAAAAGTCCAATTCATCAAATTGTAGCAGTTTATATTTGCTCACATTATCAAACATCTGTATCTTCATCTGGCTGAGTTCTGGTCAGCTATTCACCAAAGCTAGGCCAAGTACTAGGTACAAGTTAGGGAGCTCACACAAGCCTTCCCACACTTTAGACCAGCTGGCCACTTTAGTCTCAGCCCTAGGCCCTAGGCACCAGGTCTGTGCCCATGGACTCAGGGGTTCACACATCACTCTATACTTCAGACCAGGCAGCCCATCCTTTTTCTCTCATCTCTAGGTCAATCAATGGGTGTCAGTAGAACATGGCAAAACTTAGCAGGTGTCTTCAGTGCTGTGTTTCCCCCACTTCCACTCACAAGTAGACCAGGGCAGTCACCAACAAGCATAATAGACTGCTTGCAAGTTCTCTTTGAGTTTCAGTGTTGGGATGGGGTTATGCCTGATGGGATTATTTTTCTTGCCTCGGTACTTCCAATGAAAACAGCTTGCTGATATTCTACAAGTGAAGCAGTCTGATTTTTTTTTTTTTTTTTCTGCTGATATATATATATATTTTTTGTTTGTTTGTTTGTTTGTTGTTGTTGTTGTTGTTTTCGGTAAGATTCTTCTGTTCTCCCAGCTAGTCTGTGTTGGTCTACATATATTTTTAGTGGGAACGTCCCACCTCAGAATGTTCTGGTTTGGGCTCAGAATTCTACCTAAGGCACCATACTCTACAAAGGCTTAATAAGAAGCTTATGTCTTGGGCAAATTCTAATTCTCCTTTTAGCTAATCCAATAAGTTATAGGCTGAAGGTGGGCTTATAAACTTTCTGTAATCATAATTTCCAATATTCATTTCTATTATACTTAAATGTCTATTTTACAATAGTGCACAGTGGAAACCAATATCCACAAGATAGATAAGCATCTAAACATTTTTCCTCTCATTTATCCATTCAGATTATGTCTCATTGCTGTATCACAGAACACTGTTGTTATAAGGTTATGTATAAAACATTATTTACCTCTGTGTCCTTTAGCCCATCCATACCTCCTTAAGTCCTCCCTTATCTTCATTGTTCACCTGCCACCCTCCCTTTTCTTGTGTATTGCTTCCCTCTCCTTATATATTGCCCTTCCCATGTTTCATTTAATATGAAAATCTTTTCTTAAGCATTTACAATAATGGTCTCATGCAATGTTTGTCTTTTTGTGTTTGAATAATTTCACTCAGCATAATGTCCTCAAGGTTCATCCCTGTTACGAGGTGTTTTCAGATTCATCATTATTTTTCAAGACTGCATAGTATTCCATTGTGTGTATGTACCAAAGTTATCTTATTACAGACAGCATTATGCTTCAAAATAGATCATGAGAAGTGTTTTTTTTTTTTTTTTTTTTTTGTGTGTGTGTGTGTGATAATTGTTACATCATTTCTCTTCAACTTGACATTCCCAGCATAGTAAACCATGTGATTGTCAGCTGGAGTCCTTGTGTGGTGCTGTGGTATAATGCACTGGACCACAAGTTTGATTTGAACCACAAGGTTGGTGGTTCAAACTCACTAGCTGCTCCTTAGAAGCCCTATACGGGGTCATTATGAGAGAGAACAGATTAGATGACACTTAAAACAAACAACAAATGCCTAGGATATTGATCTTTATGTGTTCTGTTACATTTTTGAGAATTTCCAATTTTCCTAGATTCATAGTTTGTACATTCCATGTCCCAATTGTTAATGGCTGTTTGCAGCTTTTAATGCTTATTTTGAGTTGTGCCTCATCAGCAATTGAAGGTCCTAAAGGCTTCATTCCATTTCCATCATCACAGTCAACTCTACTTTGAGCAGGCAGCTCAGTCATATTTGAATGCCTTCCAATGTGAAGGTCTCATCTTCGGACAGTCTTTGACAATATTCTAGTGCTATTTATCATATTTCAATATTCAAGTGTTTCCTGACAGTGTTTCACTGCTATTCATAATGTTTTCAGAGGCTAAAAAATTGGAAGTAGTATACTTCTCTGAGTCTTTCTTAGTCTGGAAATATGCAGGGAAGAAATTAGGAAAATGCTCCCCGTCTCAGTCATTATACTGAATGACTTATTGTTAGTTGTTGTTGAGTTCACCCCTAACCCCAGCTCATAGTACACATACCATCCTTTTATTTGGTTGTAGAAAACTCATCTGCATCATAGCAACACATAAGCCTACTGAGAGATGGAAATGTGTTGCATTGGCTAGAAACCAAGGCTTCCCATATGTGTGTATATATAGAGAGATAGATAGATAGATAGATAGATAGATAGATAGATAGATAGATAGATAGATAGATAATGTGTCATTCTTAAAGTTTTAGAGTGCTATGACCGAACCCCATATTCATCACAAGTCAGGTGTTTTTTATTTGGTGATTTTGTATTGTTTGGTGATTCATCAGAACATGTATCACCTTATACCAAAGTTCATTGTATTTCTTAAAAAATACATGTTCTCATTATGTGATGCACGCAGGTTGTCTCTGAGGTGAACCTAAGATCCCAAGCAGACACAAGACTACTAGGATAAGGACACCGATCAGTAGCACCAATCCCTCTACAGGTGCTAGGTCCATCTAGTCTTAATTGTTGCTATTGATTGCGGTTGAGTCAGTTCTGACTCACAGCAACTTTGTATAAGGTTTACAAGGAGCAGCTGGTGAGCTTGAACTACCAACCTTGTGGTTCAAACTGCCAGTGCATTAACACACAACCCTATACTAGGACCCTGTCACACACAAAAAACACAAAGTTGTTGAAAGCTGTTTATTATTACAAAGTAATAATATGCACTATTACAAAGTAGTGACAGCTGTTTATTACATACAGAAAGTAGTTTATTTTTATTTAGAGATACCAACAACCAAAATAACCATCAAAAAAGCATAGCTCAATGTAACCATCTCTTACCCATTTATCTTTTCTCCTCCCAAACCCCATGCTTTCCTGAGTCAGGAATCCCACTTCTGTTGACACTAATTTGTGATAACGTATCAGTTTAGAGAAATTCTGCTTCCTATCCCTAGTCAACCCAGACCCCAGCTCATTCATAAGGATCTATATGAAAAGAGGCACAGACAAGTTCTGGAGGGAGTTTCCTTAAAGAGATTCATGTCTCAGGATCATCAGGTCATTCCACTGCATTATCAATACAGAAGCTCCAATGCATCTCTAGCCCAAGGTTTATGTGTAGTCAGTGACCAGAGCCTCATTGAATATGTATGAGCTATCAAATTCATGAATATGTATAACCTATTGCATTATGTCTTCATCAGTTCCTGGAGTTATTTGCCAGGTGTGGTTTTCAGAGCTCCTGCTACATTTGTCACCTCTAAGGGTTATTTTTACGAAACCTGAGACAGACTAAGTCCAAACCAACTTTTTGGCTCTGACTCATCGTCTCTTCTAAGATTCTCATTCAATTAGTTTTGGATGAGACTCACTTTATTGGAGACTTTTTTTTTCCTACCAATTTTTAGATGTTCTTTCAGTTTTGCCTGAGTACTTGTTTGAGGGAGTCTTGGTGTGGCACTGTAGGATAGCATTAAACTATTAACTGCAATGTCAGCTGCTGAATCTCATCATCATTCCCAGGAAATTCTATAGAGTTGCTATGAGTTGGAACCAACTTGAAGGCATGTAACTACAACATGAATAACTTGATATGAGGAGTCCTGCTCTGGTCCAGTAGGATAAGCACTGGACTGCTAACTGAAAGACCAGAGTGATTCATACCCACCAACTGCTCCTCAGAAACCTTAGGGTCACTATGAATAGCTACTGACTTGATGGCATCTAACAATAATAACAATGCTTGCTATGAATTGAATTGCATTGAAAATCAAACCCCTGTACTTGTAAATATGACACTGTCTAGAAATAAGGATGTTTATATAGTTATGTTAATGAGGCATGTGATAGGTAAGGTTTTGTGTCAACTTCTATGGGCCAGGATTCCCAGTGGCTTGCTAGATGAGATGTGGTTCTCTCCATAGTGAGATTTAATACAGTATAATCAACTCTGTGATTATTTGCTATGAGCAGGCATAATTAACTCTACGATGATTGGTTAAGAGCAGCCAATCAATTGAAAAGATGTTTGTGTGAAAGTGTGGCCTCCTTCCAATATAATAGACACTCAGGCAAAGCTTGCTTGCTTTTCTTCTTCTTCTGGATATTGGATCTGCTCATCCTCTAACCTCTAGTTCTTTGGACTTTGCCACTGACCTGCTCTATTTTCTGTTGGCCTGCTGGCTTGCCTGTCTGCT
>NW_006408540.1:11862894-11864697 GCF_000296735.1 Chrysochloris asiatica
ATCGGGTCGTTATGGGTCAGAATCGACTCAGTGGCACTTGGCAACAACAGAGAGAGAGAGATTTTGAGATTCACTGGTAAGTGTATCTCAGAAATAATATTTGGAATCAAAATGCTCTTCTGGAATCTGTATTACCTATTATTCAAGAGTTCTAAAAATATTAACTTTGCCATGTAAATACAGGTAATTTTTCATGAGGTATTCATGTGTTTTAGAGGTTGGATAGTGAGGTGCAAACAATATTCTATTCACCACTTTCTAGAACCCTGATCATTTTCTCTAGATTAGAATAATGATATAAAGTTACCAGTATTCTAACCTACCACACTTAATACTAACAGGAAAAAATCTAGTACTTACTGAAAACTACAGAGACAAATGAAATCTCTGGTAAGCTTTCATATGGAAAGAGTAAAAGAGATATATTTATCAAGATTAGTCATATCCCCTAGAAAGCATAAATTTTGGTAGCAGTAAAATTTTATTTTAGAGTGAATCACAAAGTTTTATATATTTTCCCCAGTAACCTATTTCTACTTCCTTCCCCAACATTTTTACTTTTTAAAATGCAGCTGCGTTTGTAGGTGGGAAATCACATACAGTGAAGCTAGTTATATTTTATTAGTCATATCAGTTGAAGATACTGGCTCCAATGCTTATCAAAAATATAGTACTTACCTTGTGGATCCTTAATGTTTCAACAAACAGAGCAATTAAATACAAGACAACTATTATATATGCAAGTGATATGTTCTTGCAAAACCATATGTTAATTAATTATTCATAGCACGTTTCACAATAACTAACAAACTATGTTTTTCAGTGCCAATTTTCCCATGTATAAAGAAGGGCTTTCAATGGATGATTTCCTTGGCCCATTTTATTTCTAGACATTCTTCTGTTTATATAAGCATTAAAAGCAACTAACTGCATTACATTCTTTCTTGATACTTAATCAAAATGAATAATTAAGTCCATAAATTAATCATTAAGATAAATTGTTTTGATGTTAGGTGCCATTTAGTCGTGCTGACTCATAGGGACCTAACGCAAAACAGAACGAAACCCTGCCCGATCCTTGGCCAACTTCACTACTGTTGCCACACTTGAGTCCATTGATGCTGCCACTTGACCAATGCATCTCGCTGGGGGTCTTCCTCTTCTTCTCTGACCCTCCAACTTACCAAACATGCTATCCTTCTCCAGTGACTAGTCCCTCCTGACATTATGTCCAAAGTATAAGAGACAAAGTTTGGCCATCTTGGCCTCCACGGAGCACTCTGGCTGCACTTCTTCCAACACAGATCTGTTTGTTCTATGGGCAGCCCATGGTACTTTCAGTATTATCTTCCAACACCATAACCCAAAAGCATCAATTCTTCTATGGTCTGGCTTACTTACTGTCGAACTTTCACATGCGTATGAGATCATTGAAAATACTATTATGGCTTGGGTCAGGTGCACCTTAGTCCTCAAGCTGACATCTTTGCTTTTCAACATTTTAAAAAGGTCTCATGCAGCAGATTTGCCTAATGCAATACATCGTTTGATTTCTTGACTGCTGTTTCTGTGAATGTTGATAGTTGATACAAGATGAAGTCCTTGACAACTTCAATCTTTCCTCCATTGGTAAGAACTTTTTTTATTGGTTCAGTGGTGAGGATTTTTGTTTTCTTTACATTGAGATGCAATCCATACCAAAGAATAGTTGTGGGACGACATCAAGAACATCATACATGAAGAGAGCAAAAAATCATTAAGAAGACAAGAAAGAAGGAAAAGGTCAAAATGGATGTCAGAAGG